>NC_137197.1:3784064-3859064 GCF_960531495.2 Zeus faber
CGTGAGTTGTTTTTATTTTTCACGCTCTCTTGGTTAAAAACGTACTTCAACGGTATTTCTTATGCTACTGGTAAAAAGGTGCTGTACAAATGTAGTTGTACTTATTTACTAGTTCACTGTTTGGGGAAAACGAACCTGCGACAGGAAACGCCGAAGCCACCTCGAGACCCCCGGGGACCCCGAGATCCATGAGAGCCCCGGGAGCCCTGAGCTGTGGTCGGACGCTGCGTTGTGCGCTTCATGACGTTCACAAGGTTTAATGATCCTAATAAGAGTCAACGGGAGGAGGAACACAGCGGGGGCTCCGGGGGCCCCCGGGGCCCCGGTGCTTCTTCTTTTGGGACAGACAATGCTTACCTACCGTTTAATTCTCTAATTACCGTACATGAATCTTAAACTCATTTTCATTGAATTATGTTGCTTTTGATTAAGGACGACGCCGCCGCCGCCTGATGGATGAGGGGCCCGGGCAGGAGAACACACTCCATCTTCAATAAAGACCAAGACGGTCGCAGCGCCTCAGAAATGGTTGTGATGGGTCCGACGCAGAGGACGAGTCTCCCCCTCGGAACCAATGAAGTCGTCGTTCCTCTTCTGAAATGTCCCTTTTTTTTTAAATGGGAAGCTTTCAATGCTGTCGGAGCGTTTTCACGTCACGTCCCTGCAACGCGGAGGCAAAACGCCACGTTTCCTCCAGATGCTCCAGGGTTTCATTGACCCTTTTGGTTCATTTGTGTGGAAGCGACTAGAAACAGGATGTTGTGTCGCTTCCTCCTGGAAACTGGAAGCTGTTCAGAACATGTTTAAAGACGTACACTGATGTGTAGTTTTTACACCTTATGTTTTTAACTAATAATGTTTTTTGTTTTTAAACTTAGAAGGAAAAGTTGACAACAAAAAAAAACTTGAGGATGAGTAAAATGATCAATCACTTGACCTGAAAATATTTATTAAAACGAGAAAATCAAACTGGTGACGGAGACGAGCCGTCGTCAAGTGTTGAACATAAGGAACGAACGAAAACTCCTTCCTTTCTCTGTAAGATGGTACATCCTAAAAAATAATAATACATAATACATATAATACACATAATATCCTAAAATATCTGCATAACTCATTCATAACTCATTCAAAACTCATCCATAACTCATTCATAACTCAGTCATAACTCATTCAAAACTCATTCATAATTCATTCATAACTCATTCATAAAACCTTGGACCAGTCAGTTTATTAGAAGAGAAAGAAAACAACGAGATTCTTTGTTTATTCATTTGATTTTTATAGTTTGTTGAAATTTATTTTTTCTCAAATTCATCCATCATCCATCCACCATCCATTCATCACCCATCATCCATCCATCCATCACCCATCATCAATCCATCATCCATCCATCATCCATCCATCATCCATCCACCACCCATCATACATCCATCATCCATCCATCACCCATCATCCATCCACCATCCATCCATCACCCATCATCAATCCATCATCCATCCATCACCCATCATCCATCACCCATCATCCATCCATCATCCATCCATCCACCATCCATCATCCATCCATCCATCCAACCATCATCCACCATCCATCCTCCGTCATCTATCCACCATCCATCTCCCTGTCAATAACTGCTCATGTTAGCATGATACTCTGAGCAGAACAGTTGAGCCACAGATATTGCTCAGCTCAGTCTACTGCCCTCATCATCCACCTTCTCATCGTCCACCTTCTCATCGTCCACCTTCTCATCATCCACCTTCTCATCATCCACCTTCTCATCATCCACCTTCTCATCATCCACCTTCTCATCATCCACCTTCTCATCATCCACCTTCTCATCATCCATCTTGTGTCTCTGCTGCTTTAGCTTTTCTCTCTCAATGTCCATGTGCAACGTACACAAAACCTTGAGCAACAACAACACTGATGGAGCTGGGCTGCTCGTCACCGTGGCGACGCTTGGGGCTCCTGCCCAGACGACTCCATTTTGGGTTTTATGTTTCCTCCAGCCTGTTTCCTTTATTGTGTTCTGCTATGAACACCTAGGTCAGTGAAGGAAGGACTGGCTGACTGGCTGACTGGCTGACTGACAACTGACTGACTGACAGACTGACTGGCTGACATTTCATTTCATCATTGATCAGACGCTTTTATCCAAAGCGACTTACAATTATTCAAACACCGACGGACGCAGCCATCAGGAGCAATGAGGGGTTAAGTGTCTTGCTCAAGGACACTACAGCATGCTAGCAGGAGGAGCCTGGGATCCAACCAGCAACCTTTAGATCACTAGACCACCAGCTCTACCTCCTGAGCTACCGTCCCCGACTGACTGACTGACTGACTGGCTGACTGACTGCCTGACAACTGACTGACTGACTGACTGGCTGACTGACTGACTGACTGGCTGACTGACTGCCTGACAACTGACTGACTGACTGGCTGACTGGCTGACTGACAACTGACTGACTGACTGGCTGACTGACTGACAACTGACTGACTGACAACTGACTGACTGACAACTGACTGACTGACTGACAACTGACTGACTGACTGACAACTGACTGACTGACTGACTGACTGACTGACTGACTGACTGACTGACAACTGACTGACTGACAACTGACTGACTGACTGACTGGCTGACTGACTGACTGACAACTGACTGACTGGCTGACTGACTGACAACTGACTGACTGACTGGCTGACTGACTGGCAGACAACAGACTGACTGGCTGACTGACTGACTGACAACTGACTGACTGACTGGCTGACTGACTGACAACTGACTGACTGACTGGCTGACTGACTGACAACTGACTGACTGACAACTGACTGACTGACTGACTCACTGACTGACTGGCTGACTGCCTGACAACTGACTGTCTGACTGTCTGACTGACTGGCAGACAACAGACTGACTGGCTGACTGCCTTACAACTGACTGACAACTGATTGACAACTGACTGACTGACTGACTGCCTGACAACTGACTGACAGTCAGTGTTGTGTTGTGTTGTGTTGTGTTGTGTAATGTTAAATGTTGTGTTGTGTTGTGTTGTGTTGTGTTGTGTTGTGTTGTGTAATGTTAAGTGTTGTGTTGTGTTGTGTTGCGTAATGTTAAGTGTGTTAAGTGTTGTGTTGTGTTGTGTTGTGTTGCGTAATGTTAAGTGTTGTGTTGTGTTGCGTAATGTTAAGTGTTGTGTTGTGTTGTGTTGTGTTGCGTAATGTAAAATGTTGTGTTGTGTTGTGTTGCGTTGTGTTGTGTAATGTTAAGTGTTGTGTTGTGTTGCGTTGTGTTGCGTAATGTTAAGTGTTGTGTTGGTTTGTGTTGCGTTGTGTTGTGTAATGTTAAGTGTTGTGTTGTGTTGTGTTGCGTTGTGTTGTGTAATGTTAAGTGTTGTGTTGTGTTGCGTTGTGTTGCGTAATGTTAGGTGTTGTGTTGTGTTGTGTTGTGTTGCGTAATGTTAAGTGTTGTGTTGTGTTGTGTCGCGTAATGTTAAGTGTTGTGTTGTGTTGTGTTGCGTAATGTTAAGTGTTGTGTTGTGTTGCGTTGTGTTGCGTAATGTTAGGTGTTGTGTTGTGTTGTGTTGTGTTGCGTAATGTTAAGTGTTGTGTTGTGTTGTGTCGCGTAATGTTAAGTGTTGTGTTGTGTTGTATTGTGTTGCGTAATGTTAAGTGTTGTATTGTGTTGCGTTGTGTTGTGTTGCGTAATGTTAAGTGTTGTGTTGTGTTGTGTTGTGTTGCGTAATGTTAAGTGTTGTGTTGTGTTGTGTAATGTTAAGTGTTGCATAATGTTAAGTGTTGTGTTGTGTTGTGTTGCGTAATGTTAAGTGTTGTGTTGTGTTGTGTTGTGTTGCGTAATGTTAAGTGTTGTGTTGTGTTGTGTTGCGTAATGTTAAGTGTTGTGTTGTGTTGTGTTGTGTTGTGTTGCGTTGTGTTGCGTAATGTTAAGTGTTGCGTTGTGTTGTGTTGTGTTGTGTTGCGTTGTGTTGCGTAATGTTAAGTGTTGCGTTGTGTTGTGTTGCGTAATGTTAAGTGTTGTGTTGTGTTGTGTTGTGTTGTGTTGTGTTGTGTTGCGTAATGTTAAGTGTTGTGTTGTGTTGTGTTGTGTTGCGTAATGTTAAGTGTTGTGTTGTGTTGTGTAATGTTAAGTGTTGTGTTGTGTTGTGTAATGTTAAGTGTTGTGTTGTGTTGTGTTGTGTTGTGTTGCGTAATGTAAAATGTTGTGTTGTGTTGTGTTGCGTTGTGTTGTGTAATGTTAAGTGTTGTGTTGTGTTGCGTTGTGTTGCGTAATGTTAAGTGTTGTGTTGGTTTGTGTTGCGTTGTGTTGTGTAATGTTAAGTGTTGTGTTGTGTTGTGTTGCGTTGTGTTGTGTAATGTTAAGTGTTGTGTTGTGTTGCGTTGTGTTGCGTAATGTTAGGTGTTGTGTTGTGTTGTGTTGTGTTGCGTAATGTTAAGTGTTGTGTTGTGTTGTGTCGCGTAATGTTAAGTGTTGTGTTGTGTTGTGTTGCGTAATGTTAAGTGTTGTGTTGTGTTGCGTTGTGTTGCGTAATGTTAGGTGTTGTGTTGTGTTGTGTTGTGTTGCGTAATGTTAAGTGTTGTGTTGTGTTGTGTCGCGTAATGTTAAGTGTTGTGTTGTGTTGTATTGTGTTGCGTAATGTTAAGTGTTGTATTGTGTTGCGTTGTGTTGTGTTGCGTAATGTTAAGTGTTGTGTTGTGTTGTGTTGTGTTGCGTAATGTTAAGTGTTGTGTTGTGTTGTGTAATGTTAAGTGTTGCGTAATGTTAAGTGTTGTGTTGTGTTGTGTTGCGTAATGTTAAGTGTTGTGTTGTGTTGTGTTGTGTTGCGTAATGTTAAGTGTTGTGTTGTGTTGTGTTGCGTAATGTTAAGTGTTGTGTTGTGTTGTGTTGTGTTGTGTTGCGTTGTGTTGCGTAATGTTAAGTGTTGCGTTGTGTTGTGTTGTGTTGTGTTGCGTTGTGTTGCGTAATGTTAAGTGTTGCGTTGTGTTGTGTTGCGTAATGTTAAGTGTTGTGTTGTGTTGTGTTGTGTTGTGTTGTGTTGTGTTGCGTAATGTTAAGTGTTGTGTTGTGTTGTGTTGTGTTGCGTAATGTTAAGTGTTGTGTTGTGTTGTGTAATGTTAAGTGTTGTGTTGTGTTGTGTTGTGTTGCGTAATGTTAAGTGTTGTGTTGTGTTGTGTTGCGTAATGTTAAGTGTTGTGTTGTGTTGTGTTGTGTTGCGTAATGTTAAGTGTTGTGTTGTGTTGTGTTGCGTAATGTTAAGTGTTGTGTTGTGTTGTGTTGTGTTGTGTTGTGTAATGTTAAGTGTTGTGTTGTGTTGTGTTGTGTTGTGTTGTGTTGCGTAATGTTAAGTGTTGTGTTGTGTTGTGTTGCGTAATGTTAAGTGCTGTGTTGTGTTGCGTTGTGTTGTGTAATGTTAAGTGTTGTGTTGTGTTGTGTTGTGTTGCGTAATGTTAAGTGTTGTGTTGTCTTGCGTTGTGTTGCGTAATGTTAAGTGTTGTGTTGTGTTGTGTGGTGTTGCGCAATGTTTAAGTGTTGTGTTGTGTTGTGTTGTGTTGCGTAACGTAAGTGTTGTGTTGTGTTGTGTTGTGTTAAGTGTTGTGTTGTGTTGTGTTGCGTAATGTTAAGTGTTGTATTGTGTTGCGTTGTGTTGTGTTGCGTAATGTTAAGTGTTGTGTTGTGTTGTGTTGTGTTGCGTTGTGTTGTGTTGCGTAATGTTAAGTGTGTTGTGTCGCGTAATGTTAGGTGTTGTGTTGTGTTGTGTTGTGTTGCATAATGTTAAGTGTTGTGTTGTGTTGTGTTGCGTAATGTTAAGTGTTGTGTTGTGTTGTGTAATGTTAAGTGTTGTGTTGTGTTGCGTTGTGTTGCGTAATGTTAAGTGTTGTGTTGTGTTGTGTTGTGTTGCGTTGTGTTGCGTAATGTTAAGTGTTGTGTTGTGTTGTGTTGTGTTGCGTAATGTTAAGTGTTGTGTTGTGTTGTGTTGTGTAATGTTAAGTGTTGTGTTGTGTTGTGTAATGTTAAGTGTTGTGTTGTGTTGTGTAATGTTAAGTGTTGTGTTGTGTAATGTTAAGTGTTGTGTTGTGTTGCGTTGTGTTGCGTAATGTTAAGTGTTGTGTTGTGTTGCGTAATGTTAAGTGTTGTGTTGTGTTGTGTTGTGTTGCGTAATGTTAAGTGTTGTGTTGTGTTGTGTAATGTTAAGTGTTGTGTTGTGTTGCGTTGTGTTGCGTAATGTTAAGTGTTGTGTTGTGTTGTGTTGTGTTGTGTTGTGTTGCGTAATGTTAAGTGTTGTGTTGTGTTGTGTTGTGTTGTGTAATGTTAAGTGTTGTGTTGTGTTGTGTAATGTTAAGTGTTGTGTTGTGTTGTGTAATGTTAAGTGTTGTGTTGTGTTGCGTAATGTTAAGTGTTGTGTTGTGTTGTGTTGTGTTGCGTAATGTTAAGTGTTGTGTTGTGTTGTGTAATGTTAAGTGTTGTGTTGTGTTGCGTTGTGTTGCGTAATGTTAAGTGTTGTGTTGTGTTGTGTTGTGTTGTGTTGTGTTGCGTAATGTTAAGTGTTGTGTTGTGTTGTGTTGTGTTGTGTAATGTTAAGTGTTGTGTTGTGTTGTGTAATGTTAAGTGTTGTGTTGTGTTGTGTAATGTTAAGTGTTGTGTTGTGTAATGTTAAGTGTTGTGTTGTGTTGTGTTGCGTAATGTTAAGTGTTGTGTTGTGTTGTGTTGTGTTGCGTAATGTTAAGTGTTGTGTTGTGTTGTGTTTGCGTAATGTTAAGTGTTGTGTTGTGTTGTGTTGTGTTGCGTAATTTTAAGTGTTGTGTTGTGTTGTGTTGTGTTGCGTTGTGTTGCGTTGCGTAATTTTAAGTGTTGTGTTGTGTTGTGTTGTGTTGCGTTGTGTTGCGTTGCGTAATGTTAAGTGTTGTGTTGTGTTGTGTTGTGTTGTGTTGCGTAATGTTAAGTGTTGTGTTGTGTTGTGTTGCGTTGTGTTGCGTAATGTTTAGTGTTGTGTTGTGTTGTGTTGTGTTGCGTAATGTTAAGTGTTGTGTTGTGTTGTGTAATGTTAAGTGTTGTGTTGTGTTGCGTTGTGTTGCGTAATGTTAAGTGTTGTGTTGTGTTGTGTTGTGTTGTGTTGCGTTGTGTTGCGTAATGTTAAGTGTTGTGTTGTGTTGTGTTGTGTTGCGTAATGTTAAGTGTTGTGTTGTGTTGTGTTGCGTAATGTTAAGTGTTGTGTTGTGTTGTGTAATGTTAAGTGTTGTGTTGTGTTGTGTAATGTTAAGTGTTGTGTTGCGTAATGTTAAGTGTTGTGTTGTGTTGTGTTGTGTTGCGTTTTGTTGTGTAATGTTAAGTGTTGTGTTGTGTTGTGTTGTGTTGTGTTGCGTTGTGTTGCGTAATGTTAAGTGTTGTGTTGTGTTGTGTTGTGTTGCGTTGTGTTGTGTAATGTTAAGTGTTGTGTTGTGTTGTGTTGTGTTGTGTTGCGTTGTGTTGCGTTGTGTTGCGTAATGTTAAGTGTTGTATTGTGTTGTGTTGTGTTGTGTTGTGTTGCGTTGTGTTGCGTAATGTTAAGTGTTGTGTTGTGTTGTGTTGTGTTGCGTAATGTTAAGTGTTGTGTTGTGTTGTGTTGTGTTGTGTTGTGTTGCGTAATGTTAAGTGTTGTGTTGTGTTGTGTAATGTTAAGTGTTGTGTTGTGTTGTGTTGCGTAATGTTAAGTGTTGTGTTGTGTTGTGTTGCGTTGTGTTGCGTAATGTTAAGTGTTGTGTTGTGTTGTGTTGTGTTGCGTTGTGTTGCGTAATGTTAAGTGTTGTGTTGTGTTGTGTTGTGTTGTGTTGCGTAGTGTTGCGTAATGTTAAGTGTTGTGTTGTGTTGTGTAATGTTAAGTGTTGTGTTGTGTTGTGTTGCGTAATGTTAAGTGTTGTGTTGTGTTGTGTTGTGTTGCGTTGTGTTGCGTAATGTTAAGTGTTGTGTTGTGTTGTGTTGTGTTGTGTTGCGTTGTGTTGCGTTATGTTAAGTGTTGTGTTGCGTTGTGTTGCGTAATGTTTAGTGTTGTGTTGTTCAGGCGTCCATGTTGCTGCCTGGTCCATGACGTGCGGTGGTGGAAACAGCGTCTTCTGAGCTCCTGACGTGAGGTGTGACCGTGGCGCTGACTGGGCCTCAGGGGGAGGGAGGAGCAGCCGCTGAGGGACGACTGCTTCTCCTCTCACACCGTCTGGTCATGGAGCACGACGTCAACTTCCTCCGCTCGCAGACGGGATGAGAGCGCGTGGCTTTGG
Source organism: Zeus faber (assembly GCF_960531495.2). Lineage (NCBI taxonomy): Eukaryota > Metazoa > Chordata > Actinopteri > Zeiformes > Zeidae > Zeus > Zeus faber. Next base: position 3,792,345 of record NC_137197.1, read on the forward strand.
AGGAAACGCGGGAAACAGGAAACACGGACAGGAAACAGGAAACAGGAAACACGGACAGGAAACAGGAAACAGGAAACACGGACAGGAAACCGCCGAGGTCATATCCACCTCACAGTAAATATTCATACAATCAATGAATGAATGCACCTCATTCAACAGTGTGTGTGTGTGTGTGTGTAAACTCTACTTCTGGGCGGCGCGGTTTCGCGGCTCTCGGCCCGAAAAGTTGGCCGAGCCGGCGGTCGCCGCGGTTCCCTCGGAAGGAAGCCGCGGCTTCCTAGGTTCGCGAGGAAAACAGATCCGTCAGCCAATGAGACGGTTCCGGGTGCACGACAATTAGCGGTGCTGCCATTTCCTCCCCGCGGAGAGGGGGGGGGGGCGATAACAAACGAGGGCTCCCGCGCCCCCTCGGATGCTCCGCTGCGACGGCCAGATGCGGGAACCAGATGCACACAGCTTGGCTGCTCTACCTCGCCGCCTCGATAACTCTCATTACTGTAATCGTTGCTTAATGTTTTCATAATCTGCTGCTTAGAGGAAACTGTTTTCCTTTCTCTAACACCGGAGCGCCTTCCCAACGGCCCAATTTCCACCGCTGTTATTTTTTCTTTGGGAGAGGGGGTTGTTTCCTCACCCCGGTAATGAATGAGCGTCCGTCGCAAGCGGCAGCCCTTCGTGGTCCGAAGGCGAACGGCGGCTCTGAGGAAGTGCGGGCGCGGCGGGCGCGGCCGTCAGACAAAGGCCGAGGCGTCTCGCTCTCCCCTGATTTAATGAGACGTCTCGTGTTGGCTCCGGCGCTCGGCATCTGGTGCGAGTGCGACCACACACACTTGCGCGGTTTACTTACGTTTCACCTCTGCCGTTACTCACCATGAGCGATTGGCCACTTATCCCCGCTCTGCAGGACACGTTTCCATCCAAAAACGCGCACGCGCACACACAGTGGGGCTGAGGGGGGTAATCTTATCAACACAATGTGGAGATAAAGCCTCGTTACAGCCAAGACCCGCTAATGTTGTTGTGGAGGCGGAGCTTTTCCCAGGGGGACGATTAGTGGTGAATAAAACCTCTGAATGTTGTTTAATACACACTCCCAATGTCTTTGTATTTGCGATATCATAAAGTTAATGTCTTGGTTCTTATTTGTTCCTTTAATCTTCGTCGTGAGTGTTTTATGTTTGCCGTCGTTATTCGTTTGGTCTTTTCCAGTCGAGCCTAAAATTCAGACGGGGGCAGATGAGACATCCCGCAAACAAGACTCAATTAACCTTTCTCAACTTTTAGTGTTTCATCGATCGAAGCAAGGGTACAATTTCTCGGGAGGCTTTAATTTTTAAATTTCCCGTTTCGCACGTTTTATTTACTCTGCAGTGGCCGGGGCAGTTCCAGTGAAAAATGGCGGAAAATAAATGTTTAAATGTCGAGGGCCTGTAACGCTGTCTGCTACACCCCGATCCGCCCATCGGTGGTTTCATGTTGCGGCTGATTGGTGAGTTTCATCTCTCGCAGAACTGCGTAGTTTATTTGAATGACATACGCTTATTTATTTGTAAGGGACCGTCTCCAATGTTAAACATAAACGTCGCCATTCGATGCGTTTCACCAGATTTTAGCGTCGGTCGATTTTCTTCTCCGGTCCCAGATGACAATTAATGCAATGACACGCATATGTATGTCGCACAATCCACAGCACAACGGCGTCGTAATCCACATGACAAACAAAGAAGCGACGCCGGGGGATCAGCGTGGAACACCTACATGTTCCAAAGAGTCGCGGTGCATGGAAACAACACCCAACCTCCGAGGCAATCTACATGAATCACATGAATTATGCCATTTTGTTTGTTTAGCCATAAGCCACGTTTTCACTTTGCACATCTGAGACACACACCTAAGTAAATCTAAAACTCTCAACACGCAATATGTTACTGTACTTCCTGAGCGTATTGCAGTGAGGATATTGGCTTTTCATCCCGGGGATTTTACAGCACATTTATGCAGAGATCGCCCCACGCATGTCGATTTTTTGCAGCATCTGTGGATCGGTTTCTTATCATATTTGATTGCGTTTACCATTTTCTTGATGTGTTACGATACGATAATTCCAAGCTGTTTTAATCCAGACTATATTGATTTTTTCTTTTCCCCTTGAATAATAACGTCAGCAGAAACCGGTTGCTTTTCAGTTAAAAGACAACAACGAGAATGGATAAAGAATGAATGATCGAGCCACTTTACGGAAGTTGATGATGTAGATGGTAGGTACATACACAACAGGGTCATCGGTGTGCATCAGAACCTCCACCCTGTGGCACTGCTCGGGACTGAGACTTGTGGGACTCCCGGTATACATTAGTCAGATGATCAAATACGAGTGATTTGGTCAAGTTGTTGGTACACACAAGTTCACCAACTTGTGGAACAAGTGGAGAATTAAGTCTAAATGTTGTTGCACTCGTGTCATTGTTAGTAGTAGTAGTTAGGAGTAAATGGCTGACATGGTGGAGCTCTCCGTTCACTGTGAGGGATGCTGATTAATGACTTACCCATTAATCTATGGACCAGAATGCACCTCCTCCTCCCCAATTATCTCACATGTGCATTCTCTCTCTGGGCCCTGACATTTAGCACTAAGTCACAAGGAGCGCTGCGGTGCCATTAGGTGATAAGATTCATTTATTCTGACTCCCCCATCAGCACATTGTGCTGCTTTAAGGCATAAAACACAAGCCACTGATTAGGATCGGCGCTGTCGGAGCTCAGCGGCTCAGTGAAGGTGAATGTTGCGAGGGCAGATCCGCAGACTGGAGTAGGCGGAGGATTCTCCGGTCGGAGCCGTTTGGTATTCACGTTTTGTCACCGCAGAATTATGGGACACTGTAATTAAAGCATTAGGTAATGGCATGTCCTTCATACCCACCATTCGTACCTTGACGTTCTGCTGCTGTCAGGGATTATTAATTGATATAAAGGCAAATTAAAATCAACCGAACCTGTGTACCAGGACCTGGTAATTGATACTATACCGGGTCCCCTGCGCGCCCTTGGGAACCGGCACTGAAGCGAATTTTCGCAACTTTGTTTGTGTTTAATTGGAGAATCGTTCAGTCCCTGTGACTTTAAACCTCTCACGTGTCGCGTTGAACACGCGTTTAGAATTCTCACTCGTATTTCCTCCCACTAAGTTTTTATTTCCACCACAATAATTATGTCCCCGAGCGTCCGGTGCCGTGCAGCAATGCGGCCTGTGATAATGCGGCCGATTATGTAAGTCAGACCACCTCGCTGCTGGTTAGTGGGACGGCTAATTAGATGGGCCGGCCGCCTTTCATCTATATAGGGCTTCCTATCGTTCCTTAATCAGCTGAAAGCAATGATCCGTGCGCGGACACAAGCCATTTAATTAGTCCTCTTATGATCGAGACGGCAATGCCAAGCTCCGAGGAGAGTGTTTAAAACTCATGTGAGATTGTCACATTCTCTCCGTTGATAGTTCAAATAATTGGGCGGTAATTACCCACAGTGCGTTGTTTAGGGAGCGGAGTCAAGATAAACACGCCGCAAAACCATTTGTCTAGCTGGAGATCTGAGAGATCCGTAAATCAATTCATTAAAAAGGCTTCTCTCTGCTACTTCCTGCCTTACGGCCACATGCCAGCACACTATGTATTTATCAGCATAATTCGGTGTCGGGCCTCACATCTCGCATTAGGACGTTATTATTTCATAAAGAATGGAACACCCAGCTCTGGAGTTTCACGGGATCCTCGCTAGGACTGGATTTGACTTGACTGATTGATTCTCAGAATTCCTTCTCTATGTTTGCGTTAGCCTTAGCTTTGGCTTCATGTTTGTATTTTTTAGTGTCTAGGCAAAGAACATTTTCAAGCTTAGGAGAAGTCAAGAAACAGTAGATGTTGCGGCTGGATTTCTTCCAGCGTTCGTTTCTTGACGTCGTTGACCTTTGCTCCATGACCCAGACGAGACGTTGACGAGCTACAATTGGATCCTTGATCTTTGGAGGACTCGCACCCCCCCCACCCCGCAATCTTAACTGCAATTGCCAACAGCAGTTACAGTTAAGATGTTTATGTTTATTTATGTTTTTCCATGTAGATGTTGTTTTTTGTTTCTATGTTTATGTTTTTCCATACACATGTTGTTTGTTTCTCTGTTTATGTTTTTCCTTGTACATGTTGTTTGTTTCTATGTTTATATTTTTCCATGTACATGTTGTTTGTTTCCATGTTTATGTCTTTCTATGTACATGTTGTGTGTTTCTCTGTTTATGTTTTTCCTTGTACATGTTGTTGTTTGTTTCCATGTTTATGTTTTTCTATGTACATGTTGTGTGTTTCTCTGTTTATGTTTTTCCTTGTACATGTTGTTGTTTGTTTCTATGTTTATGTTTTTCCTTGTATATGTTGTTTGTTATGTTTGTTTTTCCATGTACATGTTGTTGTTTGTTTCTATTTTTCCATGTACATGTTGTTGTTTGTTTCTATGGTTATGTTTTTCTATGTATATGTTGTGTGTTTCTACTGTTATGTTTTTCCTTGTACATGTTTGTTTCTATGTTTATATTTTTCCATGCACATGTTGTTTGTTTCTATGTTTATGTTTTTCCATGTACATGCTGTTGTTTGTTTCTATGTTTATGTTTTTCCATGCAAATGTTGTTTGTTTCTATGTTTATGTGGGGGGCGGGGGGGATGAGCTTCTGGCAGGATTTATTCCGCAGACCGGTTGCCATCGGTAACAGCGAGAAGCCCGACTCCATCAAAGCAGTTTGGAGGAACACGTCCGCGTGCCGGTGAGCGTCGCGGTTTCTGCTTTTTACCTCGTAGTTCGGCCACAAGAGATACATCATCATCCCGTTATTTTTACAACAATTAGATTACAAGATTGAAATTAAAATTTCCGGAGCTACACTTCAAGGCATTTCAAACATTTTGAGGAAAAAAGAAAAAAAGTCTAAATTCAAGAATATTGTGCAGGTTTGAGGATATCCTATTTTGAATTTATTCTCACATTGTTTTTAATCATTTTAATTTTGATCATACAATAATACTTCGCTAAACACAAAATCTTCACTTCACTTTGAGTTTATCCTCAAAAAATACTGTGGCTTTTTAATTTTTTTTATCTTTACTCTTAACTTTAATCTTGTAATTAAGATTTTATTCTCAAAATACAATAATATAATGCACTTTTTGTTTGTTTGTTTGTTTATTTGTTCTCATATTTCCATATTATCTGTATATGCGGGAGAAAAGGTTTTTTTTTTCCTTCTTCCTCTACTTTTTCATTAGGACCCTAAGAAAGTAATCAGTGTGAGAGCAGCTGCAGGATCATTATTCCTGCGTCGGTCGGAGCTCTGCGCGGTATCACGGGCGTCGACGGGAGCGAGAGAGAGAGAGAGAGAGAGAGTCTTTGACTTATAAGGTTCCTGTATTTACAGTAAGTCATGTCACAGAAACTCGATTATGAGGGAACCAAAAAAGCAGCAAAATTCAGAGATAACTCGGTACGCAGGGATCTGTTGACGTCTTCACCAGGTTTGAAACTGCTGTTCACTATAAGGACGGCTCCCTTTGTAGCCCAGACTGTCTCCTTTGTACAGTTTACCTACTTGGAGAGAGAGAGAGAGAGAGAGAGAGAGCGAGAGAAAGAGAGAGCGAGAGAAAGAGAGAGCGAGAGAAAGAGAGAGCGAGAGACAGAGAGAGAGAGAGAGAGAGAGAGAGAGAGAGAGAGCGAGAGAGAGAGAGCGAGAGCGAGAGCGAGAGCGAGAGAGAGAGAGAGAGAGAGCGAGAGAGAGAGCGAGAGAGAGAGCGAGAGCGAGAGAGAGAGCGAGAGCGAGAGCGAGAGAGAGAGAGAGCGAGAGAGAGAGAGAGAGAGAGAGAGAGAGAGAGAAAGAGAGAGAGAGAGAGAGAGCCTTGCAGGAAACTGGTGCGGGTGGGTGCAGGTGGGTGTAGTTTAAATGTGGACGGAGGCCCCGGTTCCGTCTTTATCGGCCGACAATCACGCTCATCCTTGATTTGAGCGGTTACACCCGACGTGTTCCGCCCGAAAAAACAGGCGGAGCGGCATCACGACGACGGGCCGGCGCCGACATCGCCATCAGACATCACGACAACAAGGACCCCCCCGAAAACAGCCACGCCCGCTCCCAAAACCTGACGCTAAGCCGGTGAGAGCGAGCGGCTTTCTGACACAAATTACACTAAAAAGTGGATTAACATGTGGTTTTTTTTTAAGGCTCAAACGTTTGACACTAAGTTTCTTAAAAGTAAAAAAAAGTGTTCAGTGAGGTTGTGTTATGACATATAAATATGAACTAAATATATATAAATATGAACTAAATATATATAAATATGAAATAATACAAAAAAATGGTGGGACCCACATTTTTTAAGACCTGGGGTTCCCACCCAACAACCAAACCCGATAAGCAGTAGACTGTGGGATACATATGATGGGATAGATTTTTGATTAATCCCATCATCAATCAATAAATGACATTTTTTGTCCATCTTTTGTTGATTCATCTATCAATAAATTCGATTTTTGTCTTTGATTAATCTATTAATAAATGAGATATTGTTGATCTGTTGGAGCTTCTATGTGAGGCTCATTCTGGAGCTGGATCCTTTTAATCCTCATTTAAAATGAACAGGAAGAGACGGCGATTTGGCTCCAGCTCAAGATAGATGGACTGGGCCGCCTCCACCTCCTCCACCTCCTCCACCTCCTCCACCTCCTTCACCTCCGCCGCCACGGGGCTGCAGGGCCGCGTGGACGCCATCAATCAGGGCGGCGCCGGGGACCCGGCCACAGGGCGGCTAATGATGCGAGCAGCGTGCGGCCGCGCCCATCCTGAGATGCTCGGAAGGAGAAGGTCGACCCCCGGCCGGCGCTCCCTCCTTCCCTCCTTCCTTCTCCTCCTTCCTTCCTCTCCTCCTTCTCCTCTTTCTCCTCCTTCTCCTCCTTCTCCTCCATCTCCTCCCTTTCCCTCCTTCCCTTCCTTTTCCTCCTCACCTCCTTCTCCCCGTCCTCCTTGTACCTCCTCCCCCTTCTCCTCCTCTCCTCCTTCTCTTACTTTTCCTCCTTCCCTCCTTTTTCCTCCTCCAAAATGGAGTCCTTGAAAGGCCGCGCCGGCACTCCCTGTTCCACGGTTGAAGGTTTTAATTTGTCGTCTTCTTATAAAAACATGACCTTGGTCAGAGTTTGGTGAAGAGCTGCCTCAAACCAGCAGCGGCGGAGAGTCCAAAACCACCAGAATTTTTGCACTCAAGTACATTTCTCCAGGATCTGCACTTACTGAAGTATATTGTATTTCAGAGACGTTTGACTTTTACTCCACGACAGAAACCAAATTTCTCTACAAAGTCACTTCATACACTTTACAAAATCTGTATATACACTATATACTGTGTATACAGTATATAGTGTATATAATGTTATTATAGTTTATACTGTATATACAGTGTATACTGTATAAACAGTGTACATACCGAATAAACAGTGTACATACTGTAAACACGGTACATACAGTATATACTGTACACACTGTACATACTGTATATGCTGTGGGGATTGGAACTATTAATAGGCTGGATCAATGATCTGTACAGTTCGTATCTAAATTGTAGTCAGGGTCTGCAGAAAAAGGCTCCGCACTACTTTAGGAAGTATTATACACTCTGTTATATCAGGACACTGGATTTGACAAGTACTTCGATTTTAGAACAAGTACTAATATACTTTTACCGAAGCACAGAAATGTCAATGTGGTGCTTTCACTACTGCTAAAGTCATTTTGCCTCGGGGTATTTCTTCTATTTACTTCAGTAGGGGCTGGGCTCTTGCGCCGCTGCCGGGCGACACACCCGTGTCACGTTACCATAGCAACGTCCCGTTGGAGCAGACGCGGCTCTATTTACCCAAACGCCGCGTTTGGCCGCGTCGCCGCATCAATAACGCGGGGACGTTTGAGTGTTTGAACGTTCGCCTCCGGCTCGTGTGTTGACGTCTTTTATTTCTCCCGCACTTACACCATCAGTAGTTCACGTGGCTCCTTCAGTCACCCCGTGAAGTTGATGGGGGGGCATTCTTTACGGCACGTGATGTGCTTTACACCCCTCACACAAACACACGCCGAGCTCCCGGATGAAAGTCTGCACCGCAAGTCCCATGAAGCGCCGCCCGCCGATGCGACTGAGGAACGCGTCTGCTCGCTGCGGCCGGGAGCCGAGGAAGGTCATCTGCCCGGAGACGCGCGCTGCAATATTTATGCTGATGGAGACGTCTGCTGCGGCGCAAATGGCGAAACCCAGACTGACTTTTCTCCCCGTGCACCCGAAGACACACCAGGAGTTACTGTTACCATGACTATGTTACCATAACTACGTTACCATGACTGCGTTACCTTGACTGCGTTTCCATGACTGCGTCACCATGACTACGATACCATGACTACGATACATTGACTACATTCACACTTGTTGAAGTCGACATGAGCCTTACCAGGTAAGTCCTTCCAATTTTGCAATTGTTATTGTTATTATAATGATCTATTATCTATCTGTCTATCTATCTGTCTGTCTATCTGTCTGTCTGTCTGTCTGTCTGTCTGTCTGTCTGTATCTATCTATCTATTTATCTATCTATCTATCTATCTATCTATCTATCTATCTATCTATCTATCTATCTATCTATCTATCTATCTATCTATCTATCTATCTATCTATCTATCTATCTATCTATTTATCTATCTGTCTGTCTGTCTGTCTGTCTGTCTGTCTGTCTGTCTGTATCTATCTGTCTGTCTGTCTGTATCTATCTATCTATCTATCTATCTATCTATCTATCTATCTATCTATCTATCTATCTATCTATCTGTCTGTCTGTCTGTCTGTCTGTCTGTCTGTCTGTCTGTCTGTCTGTCTGTCTGTCTGTCTATCTGTCTATCTGTCTATCTATCTATGTCTGTCTGTCTAAAAAAATAACAAGTTTTAAAATCATCCATTGACCTCCAGAACAGCTCCAGTGCCCCCCTGCGACCCCAGAACCTCCCGTTGAGAAACCTCAGTGTAAACGCAGGTTATTCATCTTAAAAACTAAAAACGTGTTTAAAAAATAAATGACGGCGCGAGCACTTTCCCGTGGAGAATGCACATCTCTTGGGGAACGGAAACATTATGTCTATGTTTGGTTGGTTTAATATTTGAAGTGACTCCACCCTGTCTCTCTGTGACGAGACGAAGTCACTTGTCTTTAGGGTGGAGGCTACCTGGTCCTCACTTAGAATTCAATCAAATGTGCAATGTGGCAATTACATTTTTGCTTTTATTGCCGTCATAAAGGAGTTAACGCGCGGCCGTGGGTTAAACGGCCGCCGAAGAGTCACTTGTGATGCCGCGGCCGTCGCCCGCCCGTTCATTAAAGTGAGGGCGCGACCTTTTGGTATTTGTGTTTCCATGGACATGGCGGTGGAGGGTGCCGAGCCAACTTAGCATTTTTCATTTCTCTAATCAATGTAATCAATGTGGGATGATTCAAAGAAGACGGCCGCCATTAATGGCTGATAATTGCTTTTCGCTATTTACAGATGTTTGGTAGGTTATAAAGGCACGGCAAAATTCTGATTAAAACTTCAAATTGGCTTTCCAAACTGAGATTTGGGCTGCGAGGGACCCGTGTGCTCTCACACAATGTGTGTTTTCAATGTGGATTCCTTCCTTGTGATTGTCAATATATCACCAACAAGTATTATTTTTAATGGTTTATTAATTATAGACAGGGGGTTGTTTCATTTGCATAAATAGAGATTACACATTCATTCTTAATTGAAAAAATTCTATCCACACACTGAAAACAAAGCAGCGAGCAGCCGCACAATCCAGCTTCACACTGGGTCGGGGCTGTGGGAGGAAGTACCCAAATACTACACAAAATATAAATATCATATAAATGACGAGGAAAATAAAGGAGAATAATTACTATGATTAAAGTTAAATTCCCACTTTCAACATTGTGTTCAATTTAACAGGTTGAATGGTGAATTTATGACATTTCTATATATATATATATATATATATATATATATATATATTTATTTATTTATTGTCATTAAAGCCAATACATTTAAATTTATTACAAAATGTCAGATGATTTCATATGAAAACCACATGTCACATGTGAAAATGTGTTTTGCGGACAAACTGCATGTGATTCCCACATGATAACATCAGAGGTGTTAATTGTCTGTCAGTGGGATTAAGTGTTTTTTTAGTAGGATTTCCTAAAATAAAGAAGATCTCCTTTTTCAGAATCAGAATCAGAATCAGAAATACTTTAATAATCCCAGGGGGAAATTACTATGTTTTTTCACAGTGGGGGGCATTTAAAGTCTGCTGTTTCCTTTAAAAGTTCCTGATTTCACTTCAAAAAAATAATCTCAGCGAGAATCAACTATTTCTTTCTAACTCACATATTTTAAGTTATTTTAATATTCTTATAAACACACATCTCAAAAGAAAGAATGGTGGGAGGAAGTGAAAAGAAAGAATATTATTTATTTTCAATATTTTCTGCCTTATCATGAAAACAATGCAAAGTGATTCCATTGTTTGCCGTGTCTAATATTTCAACCTGAGCTTGGCGTGGAAAGTAATTTCTTTGCAGACTTTTCCAAAGTCGACAGTCTTTGGAGGTGTCTCGTGACCTTGGCCATTAGCGGAGGTCAGCGGCTGCTCAGCCCAACGTACAAATTGCAGAAATATTCGCTTCATTACAGCCTGCTGCGTCGTCCAATCAGCTCTGGGCGCGTCGCGCACCGCACACCATCCAGAGGCGTAGAACAGCTCATGGACGCTGTTATCTGGGGGTTAATAGCGTCCTTTTACAAAGCTCGCTGAGGGGTGAACGCCCTCTTGGCAGGGTGGGGAGGGGTTAGTGTCCAGAGAATATTAAGACGTTTGCCCGAGTCATTACAGGGTTCCAGCACATTACCACACCCCCATGTCATTAGGTTCCTCAGGCAGAGAAACAGTCGTTCTCCTCATGTAGACAAACCATTCCTCACGGCCCTGATGGTGATTGCAGAGCTCAGTGCGGTCGGAGCGTCCAGGCGTCGCTGCCTCATGCGTCAGCGCTCTCCTTCCTCCAAACACCGTAGATGGCACTGTTGCACCACTGACAGCATGCTGAGCAGGCAAGATGGAACAGGGAACATAGAACATGGAGTATGGAACATGGAACATGGAACATGGAGCAAGGAACATGGAACATGGAACATGGAACATGGAGCATGGAACATGGTGTATTTAACACGGAACAGGGAACACGGAACAGGGAACATGGAAGATGGAAGATGGAAGATGGAAGATGGAGCATGTAACATGGAGCATGGAACATGGAGCATGGAACATGGAACATGGAACATGGAGTATTGAACACAGAACTGGGAACATCGAAAATGGAACATTGAGCATGGAACAGGGAACAGGGAACAGGGAACATGGACGATGGAACATGGAACATGGAACATAGAACATGAAACATAGAAGATGGAACATGGAGCATGGAACATGGAACATGGAGCATGGAGCATGGAACACAGAACACGGAACTGGGAATATGGAGCATGGAACATGAAACACGGAACATGAAACATGGAACACAGAACATGGAACCTGAAACATGGAACCTGAAACATGGAACACGGAACACGGAACATGGAACCTGAAACATGGAACCTGAAACATGGAACATGGAACACGGAACATGGAACACGAAACATGGAAGATGGAGCATGGAGCATGAAACATGGAACATGGAAGATGGAACATGGAACATGGAGCATGGAACATGGAACATGGAACATGGAGCATGGAACATGGAACATGGAGCATGGAACACGGAAAATGGAGCATGCAACACGTAACACGGAACTTGAACACGGAACATGGAGCACGGAGCACGGAACACGGAACGCGTAACACGGAACATGGAACATGGAGAATGGAACACGTAACACGGAACTTGAACATGGAACACGGAGCACGGAGCACAGAGCATGGAACACGTAACACGGAACTTGAACATGGAACACGTAACACGGAACTTGAACATGGAACACGGAGCACGGAGCACAGAGCATGGAACACGGAACACGGAATAAGGAACATGAAACATGGAAGATTCCTCAGGGGTCACGTTCGGGACGTCATGTCATCACAGTTTATTCACATTTACAAGGAATTTGTTCTGGTGACGTTTGATGCGTTTGACAACGGACGATTAGTATTAAAAAAATAATAATCTGAATTTTTTTTTATAAAAGTAAATATATTTTTTTTTATGAAAAAAATGTCTAATTTAGCCAAAAAATACAGAAATACATAAATATTGATATATATATATCAATATATACAGAATACACAAAATGTGATACTATGCACAGGATAAACTAAAATATTTTATTTAAAAAATATTCATCCATAAAAAACGTTGATGCAAATTCAGCATCACAGGAACCGAAATGAAATAGCATCACACACACTCACGTCTTCTCCTCTTTTATTTGTTATACGCTGCTGTAATGGTGTCATTCAGTATTTTCTGCCCCGTCGCTCCATCCGGTGAGTTAAACATATTTCCACGCCTTCGTTTAACAGCACGGCGGTGATACACATTCATGGTATTCATCATACTGTACACAACAGGTACATGGATTTGGTGGAAAAAGGGACGGATGATGGAATGAAACATCAAAAGGTGTCTGATATGAAAACGTTGCTTTTTCTAATCGCCCCCAAAATAAAACATTATTATTTAGGTTTGTATGGATTTAAATCTCGACGGTGAGAAAAAAAAATCAAATTCAATATTCAAGTTTCTTTATTTGTCACATGCGATCACACAAGTATGATGTAGTGAAATGATATAATGGCAAAATCCAAAGCTGTGCAAAACAGACATGTAAATGTACATATACATACAGTATATTTATCAGATATTCACTGATCAGCCACAACATTAAACCAACCTAATAACATTAATATTGTGTAGCTCCCCCCGTCTCCCCAAAACAGCTGTGACCCGTGGAGGCATGGTCGTTAGCAGCAGATCCTTTAAGTCCTGGAGGTTGGAGGTGGGGCCCCCGTGGATCAGGCTTGTTGTTGCAGCACATCCCACAGATGCTCCATGAGATCAGACCCTAACCCCACCCATCCACTCGATGTAGAAGAAAGGGTGATTCATCAGACCTCCACCTTCTTCCATTGCTCCATGGTCCAGTTGTGACGCTCACGTGTCCATTGTAGGTGCTTTCAGGGGTGGACAGGGGTCAGCATGGCCACTGTGAGCGCTCCCATACGGCAAGCTGAGCTCCCATACGCAGCAAGCTGCCATGCACTGTGTGTTTTACACCTTTCTATCATAGCAACATTCACTGTTTCAACACCTTGTTCTACAGTCGTTCTACTGTAGGATCCAACCAGACGGACTAGACTTCACTCCCCACGTGCATCAATGAGCCTTGCCGCCCATGACCCTGTTGCCAGTTCACCGCTCGTCCTTCCTTGGACACTTTTGGTAGTAACCACTGCACAGCGGGAACAGCCACAAGACCTGTGCTGGTGGAGATGCTCTGACCCAGTCGTCCAGCATCACAATGTGCTCCTTGTCAAAGTGGCTCAGATCCTTACGCTGCTTCAACACATCAACTTCAACAACTGACTCTTCACTTGCTGCCTCATTTATACATAATATATTACACTATATATATATATAATAATTATATATAACAGTATATATATATTAATAATATATAACAGTATATATATATATTAATAATATATAACAGTATATATATATATTAATAATGGTATATAACAGTATATATCTAATAATAATAATAATAATATATAACAGTATATATAATAATAATAATAATAATAATAATAATAATAATAATAACAATAATAATAATAATAATATTTGACACTATATATATAATATTATACATGACCCTGTCGTCAGTGAACCGGCGACAGGGTCATGGACGCCCATGAGCTCATTGATGCACGTGACAGTGCAGTGGTACCTGGACTTACAAGCACATCTACTTCCCACTGCTCCAACACACCAGCAGCCAGAGGCAGCAAAACATCCACTCACGACCCACTGCTCCAACACACCAGCGTGGAAATTTACAGCTGGTGCGTCAGCAGCCAGTCAGCAGTCAGTCAGCAGCCAGTCAGCAGTCAGTCAACAGTCAGTCAGCAGCCAGTCAGCAGTCAGTCAGCAGCCAGTCAGCAGTCAGTCAACAGTCAGTCAGCAGCCAGTCAGCAGTCAGTCAACAGTCAGTCAGCAGTCAGTCAGCAGTCAGTCAGCGGGCGACCTACATGGTGCATGACTTGTGGATATTTTCTTCATATTTACTGTGTTTGTTTTGTGTATTTTGTTTCTTTTCACCTCCATGATGAGTCCTAAGAAGAAGGACGATGGAAAAAGAAAAAGGCAACGACTCCCATTGAAACTATGAAGGAAACCATAGAAACATATGAGCCTGGTGTATATGGGAAAAATTGCTTCGACCTACGACTGTTTTAACATACCACCGTTCTTACAGAACCAATTACAGTTGTAAGTCGAGCTGCCACTGTATATATATGATAATAATAATAATATATCCCACCGCTTGTGCCATTGAAACCAGATGATCCATATATATCATATATCAGTAGAAAAAATATATATACACACAAAAGCATAAATATGTGGAAACCTAGAGTATATATTCATAAGCACGGTGACCTCCTTTTTTCAACTTTATTTCTGCTCCATCAGGTCAGTGCTGAGCACTTCGGGGATTTATTCTATAAAGTGTGTTTTTAAACCGGGATGTGAACCTGACTGGGATAAAAACCGCTCCTGCGTCTCGCTGTCCGCCTGGTTCTGTGTGCTCTGGTTTCTGATCTGCAGCAGGGGTCCAGTTAACGGAGGAAGTACGCATGTGCATCAAGTCTGAGGTAAAACAACCGTTTATTCGGGCCGAGGATCCGCAGAGCGGTGAGGCTTGGCGGACCGTCGCCGAAAACAAGAGTCAAAATTTGATCGTGTCCGTAAACGTGTGCAAAACCTAAAGCGGGCGTGGCAGTGTTGGGTTCCCCTGTCACTGGAGGAAGTCACTCGATTCCTGACCGTGAGGAAATGGAAAACTTCACGTCCTTCTCTTGTTGAATCCGCCCGGTTCACCCCAATGCGGTCGTTCCCAGTGCAGAGGGAGATGTTGAACGACCCCGAGACCATGGGAGGAAGCAGTGCTCTGCTATTTGAAACCACCACTTCCACCCCTTACGGTCCCAGCGCAGCTTCTGGAAACATCTTTGTGGAAGTTACAGAACGGCTGTGGATGGAATCCTTGACCGAACAATTTTCATCGGCAAAGAAAGCAGAAGTTCACCAATAAACAAGTGAATGTTATGATGATGGCTCATTTTAATGCGTCATTATCACATATCGTACTTTTCTGAAACCTTGATGGTTTGATCCCCTCCATTATCTGAAGTCATAAGGACGTTCATTAGC
The DNA here is from genome assembly GCF_960531495.2 of Zeus faber. Lineage (NCBI taxonomy): Eukaryota > Metazoa > Chordata > Actinopteri > Zeiformes > Zeidae > Zeus > Zeus faber. The sequence continues at coordinate 3,807,942 of NC_137197.1, forward strand.
AAGTTACCTTTATAATGTCATTTATTGCATATTACTTCCATTTGAAAGTAATCAGTTACTTTACAATATTACTTTCTGTGTCTGGTAACAAGTTACATGTGACACTACTTTTAAGTTATTCACCAAATTGTAATAATAATAGAACAGATGTTTTGTTTGCCGGAGGGGAATGACCTTTCACGCTGGTCGTGAACGGTCATTTAGGTTGTCGTGACGCTGCCTGTGTCTAAATGCACTAAAACACCACCGTCAAACAAAGCGCCGCGCGGCTCCCGATCGTCGACGCTCGGCAGGTGTTGCCACGCTGTAACGCACCATCATCCGTCCAAGGAGTCGTTTCCCCAATCCTTCCTCCACCCATGCTCGCCTACACCCGCCCCCACGTGCGGATGAGGCAAAACGCCGTAGAGCAATTCTGCGGTGGGAGCGCCGTGGTTCGATGCCCCTCTGGGGTGTGTTTTTATTTCAGCCCCGCCCGACGCCGGCTAAAGTCGGGGATCGCGCCGGGCCCCGTGAAGCCGTTTCCGCCGGCCGCGAGACGGCCACGGCGTCCCGGAGATCATCCCCCTCCGGTCAATTCCACGCGTCAAATAATCAAGACCATATCCCCGGCACAACTCTTTTGACGAGATCTCAACCGCCTCTCCCCCAAAACTGGAAACAGAAGTTAATCAAATGAAGTGGGATTGAGCGTATCAATCACGGCCTCTCGGAGGGTCTGCGCCGGCTGCCAGGGCTCACGCCGTCTTTCATTTTCCAATTCGCTTGATGAATAAACAGCCCTGCGGAGAGTTTGGCAGCCGCTTTGCATTTACATAAATCTAATTTCAGATGAAATATCGTAACCTCACCTTTACCCCGAGACAGCCTGCGGTGCTGCTGTTGTTGGAAACCTCTGTTCGGCTTTGGCGGCGATCACCGAGGGGGGTTCGCCAGCGTCCGGCGCCGAGCGCGAACGTGTGTGATACCAGAGGCTCCGGTCCTGACTGCGGCTCCGTCCCGGTACCTCCTGCGGCCCGCCGGACAGCGGCCCCCCGAAGCTCGGACTTTCTACCTCCGACCCCGTTTCCCGTCCCGCCGGGTGTGACGACCCCCGACGCCGCGGCAATCTGGTGGTGACACATGGCTGACTCAGTCAAGAGGAGAAAGTGCTAAACGTTGACGCGACGCGTCGAGTGGGAGCAGCGGCGTCGCGCGGAGCCGACGGGGGGTCCGGACCCCGTCTTCCTGGGAGGTTAATTCCTCTGGGAGTTCCCCTCAATATTGTCATTGCAAAGATTATTATACAATTTAAAAAAAATGTACAATATGCATTGAAAACACGGCCGCCATTTTGGTACGGGACGCGGTCATGTACTTCACTCCTTTTTTTTTTTTTTTTTTTTCTCGACTAATTTTACCGATTCACACAAACCGCCAGAATATCGTGAAGGGAACAATGAGAAGGGGAAAGGCTGATGTGTTTTCTATTGTTCCTTCGACACAGACGAGGCTCTCGTTCAAGCCTGAAATCAAACGGAACGTCTTTCATTCCGAGAGCACTGATGGGGAATAATGAAGCATCAGAAATAAATAGACAAACTTGCCTGGGTCTGCGTGGAGTCAGTGAGCTTAGCGATTTGATTTGGTATGATTGCAGAGGATTACAGTAATTGCGGCAGCGACACCTAATTTTTTACATTATATCCGACACAAAAGACACGTTCTTTGTGGATTAGCAAAGCTGTAATTTCCTGAGACTCTTACTCGCTTGTTGTCACACAGTCGCAGCGTGCGCCGGGATGCAACGTTGCATAATTAGCGCCGTGTTCGAATATTTGCCTCTGTGTATTATTTATTATATTTCGTTTTTAATTGATTCCGGGAAATCCTCATTAAATACATTAACATACAGCGAGCACGCACAGTCAACACGGACACGACATGATGCTTGACTCAGAAAGTCGTCATTTTGAAATAAGCGAAATAATGCATAACGACTGGTGTGGCAGCCTTCCTGTGACGTGCTCCGCATGGTTAGGAGGATTTCACCCTATAAATGAACACATGCCTCACGCGCCGCCCCGTGGGACCCCATCATTATACTTGGATCCGTTATCACGTTACACATGGTTTTGACCTTTCTGTAGGTCACAGCTACTGCGAGCCATGACCTGGGCTGTGTCTGTGAAATCCAGCTTGATTGACCATGACATTAAGCCCTTATTGCGTCTGGATTGTTTGGATATGGGACCGGCGCTGACATTTTCTGGCCGCGTCTTTTAGATTTCCATTGAAGTTTTCTGTTTTCCATATCATGTCCGTAAATCAAACCCCCCCCCCCCCCCCCCCCCCGCTCAATCACAAAGTCGCCCCACACATGGGTTTGGGTTCGCCGCACGGTATGCAGGCCTGTGTTTCAAACTGGCTCTTTCATCCGGCGCTCGCTGTCAGGCGCCGCCTGGCTCTGAGGCACTGGCTGCTCGCAGACTTGACTGAGACTGAAATTGTCATTTCGAAAAGTGACAAGGTGCTGATTTGTGCGCCTGGCAATGAGCGATTGGACATCAATGTTGACAAATGGGCACTGGAACCAAACTGGCAGGAAGCTGGGCATGACAAAATGCCTTCAGCCAGAGGTTGGATTTTTTATTTTTATCTATTATCACAGCTGGTCAAGAGCTAGTTAAAATGCAAGTGGCATCTGAAACTCTAGGCTCCCTCTGCCGGCCGCTTCCCCAGCCGCCAACACTTCTCTGTGTGTTCCTATAGATCACCATTCTCCACAAACAATGGCTGCTGTTTTGTGACTCCGAGGAATTCTCTCTCAGCATCACTAATGCTCACATAGCTGCAGTCACCCCGCAGCACAGGCAAAGAGCCCGTTCCACCCACTGCTTTGATATGACCGTATGTGCACCGTGCACAGCATGCGGGCCGGCCTGTATTACCGAACACGCAACAGATTCGGAGGTGAATGAAACTGCAGCGCCATGCCGGTACGCGGCGTGTGCACAAAGCACAAATGTTACGTGTCAGACTTCCTGTCTGAGTGAAGGAGAGACGCCCTGATTAGAGCAGTGGATGTCATTACTAGACAGCAGTTGTAGGGGATTAGAGAGAGAGAGTGTGTGTGTGTGTGTGTGTGTGTGTGTGTGTGTGTGTGTGTGTGTGTGTGTGTGTGTGTGTGTGTGTGTGTGTGTGTGTGTGTGTGTGTGTGTGTGTGTGTGTGTGTGTGTGTGCGTGCGATGTAAATTACCCGCCGTCTCCGGTGGTTCACTTAATTAGTGTTTCTCCGAGGCTAACGGGGGAGTACGGTGCACGGGAAAGACATTAGCAGCCCCTGCACTCCACTGAGGGCCCCATCCTTCCAGCGTTAAGCAGAACGCTGCTTCTCTGTTTGTTTTAACTGCGACTCCATGAATAATTTCCACCAAGATGTTTTTTTATTTTTTTTGTTGTTGTTTTTTTCTTTTTTGGAATTTGAAGTCATGATTTTATTTGAAACCGCCAGTCGTCTTCAAGGTTGACCGCAAGCTGGCTTCCGGACAGAAAGCAGTGAAGCGGAAAACACGTCGTTGTGTCGCATTTCAGACGCTTCAGGATTTACAGTCAAAACCAAATCCTCTTTTGGGCTGCAGATAAGTCTTCATAGTTTTGTTAAAACTGAAACTGACAATTAAATGTTTGTAACTTTTCAACTGGACAAGGTTCATCTGGGAAGAAAATTAAATTGGACAATTTTTATAACTTGTGAAGAAACTTTATCAAAATAATTTATCGGTTTATGGATCTTGCACAAACTCAAACAGCAGCAGCATGTTATACTGAAGCATTCATCCATCGCACCACGGCTCAGAAGAAAACAGTCAAAGAAGAGAGGGAAACCAACATGTTCCCGTCTTAGCTGACACGGAAATAAACTGTATTTCAAAATGTTATTGAAAATTAAAACCCATTTTTCCAACAGGAAAACAGGTAAGAGCTCATTTCAGAGTCCGTCGATGATTCAGAGCAGATAAATCGACAGGGGACTTGTGACAAAACACAGTGTTATGTAACCGGCATATTTTGTTTTTATTTTTTTTGCCTTTAAAGACTCGCCCTGCCCTTATGCTGGAATGCTGGAATGCACTGTGGCAGGATAAAAACCATTAAGCGGCTTAGACGACGTTAGTCTGAGCAGCATAATTACATTATTAAGTATATCATTGTCTTTGAGACACTGAACAAAGTGCAGTGCTGTGGGAGAATTTGAACACACACACACACACACACACACACACACACACACACACACACACACGCACCTAAAGGAAAGGTCAATCCCACACTGCCGTGATGTTTCTCAATGTCGCATACCGTCTCATTAATGTCTGGAAGTAACTCATTACATTTACTACAGTAATTGAGTATATACCTGTGTGTGTTAGTACTTTTTTGGAGTATTTTTCTCGAGTCTGCAATTGCTCTCATACCTACGTACGCCCCTCCCACTTCCACATATCGACGTCCTGCACGAGCATCTGCACCTCCTGCATCAGGATGTAAACACATTACCCTCTCCTGACCCGCTTCTGCTCACCTGGAACTTCAGAGCGCCTGCCAGCGGAGGCAGCTCGCGCCTGGGTGAAAGGTGGGAAACCAATTACCTGGGGGATGTGTCTCTGGGCCGAAAATATCATTGTCAGCTTGTCACATCATGAGCGATGGAGAGCGGAAAAAAAGAATGGTGACGAATTGCAAGCTAACCTGCCAGACTGTGTTATCTGCTACCTTACTCCCTCCGACTGACAGAACTGACAGACCTGACAGTCAGACCCCATGAAGACCCCGCCCTCCTCTATTTTTTTCGGAAACCATCTCCGGAGAACTTGAAAAAGCCTCTCGAACGTGTCGCCCGCTGCTCTACATGTGGCCCTGCGCTTTGGAACGTGGCTTTACAGCAGGGGCGCGGCTGCTGTGGAAAGGTTGAAGCCAGGATATGTGGGGATTGTCCGGCATGTCCGGCGGCTGCAACCTTTGCCGCCCTGCGGGTGGAGGACAGGCCAAAGTAAAAGACACTCCCTCGTTTTCCCTCCAGTGTTCAGTGACATCTGACCAGCTCCCTTCTATCGCTACCGATAATTATTTGTCACAAAACTGTATTTAATTTGCTTGGTTGAAAATATTCAAAGGCGTCGGGTTCAGGCCCGGGGATGAGTTGATTGACGGATCTTGTTGGCAGTCTGTGGAGGCGTGGGCGCGCACGCCGGGTTACCATGGAAACACCGCCCCGCCGCGACGTTTCCAACTTGCGCCATGTTTTTGGCTTTAAAACAGCTCTGAGTGAGCAAATGGGGTCGTGGCACCATTTGAATTTACAGTGGATGGTTTGGGGCCAAGTTGGTTGTGATGAAAGGTCCTGTTTCGGGGACAACGCTGCCGATGCCCTTGACCAAGGCAGTGGCAGCACAACAGACAATGGAGTTGATCCGGACTAATTCCTCTGTTGGCTCCATGGGAGGACACGAGTCCTGTGAACAAATCCAAATTCTTCTACAAGCTCAGATTCCAACAGAGTCACCGAGGTCACCGCGGTCGACCTTCTTACCGTGTCTCCTTCCACCGTCACCGATCATCCTGTTGCTTGACCAAACTGTTTAAGATGGAGGCTATGTCCCTTCTTTGGAATACGGCGAGGATTGACGGCAAAGTCAGTCAAACTGAAGTCAGCTGATTCCAGCATAAGCAGATCAAGTCCTCCTGGAAAACAGGGACAAAGCAAGCAGTGACGACGGAAGGAGAGAATCATCCAAATGAAACGTAAGTTTCTGCAAGTTTCCTACACGTGCTGCGGTTCCAACACGGAAAGACGGGCGTGTTTGCTTCGCTCCTGCCGTTGCCCTTGACCAAGGCGCCGGCACTAGACGCGGAGTTTGTCCCCAGGCGCCGAGGGGTGACACGCGGAACACGACTTCCAGGGGCGTGCGTGTACGACGCGCTCGGCAAAGGAAGAGCTGCTCCCGCGTCTTACTTATCTTCAGATCCTTCAGATCCCCAGGATTTATTTCCCTCACCACGTTGTAAAATGTTGAGTTTTTGAGGCGGAGGCATCAATTAAAGCCACAACGAATGTCGGGGGCAAAAAAGTGAAATCAATCACCTTCATCTGTTTGTGTTGCCCGGCAGACCAGCCGCGCTCGCCCTGTCCCCTGAATACAGTTGTTTCTCACTAGTGTCCGTGCGTAGTCTTATGATCGTCACCCGTTGATGCCTATGAGGAAAACCGATAAACATCAAATCATGGAATTAATTTTTAAATCATATTCATTTAACTACGGCATCATATCAACTGATGTCGCCTCCTTTTGGACCAATTCTGCTGGGTCCAAGGACAGTGATTGGATGTTCGTCTGTGACGTCTTTGAGGATCCACTTAGCAATTCCCTAGATACATGTTTCTCAACATGGGAGACCTTGAGACCCCCAGGGGTCCCTCAAGAGACTCTATGGGGCCCCCAACAAAATGGTTAATAGTTAGACTTCACCGTTATTCTATTTACAAGACGTTAGCACCCTTAGAGAATGTATGATATGAATAATGACAGGATCCTAGCTTCGTTCTCCCAATCCAGAGTAGAGTCTAGTAAACTGAATCATATGGAACAACACAATCTGCTCAGATTGGGGTCCGAGAGACTAAATCTCATCAAACGGGGCCAAATTAAGGGGCCTTGGTATGGAAAAAGCTTGAGAATCACTAGTCTAGACAATCGTATATCAACTTAAAAATGATCAATTCATCGATGAAATCATCAGCATTATGATGAATAATATTTTTCACAGCTCCAGCTCTGTGCTCCATTGCCGCCACGAGCCCAACGCCTTCCAGGTGTTTCCGATCCCCCTATTACTCCCTGGTGTATTTAAGTTTGCATTTATTGTTCCTCTGTGTCAGTTTGTATGATCCCATGTGTCCTCCTGCAGTCAGGCACCAGTTTAGTCTTGTTTTCCAGTTAAGTGCGTCTACTTTATCCAGCCCGTCTATCTTCCTGCTCCTGCCTTTCCTGGAATGAAATTTAAATGAGAATGAAAATCAGCAATGCATGAGATTCAACTCTCTTTTCCCCAATGTCTGCATTTGAGTCCAAAGCTCGGGCTCCAGCAGCGTCACGTTGTGGACGACACGGCTGTACTCAGGTAACCAGTGCTTTTTCAAATTCTCAGGACATAAATGATAGCAGCAGCTGGCTCTGACAGCAGGATTTAGTGGCATATCCCTGACACTGATACGTATATCGCTGTGTATCAAGTCCTCCACGTATGCTACAGATGGATAGGTGTCAGCAGCTGTGGAATAAGCCCGAGAGGAACACTTGTGTCGGCCGAGGAGGAATGGCACTATTTCCAAAACCATAACACAATTCCAAGAGGAGTTTAGCGCTCAGACGACGACGAGGGCGAGCAGAGAAGCTTCCCCCGGACAGACAAAACATTGAGATGTAAAAATGAGAGAGCCGCCTCCATTTGTCACGCGCCAACAGACGGGGCAGTCAGTCACTCAGTAATGGCCCACCCCTCTGAATAATGGTGTCATTATAATGATGAAACTAATGTAATGTCAGACAGCATTTAGTCTCTTGTCACGTTTTGTTATGTCTATTAAAGAGGAGAGGCCGTGCATCTATCATATCACTGGACAATATATTTTTGAAATTAGACGTGCAAATCTCTCTCCGTCCAGTAAATGCGTGTTTCTATGTCTCTCTGTCCAAAACCATAGTATGCAAACAGTACCAGGATGATGATACTACAGTATAACCGGTGAAATATCAGAGTACGCAAACACTGCACACTACGCTGGTGGGCGTATCCCTGGTAAGTCTCTGCGCAGCATCGCTATCGACCCTCGCCGCGCTGCCCAGATCATAGTCATAACAATGGGAATCTACAATTGATTGCTACACTCAGCTGTCAAACCAAAAAGTTCTGCAGCTCTGAGCATACAAGCTATTGATTTAGCTGCATGGATGGACTGCATTTTGAGCAGAGTGGTTGACACGATGCTCTATGGGACTAATAGTTCATTTACCTCCTGAAATTCTTATATAATTGAGGAGGTTGTTATTTTTTCAACCCTAATGGTAGTTGTTTGATTCCATTCCGACAGCAATTAAAAGTTAATATTTTACGACAAAAATGTTGTATGTACGTATAATTATGCAAATTGCTTGTAAGTGGACCCCTTGAAAACCAGCGCACTTACCTGTTAATTGGCCCGCTGGAATCCTACACAGTATTCACAATCAAATGCTAAGAACTTTACCAAGAAGAATCAGCCGCAGACCGGTTAAAACTGCTTTTATTACATTCAAGTGGTCATCAGTGCTCTCTAAAAGCTCTGAACTGGAGGATATCTGCTGCTTTTAAAGCAGGTTCTGGTGTTTCTGTCCGCTGGCCCTTCACAGTGGATGAGAGAGGAACATCACTGGGGGTCGTCAGGAAGTGAGTGGAATTTTCATTTTTTTGGTTGGCGTGCTGCTGTGTTGCGTTTTGACAAGGACAAATCACGAGTAGGATTCTAAAGAAAAACATCAGGTTGGATATTTGCGAGGTGGGAATAAAATGGTTTATGGTTTTTCCACAACGTTTCTGTAGAATTGGCAATATTTAAAGGCACCCTTCAACACTTTTGCTTTCCACCTAAATTTCTCTCCAAACAGAAAACAGGGATGCCATCATTGTCACATATTAGCAACCAGTGATAAGCATATATTCTCACCAACACTATTATCTACTTTCAAAACTGGAGTTTGTAAGTGAACATAGTGACCCCTCAAACAAAAAGTTTTCACTACAGAAAGCTAATTCGCTGACTTCCTCGTCCTCAACAGGCTGCAGTTGCTCAGTCTCCAATTGTCACAGGAATTTTCATTCATTTTATGTCGCTTATCTGGGTCCCGGTCGCCGAGGCAACAGGCTTAACAGGGTGGCCCAGACGTCCTTTTCCCAAGCTACTTCCTCCAGCGCTTCCTAGGGAATTCCTAGTTATTCCCATGTCAGCTGGGCGATGTAATCCTTTCAGCGACGCCTGCGTTGGTCTCCTCCCAGTTGTCCGTGCCTGGTGTGCCTCCGCACCAGGGGGCATGCTTAACAGATGCCTGAACCACCTCAATTGGCTCCTCTCGAGACGGAGGGGCAGCGGTTCTACTCTGGGGTCCTCCCAGATCACTGAGCTCCTCACCCTATCTCTAAGCCTAAGCCCAGCCACCCTGCGGAGGAGCCTCATTTCGGCCGCCTGTATCCACGACCTTGTTTTTTCGGTCATGATCCAAAGCTCATGACCATAGGTCAGGGTTGGAATGAAGATTGCCCAGTAAATTGAGAGCTTTGCCCCTCGGCTCAGCTTCCCCTGCTCATCTCTCTTCACCACGACGGTCCGGTACACTGTTTGCATTTCTGCAGACGCTGCACCTATCCGTGTGTCAATCTCACACTCCCTCCTACCCATACTCGTGAATAAGACCCCAATATACCTAAAGCCCTCCACTTGGGTCAGATACTCTCTCCCCACCCAGAGGAAACACACCACCCTGGCCTCTGATTTAGAGATACTGACTCTCATCCACGTCACACTTGGCCGCAAATCGTTCAAGTGCTGGAGATCAGTCTGAGGCAGGGGACATCATCTGCAAAAAGAAAATATGCCACCGTAAACCCCCAAACTGGATACACTCTTCCCAGCAAACCCTAACTAGCTGTTTGGGCTTCCCAGGTCTGTCCGGTAGTCTTCCCTGCCATCTCCTCCCACTCACCTCCAGATGGTGATCGGAGGACAGTGTCCAGAACATACAGCCTCAGGTCCGATGATACGACTAGAAAGTCGATCATCGACCTTCGGCCCAATGTGCTCTGGTACCAAGTGCACTTATGCGCTCCCTTGTGTTCTAACATGGTATTTGTTATGGGTAGTCCATGGCTAGCTAAGAACTTCAATAACAAACGACCGTACCGCTCTGGTTCAGATCGGGCAGGCAGTGTCTCCCAGTCACGCCGTGACAACTTTGGGACCTAAAAACAGTCGTGGGTTGATAAAGGTTGAGAACTCTGCGGTAACATGTGACCAAATTGTATTGCTTGGGATTTTATATCTGTCATTTGCTCTCAGGTCTTCCATGGAAATAGATTTCTATCTCTGAGGCAACCTGATTAAATAAAACAGAGCAGCCTATTGTCTTACTCGGACGCCATCGTCCTCTCCTTGTACGCAGCGCAGGGCCCCTTGCTCCTGTTTGGCTCCACCAAACTGTCTGCCGGGGCTTCTAGTCTGACGTGGCCTTTGTTCAGCGGACAGCCATATTAGAAAGAGCAGCGGCGAGGGAAACGCATCTCTCCTTGAGGTGAGCCTTTCAACTCCAGCACAATAAACTGGAGGCATCGCAATTCAAAGGGGCCGCTCTACAGTCTGTATGCAGTAATCTGTGCAGCCATGCGTCACTGTCACCCACACACCCCGGGCCGTCACATTTCTCTCTTGTCGTAAATACTTCAATCACGGCGTGTCACCCCTCGAGGGATGGCTCTTTCTTGACGAAAAAGGCAGAGGCCGGGGCAGTTTCACATCCCGGCAAACAGCTCATCCATCAGACTGAACAATGGTGGCGCCCACCGTGTCCTTATTAAGAACAGTTTTTGTAAGACACGGAGGACTCGACTTTGTATGAATGATAACCGGGACTTGGTGTGAGTGATTACTCCGCATCAAAAGCTTCTGAGCAGCTGAGCAAGTTGCACGTCTGTAAAACGGACGTCACGGCGCCGCTACAGTGTCGTTTCTCACCGGTGGCGGGCTCCAACGGAATATGCAGCGGCCTTTAGTCGTTGTTGGAGGAACTGAGCGTCATAGCATAACAGTATCGGAAGGGCCCTCCAGTTGAACTTGACTTCAAATAACTCGGGCGGCAGATCCTGGCATCACCTCCATGTAGCGCTGCCGGGCGCAAGAAAGCGTTTTATTACAGACTGTTCTGCATCGTAGCATCAATACATTAGCATTCCAGTCATGTGTCAAGGCGGCGCTGCATCGAAAGGTCGCCCCCTCCGAGGGTGCATTAGTGAGCAACAGCTGTATTCCGCGGCGCAGGATGTGTGTGTGCTTCTCCACAGTTGGCAAAAAAAAGTATTCAAACACGTTTTCGTCCTGTCAATAAACCTCCATGAAGGTGTGGCTTGAGTTTTGCTGTTGCGATGGGAAGTGTCTTCTGTTTATGTTGTTTGAGGATGTACTCACTGAGTACCATGAGAAACCACTGACCGGGATTTTGTTACATCCAAAAATCCATCCTGACATCAAAATAGACCGGGTGCGGGGTCGTCCGTCCCAAAACTGCAGGCGCCCTCTGATGGTGAGCACGAGCCAAACTACAGTTTGAATCTGAGTTTTGAGTTTGAGTGTGTGGGAAGGATAACTCCCAAATTAGAAAGTAGTGATGATCAGAGATCAGGTGCGTCTCACTAGCTTTGTATCTTTGTCATAAATTCATCGCAGCGTGAGACGCACTGCAACTGAAAAAGATTCCACCCCAAGGTCTCCCTGAGTTGCGCTGAAAAATAAATCTAATTAGTTTGCGTAAGCCTCCTGTTGTCATTTGTTCCAAGTTGTAGAGATTTGGGCAATTTATCTAATGCTAATTTCACACCTTTTTGTTGCGTTATGTCCTTTGATGCCTCATGCTTTGCAGACGATGTGACAAGGCGTTCAGACGGTATCCGCCAGTTGAGCTGCGAGGGGTTTCATTCCTGTTGCCATCAGAGACAACCCACCAGCTCCACCTTCGGGGACCCAATCGGAGCCAATGGGTTTTCTGCTGCTGGTGCCCTCGCTCTGACAGGATGACCGGAGACGCTCTGATGCATCAATGGGGTTGGACTTTCCAACGAACGTCAGCATAGATTGTAGAGCTCTGCACTTTATTTCTTCTGGGACAGAGGAGTTGAGACGGAACAGCTTCCTGACTGCAAAGCTTCCCTGTTAGGAAGGCAGAGAAGCTCTGTAAATACACCTTCAAAGAACAAGTGCATATTGGAAAAATATATACAGTATGTACCCTGCAATATTTTGGAAGTATATTGCCAATTATATTTTACAATATGTATCAGAATACTAATTCCAAGCAAATGCCTGTACCATCTCTTGATATGAGCGTTGTGTGGTTAATTGGCACAAATGGCAACAAATATTCAAGCAACATTGGAAGATTGGTGACATACCTTAGAGTGACAACAAATCAGTTCAAATGTACTCACATTAAAGGAGGATACAGTATTTTGAGGATGTACAGTGCTTTTTATATTTTTCATTGCATAGGGGCATCTTTGTAGAAGAACAACAAACTCCCCTGCGTACTTCTCTATGGAAGGCCGGTTTTGTGCCATAAACCGCCATTTGATTCATGATGTTATTCTGTGATGTAAATGACATTTGCAGGATTGATGGTAATGACTGGCACATATCAACCATAAATCAAAATATCGATCAAATAACCACTTTACTCTGCGATTATGACTGCATCGAGAGACGCTTCCCATGAGAAACCTGATACTTCATCACAGACCGACATCATGGAAGCTTTCCTCAGACCCCACAAAAGATGGATCGCCCCAAAGTCGCAGCGTCTTCTGTTCTTAAAAGCCGGACTCTGCTTCTCATTCCTTGTGTATTGCAACAGGTGCAAGTTGACAATCACAGTTTTACTTTCTATGGATCTGTAGGATTGTCTGCGACCAGAGGAAGAGAATTCAGACGTTGTTAGATAAACTACATATTTACATCAAGGTTTGAGTTCCCCGTTCGGGTGCTGTCGTATTGAAGTGCATAGGGCAGCTTTACCTTCTTTTTATCTCTGATTTTATTATCTATTTTTTATCAGTTTTTAGCTTTTTATTTCTTTGATTTTATCGAATGCCTCATACGAAATTGGCTCCATTATTTTACGTCTATCTATTTGTTTTCATAGGTATCAATACGTGGCATCCATTACCAGTGTTGGGCAGTAACACGTTACAGTTCTTATATTACTTTCCCCAGTAACGAGTACCTTAACGAATTACTAATAAAATTTCATGGATTATATTAGTTTCCTCGCTACCATCGCTGAGGGGCGGGGCCGTATGTGCAGCCGTCCTTTCACGTGAGCGTGACCGGCGATGACATGCACACAGATTTTCACTCAGAATTTTGGGTTTAACAGGAAAGTAGGATAACGGGTAGTGTGAGGAAGGAGATAATAAGTAAAGTAATAACATTACTTTTGAAAAGAGTAATAAATTACATCTTTTGAGTAGCGAGCCCAACATTGCCCATTACATAGCCTCTGCACCTTGTGCTCTTTAGAGACACGTCTCCTTTCAAAGCTGTTGAGCGTCTTTCAGAAAGGACTTGTTCAAAAGAGGAGCTGCTGCTGTTCCACGTAACGGAACATAACGGATGTGGACCTGATGTGCACTGTGTGGGGGAGGTCACTCCTGTTACGTGTAGTTTAGGCCTGCATGGGTGTTGATGCACGCTGCTTGTGGACACTTGCTGTCTCTCTCTCTCTCCCTCTCTCTCTCTCTCTCTCTCTCTCTCTCTCCACTTGCTCGAGGAGCGGACAAACTGCAGCCAATCAAAGCAATCGGAATAAATGGGGAGCTGAGGAAAACTGGAGCCGAAAACGCGCCCTAGCCCGACAGCCAGCAGCACTGCCCCTTGTTTTTTGGGGTTTCCTCTTTCCTCCCTCAGCCTGATCCTGGTATGTTTCATTTAAGGTTGTTGTTTTCTTTTGGATTGGGCATCACCGGTTGTCCAGTTATCGGGATTTGTTTTGCTTCAGTTTAGTTTACACTCACCTTTTGGTGGTTTAGGGCAGGGGTCGGCAACCTCCAGCATTAAAAAGAGCCATTTGGGCGTGATTCCCACCAAATAAAACCCACCTGGAGCCGCAAAACCTATTTGACCGCTACAATGAAGATAAGACCGGATATACAGTATAGTTTTATTACACTTATGCTATGTACTGTATATAAGAACTGTAGTTTGTTGCATTTATGAAATAAAAGAACTACAAACTGATAAACTGTCATTTTTTTTCTGTGCTTGACACAGCAAAACACTCAATTCTTTTGAACCCTAAAATAAAGAATACTGGTACATATCACTTAAATTATAAGGGGAAAAAATTTTTAGTTTATGTTTTATCACGACTTTAGTCTATTTCGGTGCCGTCATCCTCGACTATTTCCTCAGTCGCGTGCCGCAGTCAACCGTCGACCTGAATATGAAACACAACTACATCAGTTCAGGGTCCCATGTAAATATCTATATTTGCAACATGAATCGCTCGTTTCTCTCACCTGCTTAATGCTATTTCTGCCCCTGAACCTCACTTGCAGAGCTTCTCCATATCGGGGCTGTATGATGTCACTCTGAGCTTCACTCATGACTGTTCACTGTCATCAGTGAGTCGCGACCGATTTTTGCTCTTTATAAGGTTCATGGTGGAGAACACTTGCTCGCACAAGTATGTTGATCCAAAGATGGACAGGAGCCCAAATGCGTACTTGTTCATGTTCAAATAGGTGTCGGGAATGGCATTACATGTCTCGATTTCACTCCGCATTCCATGAAACCAACTTGAACGTTCTATTTCCCTCAGAAACGTTTCTTATTTTGGATGTATCCATGCTCCATGTTGGCCCACCGGGGGTCAAGAGCTCAAAATAAGTCACCAGCCTGTCGGCAACAGGTGTTGCGTACAAGGTGCGACGCATATTTTGATCGACAAAATATTAAAACACGTTTTATTTCAATGTTAAAAGAGCACCTAAATCTCCAGAATCATAACTATCACATTGAAAAAATTAACTAAATAGAAATAAAATGTATTTAAATTAAATAGCCATTATTTATTCACGCTTTTTTCTCAAAGCCACAAGAAGCCAGGGCGGAGGGATGAAAGAGCCAGCTATTGTGTGGCTGGCCCAGGAGCTTCCCCATCTTTTGTTCTGTTTGGCTGGGATCTCCAACCCCTTTTGATTGCTTTTTGTTTGTTGCACTTTGAGTATGGTTTTTAGGGCTGCAGATATTCCTCTATCATCACACTTGAATTTGTTCGCTTTAATGCTCAAGTTGAACAGGGGGGGTTCTGCGGCTTCCATCCGAGTGATCTTTTCTCCAGGCAAATCAAATAAAAACCCGGGATGTATTCAATTTACTCCGTTTTCCCGCTGCTGCTCTGCTGCGAAGCAGATTACAGGATTGCTCCTGAAAAAATCCTGCCCGCGTTCTGACGGTCCGGTGGCAAGTTGCACGGTCCGCGAGCCAGTGATTGAGGAGCCTCTGCACTCGAGGAAGTTCTGTGGTTTTCGTCTTTTCTTAATAAAGCCTGTTTTTGTTTTGATTTTTTCAGGGTCTTGGCATCCTTTGATATGTTCCAGTCTCTATTTGAGCCAGTAAACAGGCCGTAACAACTCCTATTCACTGTTTCTCTTGCCTTTCAAGTCTTACAAGGTTTTTATTTTTTATGTGAAAATCTGGATTTCTCTTGCTTACATGTAGGCAAGGAAAGACAAGGAGATTTTGTTTCTTGACCTTGAACCAACAAAATAACCGTGCATGGTGACATGTAAGACGAGGGCCTGTTTCCGTCCACCTATTTCTGCACTTAAAATGACTGAATGGAAGTTTTCTTTATATGAAATATTATATGTAATAGCTATACCGTGTCATATTCTACGGTACCTTAACACACCCAGTTAAAATGTGTTTCTCTTGGCGTGAAGGCGTAAACCAGACAGATGCTCGCTACAGCTTTGTGGCCTCTTCGCTGCAAAGGTGCTAAAGCTGAAGCAAAGCTCAATTGAATTAAATAATCGTGCACGCTGCAAAGTGCCTTATTGTGTGGTTTGTAAACTCTCTTCAGGTGAAAACAAGAGCATTCATCTGCATAGAAATTAAGGTGTGTGTGTGTGTGTGTGTGTGTGTGTGTGTGTGTGTGTGTGTGTGTGTGTGTGTGTGTGTGTGTGTGTGTGCGTGTGAGTGTGTGTGTGTGTGTGTGTGTGTGTGTGTGTGTGTGTGTGTGTGTGTGTGTGTGTGTGTGTGTGTGTGTGTGTGTGTGTGTGAGTGTGTGTGTGTGTGTGTGTGTGTGTGTGTGTGTGTGTGTGTGTGTGTGGTGAAAAATAAAAGCTCATTGATGTGAATGGAGATGAAGTTTGAAGTGTCTCTTCATCTTCCGTCCACACGGTTAAGACGTTCCGTTAATTCCATTAAAAACCACCCTCACGCCGCAGCGCTTTGGATTCTTGCTTCAACCAAAGAAGTTATTAGCTGCAAAGATAAGGGGCAATTTGTACGACAAGCTTGATGTTTTGGTGGTTTCAGCTTTACAGTTTCTCAGGACAAAATTGAATCAAGGGAGCGCTGTCCCCCATTCTCCGCTAATATCCTCTTTGACTGATAGCTTGCATGGCACACAGGAGCTTACACAAAGTCGCCCGTTTTCCTGTGAACTGCTGGCTTCGGAATTGATAACCTGCCGTTGAATTCATTACGCCGCCGACAACATGGAAATTAGCATAAATGTGATGCTTCCATTTTCATCTGAGCCTGACCGGCGATGACTATTGAAATGCAAAAGCGTCGCTCACACGGGGGGAAAGAGCCGCCCTCACATCAAACACACCAGCAGGAAAACAGAGTTGCAATGCAAGGCGAAAAGCTCAGTGACGGTCGTAATGCTGGTCAAAGTGACGGATGTCTACTATGGGTCGTGCATATTTTTCACGTGCATTTCAGCGCCCGTGGAGCGGTCGGTGCCTACGAGATGAGGTCTCAGCGGGGAGGTGGGGGAGGTGGGGGCCAGGCCATGTCCTCGGCAATATTTGGAGCTGAGAAAGTTGTTTCCTCCAAGGTCTCCCACGGTTGGCGCTTGTTTCGTGACTGAAATGGTGAAGCAGAACAGTAGAGTCGAATTGTCTTCATGAATCAAGTCATTCTTGGTGCGTGAATATTGCAGCATGTCCAGTTTCTGGCTGTTTTCTCTGGTTCCCTTCCCACTTTTACTATAAACTCCTTAACTAGTGAATATCATTTTACAAAACCTTGGCATTATAAACATTAGTCAAGTTTATTTTTGAAGCCCTTGGTCTCAAACGGCTTCGCAAACCCACATTCACATAGAAATCAACAACATCCCATGGTCTGAACCCGGGGATCAACTCCCAAAAAACCTTTCGGGTGGGGGTTGGGAAAGGAAGGGATCCCCCTTCCAGGATGACCAGGCTGCAATGGATGCTGCGTGGGCAACAATGATAAAATAACATGGCAACTAATAGGATGCTGTACTTCTATACAATGCACTGTTATAATGATGAGGTTTAACCATTCATCATTTTGCCGGGGACCCCCTGGAGCCTCTCTAAGGACCACTCGGGGTCCCCGGATCCCAGCTTGAGAAACACTGTTCTGCAGCCTCTAAGGCTTTACTGTTGGGTGACCCTTATCAGATATAACACGATTCATCACCATTTTTGTGCATGTTTGAACATTTTAGACGTTTAAAACGATATGTTGTGTAAAACTGCTGTCCGGACCAACTGTGGAGTTGTATGGGGGGGGGATGAATTAATAAATCGTCCTTCAAGTTCAGAATTATTAATGTTCATAGAATGTCAGTCTGGTTCTGTACTGACATGCTTAAAGCAGCTGCAGCTGTCGGCGGCAGCTGCTATTTCAACATATTTGCAGTCGTGAACTGAGTTGCGGGCGGGAATACACACGGGCTTATCTGGAACCTGGCGGTGACCTTATCCAACGCTCTGGAGCTGGATCACCCTATTTTTACACCGCTGCTTGTACTTTATAACTCAAGACCAAATAAAAAACATAATCCGTTCAATAACTGCAGTAGAACTTTGTTCCATGTGTTTTGTATTCAAACATCTGATCTGGGAGCTCAGAATACAACATGTTCTTTTTTAACCTTGTTTTCAGTGGTTTTATCTCGTTTGTGTGCTATGAATAGCGTCCGTTGCCATGTGCATAACAGTACATGAATACGTCACCATAGCAATGAAACACTTAGTCCTCATGTCCTCATGTTATCTCAACAATGTAAGTAGATGAATAAGTGATAATAGGTAATGCGTAGGTGATAAAATAGTCGTGTGTGTATATAAATAACAGAACAATACAATGCTGTGTATATTATTATATACTATATACACGCCAAATTGCAAAACTGAGAAAAGTATTAAGACGGCATTCAGGAATATTAGTGTTTGTGTGTGTGTGTGTGTGTGTGTGTGTGTGTGTGTGTGTGTGTGTGTGTGTGTGTGTGTGTGTGTGTGTGTGTGTGTGGATAGATGGATATCAAGCAATTAATCCTGATGGCAACAGTGAGCTAGAGTGTATGGCCATGAATGTGCTCCATCTACTGTGTTGATTGGCGACAAGTATTGGTTTAATACTTGTCGCTGTGCTTCCTTAAGCCCCGTATCGCGATAAAGTGAAACGCGAAGGGAGCGCGACTCCGCTGCCGCGAGACGGACTTGGAGCACGCCTCTCGGAACTGCCATTTAATTATAGCTCTAGCTTTTTCAGAATGTCAATTGTGGGATATTATGGACATCAATTAGGTATCGCATGGCAAGGCACTGTGATCTACCGCTTTGTCATAAAACCCAATGACTCATGCATAATTATAGTGTTAAAATTACCGGTCCCCCCTCAAGCAAAAATGCTCTGCGTTTATTTGAAAGCCGACATTAAAATATAAAAAATAACACACAGGAAGATGCAGGACCCTTCAAACATTCCCTCCCACTGTGGGGGTCTCCCCAGGGCGCCGAAATGACCCATATCTCCAGGAATAATTAATGACATCGGCCCAATAAAAATCTTGTCATCCCTTATTGCAGCCATTGTCCCCAGAAATTTAGTTGACACAATTATGTTTTTTGAAGTTTTTGTGTGAGTATGATATGTGCCGGGCTGTGCCCTACATTAGGAGTTAGAGGGTCAGGGCCACGCACGCCGCTCTGGTCACCGCGGTTCATGCAAACTGTCGCTCAATGGAGCGAACATGGCGTGACGCAGGCCACGGGGAATGTGCAAAATCGAAAATGAGTGGACGTAAACGACTGAGTGTAATAAGTATTCGTATTATCCGGTGACATGGAGGGCTCCGGCGTTTTTAACCGAAACCGTATTTTCCATCATGGTGAATGAAGATTGCCGGGTCACTCTGGTTGACTGGTTGAAAAGGTTCAAGTTTTATCTGGAGGTGACCACGACTTTTACTTTACTTTCTATACTTTCTATACTGTCTATTTGTATGTCTGTCTGTATATCTCTGTCTACTGTTTCTGTCCATCTAGTGAATCTATCTATCTGCCTGGCGCTTGCGGCGGCAGAGGCTGCTGCTGCTTTGTCTACCTGTCACCGTGGGTAACATCCTGCAGCTAGCTCCTCCACCCAGCAGCCACCGCCGGGACCATGCAGCAGCGAGGCCACCCCTCCAAGCAGCCCCCGCAGCAGCCACGTCCAGCCACGGCGTCACCAGTCAGCGCAGCAGCCTGAGGCCCCACGTTCCGCAAGAGAGGAGGCTAGATGGACTTATCCAGGAGCAGATGGACCATGTCATGACAGGGCTCCTCTCCTGAGTGTGAGTGTGGGGATGCGGTTTTTACCCAGGTGTGGCTGCTCAAACACACCCATCCACACATCTCTCTGTCTACTGTCTGTCTGTCTGTCTACTGTCTCCATACATCTATTTCTGTCTGTCCGTGTCCATCTGACAGTCTGTCTACTGTATCTGTCTGTTTATCTGTCCATCTACTGTATTTGTCTGTCTCTCCATTGTATCTATTTGTCTGTCCATCTACTGTGTCCGTCTGTCTGTTCGTCTGTCTATTTGTCTGTCTGTCTATTGTCCGTCTGACTGTCTGTCTGTTAGTAAATACTTTAAGTCCTGTCTTCTCCACCCCTTGATGGTGAGAACGTGCTCGGGGGAATCCAAAATGAACAACAATAAGCAATCTGGAATGTGTGATTTTTATTTATAAATTTTTTTGTGTTGTTTTGTTTGTCTCTGCTTCGTTGTTTCCGTATCAGTTCCCAGCAGATGATTCAGAAATGGATTGACTTAATAGAAAGGGCAGTTTGCACGGGCCGCCTGCGATCGCTGGGAGTGCTTCTCGTCGCCTTTCGGTAACCGCATCCCAGCCCTGATTGAAACACGCTGGCACGCTGCTCACTTTGGGCAGATCTGCTCGTGTTATTTGAGGAGCGGGGAGAGGAAGGGCACGTGCAATCTTACTGAACAGCTTTCATTATTCTAAAAGCTGAGCTAACGCGACACCCGGCACAAGCAAATGCGTTGAATCATCTCGCTTAAAAACCATCGACTGAGTTAAGGCGGAACCTTGAAACCCAAACCGTAAAACATCAACGTGTTATTGTCTCGTGTACATTTTGCAATTATCCTTAATGTTCGGCTGAAGGTCTTATTGACTGACGCTACAGATTGAGTGGTCCTTAACATGTGAGTGTTATGCACCAAACTTGCGCAGCAAAGGGGGAAACAGATCAGATATATTCTTAATTTTGCTGTAGATTTATTATTTTATTGATTATCTTTGCAGGGATGGCGCATAATTAAAAGTAATTGCACCTGAGGAACAGTAGCAGCTAATTTACATCTGATAACAACCACAGAACAAAAAATACACGCATGAAACAGCACAATACACAAAAATCCATCATTGTGAGATGTTTAAAATCAGTATGATATGCATTTAATACAAGGCAATTATTGGTGGTGACACATTTGTGCTGACTTTAGCCAGAGCCTGAGGCTGGTTTAAAACACTGCAAAGCTTCTTGAGTTTCTAATGTTTGTTGTCTATGGAATTCCATTTCCCTGCTACTTTAACCCAGAAAGCAGATTGACCAAAGGCCGTCTTTCTGTACTGCGGTACCCAGCCACCCCTAGTCGATAGGGGTGTCTGCCCAGATAGGCCAGGCATCCTCGAAGGCAGTGGTTCTCAAACCTTTTTTTTTTGTGGTGTACATAGTAGTACTGCACTGTACGGTAGATCATGAATGAACTACCGTAGACAGCTCATTGCAGCTGTCAGTTTGTCAGTTTGGCTGCACTGTAGAACTAGCAGATGAGGAACACCTATCACTTATCCTTGTACATTGTTTCCTCTTAGTTAAGTAGTGGTTCTTCCAGGTCAGGGCACTGACGGATAAATTAAATTCAGGACGTTTTTAAAGTAAAACATTATGATTAACTGTGTCAAATGCCTTCTTAAAATCTAAAAACACGGCTCTGACAACACCACCTTTATCAAGATGACTTTTGATTTGTTCAACAAAAAAGCAATTTGCCATCTGTGTCGCATGATGCTTTCAGAAAACAAATTGCATTGAGTGTAGGGTAAATACACCTTTATTTATATAAGAGCCGAGCTGATCACAAATGACCTTTTATACAACTTTAGAAGCTATTGGAAGAATACTAATGGGTGTATAATTTGATGGGATGGTTCTTTCACCTGATTTAAGGAGAGGGGTCACTACTGCAGCCTTCCAGGTAGAAGGAAAATATGACTTTGCCACTGATAGATTTATCAGATGAGTCAAAGGCCTGCATATTATGGTTTATTAAAAAAAATAAAAAAATTAAAAAAGCATCAAAAGCAGAGACATCCTTACACTCAGACCCTTTTTTACCAATTCAGTGTTTTCATTACTATGTATTCTCAGACATTTTCAACTGTGAACACAGGGAATTCATTATTTGCAGGTTGAAGAACTCTTGATCTTACACCAACAGGACACTGTCCTGAATCCACAAAGAATGAATTAAAGATTGTGCCTATTTGTTCTTTATCATATATCACTTTTGATTGTTCCTGTATTACCCAGTTTTGAACTGATTTACCCTCCGTCTTTGTAATTTGATTAATATTTTCCCAAATTAATTGACTATTTCCCTTGAGACTCGATAGTAGGTACCAGATAGTCAGCTTTAGCCTGTTTCACTTCTTTTACTACTTTGTTTCGCGAATCCTGAAATGTTCTCTTATCCTGTGGTAATCCAGATTTAAGAGCTGCCTTCAACGTTAAGTCTCTCTGCTTCATTAACCTCCAAAGATGCTCATCTTTCCATGGTAAATTATATCTCTTAAGTGAATGCGAGACAATTTTGCAAAATTCATTTTAAGTCTCATTGACTCCATCATAATATGAAATGCCTTTTCTATTTCATCAGACTGCAGAACATCATTCCAGTCCAACTGAAATATTTCATTTATCCTCAAATGGACTGACTAAGATTTTGGGTATGACATTAAAAAAGCTTTTACATGCTTATCTGTGTAAAAAAAAAAAAAAAAATGTAGTCAGTTTTTCTTACAATTAAAATAACAGCTTCAAAATAATAGTAATGGTAAACTGTGCTGGCTAGTTAATGGACCTAAAACTCAATTAAACTGTATGGTCCTTTAACACTGAAGCTACCATTGTCACAAAGGCCACATTTCATTTTACCAACAACTAAAATTGAAAGGAATTTACTGCAGTGAAAATGAGGCATAGATTGCGGAGCTAGTTCTGTCAGACAACTCGACGGTGCCACATGCTTGCACGCCCTTATATGGGACAGCCTATATAAGCAGCCGGTTCTGTGTTGGGCTCTACTTTTCTGTCCAATGGGGGATTCGAGCTCATTGCTCCAATATTTCTCGCTCATTAAATGTTTTCTATACATCAGGCCAGGGTTGATGAGCAGCAGATGCACAACTCAAACAATGCAAAATAAATAGAGATCATGTTAAATTAAATCAAAGAGTATATCAGAAACAACTTTACAGTTTCATTAAGTTCGTTCCCATGGATATGTCCCAATATTCATTCAGTTGGAACATCTCGATCAGATGTTTTTTTTATGATTCGTCACCTTCAGGCCTGTAAGGCAGCTCGATACATTCCCGCCCTCCGGCTCTGAAAGGCGTGGTTGCGGAAGGCGGCGTGCACGCCCATGAGGGCTCAGCAGCGCCGTTTGTCCTCGAAGTCCAGAATGTGATCGCTCACCACGGCCCGGTTCCTAACTGTACCTAAAGCACGAAGGGCTACGCTCGGTGAGGTTGATATTTATAGACGTGAACACAGCCGTCGAACCAGCGTCGCCCCCCGCCGAGCTGCAGAGATCTAATGGATATCACTTCCCATTAGACAGAGTGACGCGCTGACAGGAGACACACCCCGTCCACAGCAGGGGACGGAGCAGCGAACATTGGTGCTCAGGGAGAAGTACACTGTACATCCAGTGAATTAGGAGTTTTTATTACCTGAAAAAAGTAATTATGAGTAATAATTACACAAATACTACGCAAATACTACATTCCTACTGTATACACAATAATACTACACAAACAATCAAAGTTAAACGACTCATTTTCAAACAGCAAAATACAAATGAATTTAAATGAATTAACCTTTGCAGATTGTTGTGGTGTTCACTTGGTCTTTGTTGTTCGTCTGATAAGGAGGAAATAATGTTCTAAGAAGTATCTTTAAAGCGAGTACTCTGTAGTGATGTTCTAAAAATAGTAAATTAGATGATATTAAACCATGAATCCTTGAACCTGAGTAGAATTACAGGCTCGTAGAAATTCTTCAAATGCAATATGTGTAGAAATACAAACGAATACTCAATTACTGTAACCTGAATATTTGTAATCCACACTGTGCCTGAAAATGTGTGACTCCATAAACAACACCGGCCGACATCCGTCTGCCTGTCTGTCTCTTTGTCTGTCTCTTAATCTGTCTGTCTGTTGGTCCGTCCACGTGTCTCTATCTGCCTGCCAGTCCCTCTGCCTCTTTCTCTGTCCGTCCGTCCGTCCGCCTGTCTGTCCGTCCGTCCGTCTGCCTGTCTGTCTGCCCGCCAGCCCGCCCGTCCGTCCGCCTGTCTTTCTGTCTGTCCGTCCCTCCATCCGCCTGTCTGTCCATCCATCCATCCGCTTGTCTCATAGTCTGCCCGCCAGTCCGTCCCTCCGTCCGCCTGTCTGTCCGTCCGTCCGTCCGCCTGCCTGTCTCTCTGTCCCTCCGTCCGCCTGTCTGTCCGTCTGTCCCTCCATCTGTCCCTCTCTTTCTCTGTCCTTCCATCTGTCTGCCTGTCTCTCTGTCTGCCCGCCAGTCCATCCACCTGTCTGTCCGTCCGTCCATCCGTCCGCCTGTCTCTCTGTCTGTCTGTCCCTCCGTCCGCCTGTCTGTCCGTCCGTCCGTCCGCCTGTCTCTCTGTCTGCCCGCCAGTCCGTCCCTCCGTCCGCCTGTCTGTCCGTCCGTCCGTCCGTCCGTCCGTCCGCCTGCCTGTCTCTCTGTCTGTCCATCCGTCCATCCGCCTGTCTGTCCGTCTGTCCCTCCATCTGTCCCTCTCTTTCTCTGTCCTTCCATCTGTCTGCCTGTCTCTCTGTCTGCCCGCCAGTCCGTCCCTCCGTCCGCCTGTCTGTCCGTCCGTCCATCCGTCCGCCTGTCTCTCTGTCTGTCTGTCCCTCCGTCCGCCTGTCTGTCCGTCCGTCCGTCCACCTGTCTCTCTGTCTGCCCGCCAGTCCGTCCCTCCGTCCACCTGTCTGTCCGTCCGTCCGCCTGTCTCTCTGTCTGCCCGCCAGTCCGTCCCTCCGTCCGCCTGTCTGTCCGTCCGTCCGTCCGCCTGCCTGTCTCTCTGTCTGTCCGTCCGTCCATCCGCCTGTCCCTCTGTCTGCCCACCAGTCCGTCCCTCCGTCTGTCCCTCTCTTTCTCTGTCCATCCGTCCGTCTGCCTGTCTCTCTGTCTGCCCGGCAGTCCGTCCCTCCCTCCGCCCGTCTCTTTCTCTGTCCGTCCCTCCGTCCGCCTGTCTGTCCGTCCGTCCATCCGCCTGTCTCTCTGTCTGCCCGCCCGTCCGTCTTTGTGTCGCTCTGTCTCTCTGTGCTGTCGCCTGGGAAGGCGTCGGCTGCGCGGCGAGGACGAGGCCTCGTGTGAGTCCTCGTGGGAGCGTCAGGGGCAGATTCCGTCTCCCTGCTGCAGCCGCTCGGGCGCTGGAGGCCGTGTGTTTGAACTCTCCCTGCACTAAGCGGACAAAGTCCTGCGCTCGCCGTTCAAACACGGAGACGCAGCGTTGAGTGGGCAGAGATCTGGATCCAGAGCTTGTGAAAACAGAGGGGGAACCGGGGGCGACCGGAGGGGGTAAGAGGGAACGCCGAGCCTTTCTCTGGCGCTGATGAATGGGAGTGCGTGGACGATGATCTTATAGGATTTGCACAATCCCATTTTGTCCCAAAATGATTAATCTCTTTTCACGCAAAAATGACTCATGTGAACCTGTCACTCAAGTCTGGAGCTTTGTAAATTCGAATCAACCAATTGCTTCTTCAATATGGTTATTTTATTTTATTAGACGTTAATGCAAATGTTTGATCTGAGGGGGAAAAAAAGACTTGAGCCCAGGATTGAATTAGGTTGGGATCAAATTGATTATTTGATACCAAATAATTGGGTTGTCATTGGATGACGGACAATTTCGTCGAGCTGAAGTGGGAATAGAGGATATCACATCAAAGGTATCTCATTTCATTTTGCGAATCGACATGATTGGATTAAGGTACAACGCTGGGAGTCGGTGAATATCACAAGATTAAAATTTCCTCTCGTTTAACTTGATCAAAATGTTTGCGACTCGGGGGAGGCGGTCGGACTTCCAGGCCTGTGTTTTAACATCTGCTGCAGATGTTACTTCCTGCGGCTTGAGGCTCGCGTAATTTGCCTTTGTTGCCTCACGCCGTCCTTCCACGGCTGCTTTGTTTTGTTGGCTTCACAGACAACCAAAGATGTGATGAAGTCTCGTGACTCTGTTTTCTTGGATCCACCAAAAGAGAACAGGTACCAGAGGTTTAAGATAAAACAACACACTGAGACACTGCGTGGAATAAGAATTTAAAGGGTTAATCCAGATTTTAGTCTTGGATCCTGAGTGGTTTTGAATGCAGCTACCTTCACAACTATTTTTCGACGCACGGCCATTTTCTCCATCCGCCGCACAAGGTGGATATTGCCCCGCCCTGTGACGGAGGAACATGGCGGTCGACACAACGCTGGCCGAGCTGGCGTCACGTTGGCTTTGAAGGGCGGAGCACCTCTGCACCTCATTACACTGCCGTGGTTTATGTACCTGCGCCGCATCCTACGTGGTCAAGAGGTTCCTGGACCCCTGCTAGCACCACGCCTCCTCCTTTCTGACTGCACCCACCTTCCCCAGTGAGGTGCTAGACACTGAGAGCGGGTGAGACTTCAGTGACGAATATTCAGCTGGTTGGTGAGTTTATTTTGTACTTTTTATGTGTTAATTTTGTTTTTCTGCAAGTACACACAAGTATGAATGTATGTATGTATTTACAGTATGTATGTATGTATGTATGTATGTATGTATTTACAGTATGTATGTATGTATGTATGTATGTATGTATGTATGTATGTATGTATGTATGTATGTATGTATGTATGAATGTATGTATATATGAATGTATGTATGTATGTATGTATGTATGTATGTATGTATGTATGTATGTATGTATGAATGTATGTATATATTGATGTATGTATGTATTTGCAGTATGTATGTATGTATGTTTTTACAGTATGTATGTATGTATGTATGAATGTATGTATGTACACTTTGATTACCAGTCCCTTATCTGACCATCATTACCTGCATCACCCTGCCCAAAAGTTCAAGGCACAGTAGCTTGTAGGAAGCATTCATTTGTTCTCATCAATTTTCATAAAGCCTCCAAAAATAATTATCAATATCAATATCTGCCTGTTTTACATGGCTTTCAGGATAATAGGATGCAGTAATGTTTCCACATTGGACGGAGAAACAAACAAAAAAAAAAGGTGTGTGTGTGTGTGTGTGTGTGCGTGTGTGTGCGTGTGTGTGTGTGCGCGTGCGCGTGCGCGTGTGTGTGTGTGTGTGTGTGTGTGTGTGTGCACGCGTGTCCAGGCTGAAAGCTGCAGACTCCCTCCCACCTTGGAAGTGCCAACGCTGCATGTCAGTAATTGCATCCATTAAGGTCATTTTGATTTTAAACATGCTAATGCTGATGTTAAAGAAAAAGCCTTGGCAGACATTCACCGCTCAATTAGCAACACGTGAGACTGAGATGCTAAGAGGTCGGTCCCGCACCTCGAGTGACCCCGGCCCCGCAGCCCGGGGATGGGTTGTTTTTATGGATTATCAGGTCTTTGGAGAGCGCTGGAGAGGGCCTGCCATGGAAAGGCGGTGATTAGGTACTTCAACTGTCTATAAATCCAATTATATATGAATTACTAGCAGGGCGACGGAGCCTACTTGTGTCATCTTAACGCTATGGCGAGAGTGCAGCGAGCTTTATCCCGTGGTCATTTTGCTCTTTTCAATAGGCGCTAAAAAGCTGTTTTGATTCACACCATAAGGTATTATAGTAATAGTTTAAGGCATTATTACTTAAAGTACAAAGACATGGAACAAATCTTCCCCAATTTAATTTTAAATATACAGTCACACAGTTTTCCACCAAAATGAATCGATAAAGTATAGATTTTACGGTTGTCTTTTTTCCCATTTGTGGAATACAGTTTTATATCATAAAAGAAAAAGAGTTTTGTACGATAATGTTCTAGTCTTTAATGTGAATGGATATATGGGTATAATATACGCATATATCCATTCACATAAAAGCATATGTTGTAAAGCACACATATGTGTTTATTTATTTATAAGGATAAGAACAGGTTAATAAGCAGGTTAAATAATAAGCGTGAGATATATATCTATATATATATGTTTGTGTGTGTGTGTGTGTGTGTGTGTATATATATATATATATATATATATATATATATATATAAAGAGATGTTTCTGGAGCTTCCTGTTTCATCATCTCTAAACCTGAATTAAAACTGAAAATAAAATCAGTTGGGTCCCGAAACGAAATGACTCTTATTTTCGTTCATTGTTTTAAATTTTTTCCCCTTCACTTTGTGTGATTCTTTATAAATGAATTATCCTTGATCTGTTGAAAAAATGTCAACAACAGCATTAACCGAATCCACTAGATTGATAATTCTAGCTCCCATGGTGGTGAGAGAGGACGCTAAATGAAACTGTCCTTTTAGTTTTGTACACTCCACTGGCCGTTTGGCCTCTAAATTGAGCTAAAATTCGGCTGAAATGGGTTTGTAAAACAGATAATACAATAGACAATAAACCATAATAGAAACTAACAGAAATGGCCAAGCGATAATAAAACAAAAACAAACCCAAACTGAACATCTCGGCCAAATTAAAGGGGACATATCAGAAACAGAAACAGTCTTTAATCATCACACGACACTCCACAACACATGCTTGCACACACACACACACGCACATGCTTGATGGTGGCCGGTGAAATGGCTCCTCTGCTTTTGACCCATCCTGGCTTGTCCTTCCTCTGGGGGCACAGCCAGGAGCAGTGGGCAGCGTACGTGGACGCGCCCGGGGACCAGGTGATAAGTGTCCATCGCTGGTCAGACCATGATGGGTGCATGTTTTTGGTGGGGGTCCTTACTGACGTGAGGTGGAGGAAACCCCATGTGAGCATGGGGAGAACATGCAAACTCCACACAGAAAGGCTCCTGTTTTGGAAGATAACCCGCCGGAGCACGGTGCCAACAGCGCCCCAGGCGGGAATCGAACCCAGGACCCTCTTGCTGTGAGGCAGCAGTGCAATGCACTGCGCCACCGTGCCTCATTATGCTCATTTCCACTCTCTATTGTTCTGGGACTCCACTAGAGTGGGTTGCACGTTCCACAGTTCAAACAAGATTATTATAACATTATTCAACTTGGAGTGGCCCTTCACGCAGCCCCTAACCCTAACCTCCGTTTGAGCTCCTGTCTCTTTAAGGCCCCGCCCCCTCCCTAAAAGGCCACTTTCTTCTGATTGGCCAACTTCAGGAGGCGTGCCGAGGGGCGGAAACCGTCAACTTTCACTGATTTCACCTGATCGGTCCCCAAAAGCTGTTTCTGTGAACAAACAGATTTGAGGCGAGAAATAATCAGTCCAGTTGCTGAACCTTCACTCATATTAGATCTGCACAGAACAAGGTTTCCTTCAAGACTCTGTTCCCTCTTTGAGGCGGAGCTTGGCTTTTTACTTCCATTCAGTTACGGAAACGTCGAAAATAAAATTAATAAATCTACGACCTATAGTAACCTAACGTGGACACACACACACACACAGAGCGAATACTCACATTTCCTTCATTGGCAGTTTTGTCACGGACACTTGGCATTAATTCCTCTTTCGTTTAAAAGATTTGTGCTGGTCTGTTCTAGTTTGTGACTTTCGTTGCCGTGCTCCAAGCTTGTGGGAGACACGGACGCCGCACGGCGACGCACCGACCTCTCACACGCCGGGATTTTCTGTTCCGTGTAAATGTCGGAATTTGTTTTTTATAAAAATCAACAACAAAAACACAGTTTTTATTGGTTCTGTTTGGAGAAAGGCACAGCAGATGGGATGGAGCAGATGACCAGATAAGGACATCCTGCTGCCTGAGTGGGGCTTTCAGGGCCCTCCGGCACAGAGACAGACCATGTGGTTGAGGAGACACCAGTTTACTGTAGAGAGTGGTGGCAAGTGGCAAGGTGGAACAAGCCCCGGAGCAGATGGACAGCATGTCATGACAAGGGCTCCTCTCCTGAGTGAGTGTGGGGATGGAGGTATTACCTGTTGCTCGTTAGACCAACCAACAGGCAACAGGGCTGCAGCCACACTGACCCTGGGCCCCAATTATCTAGCCCCAGGACAGGTGTGGCTGCTCAAACCACACAGTCCCCACACCACAATGTGTATGGGGTCAGATCAGATGGATAGTCAAAAATAAATGAAAATATCACTGCATTTAAAGGTCCCTAAAAACATGTCTTGTAGTTTTTTTTTTTTCTGAAAATACCACTCGGATTATACATTCTAGCCATTCTAACATGCCTCTAAACCATCCTGTTCTCCACTGTGTGTGTGTGTGTGTGTGTGTGTGTGTGTGTGTGTGTGTGTGTGTGTGTGTGTGTGTGTGTGTGTGTTGCTTTAAATGCAAACGAGCTGCTGCTCCCCACATCCACCCTCGAACTAGAAGGAGACAAATAAAATACATCTACAATAAAAAACACACTGTTTTTATTGTTTTTTGTTTGGGGTAACGTGCAGCGGATCGGGCAGAGCAGCTGACAGTCAACGTCAACGCCAACATTTTTATTTCTTTCAGACGGGAGGACGGTGGGAGAGGAGGGTTAAATACGGAAGAGTCCTGGGAAAACGGGAGGGTTGCCAGGTTCGCCTCAAAAGAAACACACGGCACAGTTGTTTTTGAGATACTTACATTTCCCTCGTTCGCAGTCTTGTTACGGACAGTTGGTATTAATTCCTCTTTCTTTTAAAAGATTTGTGCTGGTCCGTGCGGCTCCCAAGCGGGTGGAGTCACTCAGATTGGGGGGGGGGGGGGGCGGTGCCATTCTAATGAGGCCCCAAATGAAGTAGAAAAGGGTCAGAAATCTGAGCGGCTCGTTTCATCACGTTTTGAGATTATAGAAATGACGTCACAGCAACATGGCGGCACACACCGGCGAACACGCTTCCCTTTGCGTACGTGTCTTTTTGTTTGAGGAGACACGCCGACCTTGGGCGTCCACGATATCCCCATTTACGCTCAATTGAAACACGTTTTTCTGGTAAGGGGGTCACACCCCCGACAGGGAATTACCGAGTTCTAGGTTCCATGTGAACGCAGCGTCACGTGCTGTCGCAGGCTTCAGCGCAGTAGCAGTAGTTTTAGGACGGTTCCAAAGGTGCTTGACTGGGGGGGGCGGCGCCGCTGGAGTGCTTTTATTAAAATAACATAATTTTTAAAACACCTCCATTAAAAACATTTCCTCTATTGTTGTTGTTTTTTTGTTTGTTTGTTTTTTCAAAATTAACCATCCAGTAATTGAACACCCCCCTGTTTGTTCCCTGCTCTTAAACGAGCCAGACTAGTGGTAAAATAATTTTAATTGAATATTCCATCTCAATGTATTATTTTTCAGTAAGGAGCCATGGGATGAGGGGGGAATAATGTGGAGCCAGCCGGTCCTTTTAATTTGCCGGTTATGAATAACCCGCCACAGAGTGATACAAACCTGATCACCCTGTCGGGAGTTATTCTGTAATAATGACCAGCTGGCTGCACATTATCCCCTACATAGTTCTCCTTGGTTCCCGGTCCGGCAGTCATCAGCCGCTCCAGGGCCCCCGTCGGCCTCGACGCCTTCCAAGGCCCCAGATGGAGAGCGAGGTCAGAACAGGCTGATTGACAGTTACTAGAATAATGGACAGAAATCCCCACGATGGAGGAACCCGTCCCCCGTGTCTTCCTGTTTGTTTCCATCTGTAAAACAGAACTAACTGAAGTGTAATTTGAGAAAAGTCTTTATTCTTACCTCGGCCCCCCTATGCAATTCAATTCTTTGAGTGAGTTCAAGAAGCCAAGACGCGTTGTTTGTCACTTTCTGACACTTGCGATTTTATATTTTTTTGGGGCGTCGGGGGTCGATAATGGTTGCCTATTGATTTCCTGTAAACTGTACAAACAGGTCAAACTGTTTTCTTCGACACCAGGAGCAATTGCTTGTCCACCCACTCAAGAAAACCAAAGTAGTTGTCGGCGCTTTGTACAGACGCTGACCTTTAGACGTGTAAACGCTCCATTCGGGTACACACGCAGAAGGGGGAAACTGTGGGCGTCGGTGATGACATTTAACACCTTCTGCTGATATAAAACAGTAAGTCAGAGGCACAACACTTCAGCATCATTACATCACTAACCCTAGATTAGGAATCATTTCAATTAATTTCCTCCAGGGATTAAACGCATGTGTGTGTGTGTCTGTGTGTGTGTGTTTATTATTATGCATAATAATAAATAATATTATTATGCCGGTGGGCCCCGGGCCTTTTGGTTGTGTTAATGCAAAGGATTATGGGTCTGGAGATGTTATGTGTCTCCATTGTGTGCCCAGTGGTTGGGGATGTTCTGTCGTTGTCGGGCTGTGCTGTTTGTGTTTGGGTGGGGTTGACCCAGACTGCGTTGACCACGACCGGGCCATGACGTTGACTGACGTAGCCGGTTATGGCCTCAGGGGTTCTGCGTGTTATTGTTGTCTGTGAAAACAAATGGCAGCCGCCCCTGCTGGTCGCGTGGCGTACGGGATGCTGGCGGTGGCTTATAAAAAGAACGCTCTGTCTCGACCGAATTCATTTGTTTGACGGCGCAAGCTCACCACCGTATAATATATTGTTGTATTTATTTATTCCCTTGAAATAAATCATGTCATAATCCCTAACTGGTACCAAACAAACTCCAACTCCAGAACCTACAAAAGTATGTTCTCACACTTCAATTTAAATGACAACATGAACTCTATGCACCGGGGCTGCTGTCAAATGTTCACAGTTTTATGACTACAATAGATGGATGGATGGATAAATACTTTAGATATTTTATTTATCCTCAGGAGGAAATGCAATGTCCCAGCAGCTCACATTCAAAAAATAATAAGTAAATAACTAATAATAACGAACAAAAAAAATAATGTAAACGTGGCAATACATTGATATTCAGGATAATGGAAATTCAACCTGAACATTTTAAACACTACAAACCTGAGGAATATAAGCAAAACAAACAAAAACAAAGGAACAGTGAACATGCACCTCCACCTGCTCGCACGTCTCTCCACTGTGTCTGCAGCAGAAGAGAGGGCGGTGCATCCAGGTTTGCAGCGTGGAGTGTTTTTCATCTTGTGCCACACGAAGAGATTCTCCCAAACTCTCTGACAATGGATCTCATTGATCAGCTTTTTTCTTGACAGAAACCAACAAAGGCCGGAGTTGTTCTGAATATATATATATTTTTTGCCGCACGACACGGAATCTTTTCTTTTGGATAGAATTATGCAAAAAAAATTTTTGCAAAAAAACGATCCACCTGGGGAAAAAGTAAAAAATCAAATAAAAAAATAATCCATGCTTTCTATTCTTATTTTCTTGTTAGATTACAAAGGATTGATTGGAAAAGCGCTGATTTTTAAAACCCCAGGTTTCATTCTTTCTGTGGATTAGAGACGACGGGCGTGATTATCTGCTCATCGTGCAGCTATTCATTCATGATCTGTATTCATACTTTGTTCACAGTGTTCCAGCCCATGACACATAGCGACATGTCGGGTTCATTGTGAAATGCTTCATAGCTTGTTCATTCAAGAGCCCACGTAGTGCTTTTAGGAATCCCAAAGTTTAATTCAGCTTTCTCCCTGACCGTAAAGGTGAAAAATGTTTAATATACCGATAGAAAGAAATCTGAAGTGTCTATTTGATCGTGTCAGAAACAGGCTCGGTCTAAGGCAGGTGATGAGGTGAATGGGTTATGAAAGCCCGTAATAATAAGAAACGGAAAGTTGTTTTTCCATTATTTTTCATTCATTCATTTCATATTTTTCATATCATGATGAACACACACACACACTAAATGAGGCCTCATAGCGAGAATATGAATAAAGATTCAGAAACTGGATTGAAAATTTCTAGCCTCAAATTTGTTCAGAAACCGATTTTGGGGTACTTGATGAGGTGAAATCAGTGAAATGAACCCGGAAGCCATGCTCACACCAAATTGGCTCACAGAACCTGGAACTTGTGCTCAATCCCCAATGGCTCAGAACTAGGGTCTTGGCTGCTCATT
Organism: Zeus faber; assembly: GCF_960531495.2. Classification (NCBI taxonomy): domain Eukaryota; kingdom Metazoa; phylum Chordata; class Actinopteri; order Zeiformes; family Zeidae; genus Zeus; species Zeus faber. The sequence continues at coordinate 3,841,783 of NC_137197.1, forward strand.
CACAATGAAAGCGAAACCCACTGAAACAGCCCGTTTTGGAACAGTCCAGCATTAGAGGCATGTCACAATGGCTAGAATGCATAGTAGAGTAGTATTTTCACCAAAAAACCTCAGCAAGATGTTTTGGGGGCCTCAGAGATCTATATTAACATGTGTAAAAAGGAACATAATAGGTCTTCTTTAACTGATAACAGTGAGTCACATTTTATGCCTATCGATATATTTGTATTATTTATCATTAAAGCAATATAAATATTGAATCATTATCATGGATTTTATCATGTAGGTGTCATCATTGTGCCAAGAATGCTTCTGCAAAAATACTTTGACAAACGTCATCAGTGTTGAACAATTGTTTATTTGACGTCAGCGATCGTGGATGGATGGGTTTGCCTCTTGCTCCGGAGTGAAGCTACGTCAAAACGCGACCGAACAGCTTCTCATCAAAGTGCCGTGATTAGTGCACAACGCCTGAGAATCCGCCACAAAGGCGGCTCGGCTTCCCCAGCGAAGCGGCGAGCCGAGCGGCGGCGGCGACAGCCCCATGATCTCAATTACAGCCGCACTCAGCAGAGCGACAGACTTCATTTATTCTTCCGCCGGGAAGCAGAACGAGAACTGAGTGCAGGAACTGAGTGCAGGTGGAGGAGGGAGGAACAAGTCAAGCGCACGGTCCAGCGGAGGAGGAGGGAGAAGGTCGGCTAAATGTAGGCTGTTGGAGGGGAGAGATCTCTGTTGTCAGCCCGCGCCGGACGACAAGATGGACGCCGTAGCGGTAACAGTGCACGGGAGTGATTGCACTTTTCTGCGGCGTCGCAGCGAGATGAGGCGTCTACGGGAGGGAGCCGGACCTTAAGGAATTCACTGGCGATGCGGATCTGCCGATCCGTACCAGGAACAGTGGACGCGGGCGCCGGCAGCCCCGCTGTGGAGGCCGATCCCCGCAGACCGCGTTGTGCGTCGCGTTCCATTTTCTTTTCTAAGTGGCTACATCACATTATGAGCCCATCATTTGAATTATGAGCGCACTACTTAAGTAACGTCATACAATATATATGATGTTTGACATTAGATCACTGGGCCATCCAACAGTTTCAAAAGAGAGACACCTTTATTTTTATATTTAAGATTTTAAAAGGCGTAATCATGGCAAATATTTCTATAATTATTGAGTTTATTTACTAGGGTTCCATCAGGCATGTAACCCTCGGTTTTTTATTGTTGTTATTCACCTTGGCATTTTCCGGGCTAAAAGTGTCTGAGAAATGTAAGTATCTCAAAAATAATTGTGCTGTGTGTTTCTTTTGCCGTTTTTGAGGCGAACCTGGCAAGCCTCCTCTCCCACCGTCCTCCCGTTTGAAAGAGATAAAAATGTCGGCGGTTACGTTGACTGTCGGCTGCTCTGCACGATCCGCTGCACGCTACCCCAAACAAAAAACAATAAAAACAGTGTGTTTTTATTGTACATGTATTTTATTTTACTCCTTCTAGTTTTAGGGTGGATGTGGGGACACACACACACACACACACACACACACACATTCAAGAAATACAAATTATTACTCAGCAAGAGCGCGTTCAACCCTTATGATGCACATTGTGTTTCCATCATGTATAACAAGGTTTTTATCCCAGCAGAGATTTTTGTTCGTGATAAAATAAACTGATGGTTAACGGGGAATAAATGAACCGATTTTCTAATGAAATAAGCATAACAAACCTCCACTACACAGACATTCAAAATCCAATCATTTCCCGTCATAAATTTTCGTTTTTATTAACAATGTCATTTAGAAGAATACGTATTACCAGAATTCACTGAAGTTTTATTAAAACAATGCACAATGAAATTAAATGCGAATAAAGCTCCACGCTAACCAGATTTTCCATTCTCCTAATCTCAGACTGAACATTTTGGGCATTTGAGAAAACCTAAATGGTGGTATCAATCATGACTAATGGAGCAGGGCACTTATAATTGGGTTTACTCTAACTCTGCTCGCAAACTCCACTTCCCAGCTGGGCCCCCATGGCTCTTATTCAAACATAAGCATTGAAACCAACAGCCACGGCACATCCAGTCTTATCGTCTGTTTAAACAGAATTTGTAATTCAGATCGAAGACAACAACAATGTGATTCATTTTCATAAATCCAGGGCTGCTGCTCCACGTGCTTTTCCACCAGACAATACACAATAACAGGCAAATCTCTGGGATGGAATTCCACTCGGGGCTGAATTAAATATGAAGCTGTTAACAGGGACGGGGAAAACCTGCGATCGACCAATGAAAGGAATTACAGACACAGCGCTAACTAGGGCTGGGAATTATGTGGATATAATATTCACATTGTGATATGACATTAGATATCATCTGGGATTTAGGTTATTGTGAGATGGCGATATTGTACAATGTCGTCTTTAAAGTAATGCAGTTTTCTGAACTTCATGGTCTCGCTCATGATATCCACATAACTGATCGTTTCTCAAAGTGTAAAATATCTTGTGACGGCAACGAACGGTCGTCCCCGGAATAATCGCCGCTGCTTTTTCAACGTCGTTTCCGACGTCATTTCACACAGCGGCCGTAGCCGAGCGTTGGGGGCGGCCGTGCCTCGTTACCTGATGTAGCGCCAACATTTCCAACTTGTCCTCGTCGGCTTTGATTATATCATCTCCCGCTCGGGATGCCCCCCCGCACTCCGCCTGACCTTTTCCTCTGCCCTGACCCCACGCCCGGCGCCACGTCCCTCCACCCAGCCTGGCGCTCGCAGGATCCTTTCCTTTGGTTCCGCACCTTGTGCTATTTCATATTACCGCCTCGCAGCGCGGTGATCAAACGCAGCACTGGACGCCGTGCTCTATATTCTATATGCCACGCTGCTTGAATGCACACCGTAATTGAATGTGTGATTTTGGAGTGATATGTGCTGTACAGTTCAGCGCCTAACGCATGTCTAGCATGCCTCCCCCGTCCTGTCCTTGCACCATGTGTCAAGTACGTATTGTGTTCCTGTATTTCTGCACCAATGCCACGGAGACAAATGGCTGTCTTCATTGTTCTTGACAATAATGTGATTCTGGCTCTGACACGAGGTCATTACATTGCATTACTTTGCCCCATTAAGTGACCTACATATTTTACAATTCGCTCCAGCTCAGACATACTCATATTGTTCCATTGCACCGGTTCTCCCGGCTGTTTGTCCCGCTACAGTTTCAAGCCCACGTTGAAGCCACAGGGTTCCCTCTCCTGGCATTAGAATAACACGCGAGGCTGGACCTCGCAAACGTGTAGTGAAAATTCATTATCTTAACAATGCATCTGCATCGTCAAGCCCTGTTTGGGCGCAAAACCTAGCAGGGTTCAGGGTTACATGAGGTGGATGAGTCATGAGCACCACAGAGTATGTTAATGTTAAAGCCAGTACACCGTTTGCACGTGGCTTGCTGCTCGGTGTTCTGTATTGTGTCAAAGATTAATGCTGCCACGAGTAGAATCACAACAGGTAAAGCCCGTATGAAATATGAGGAGGAAGCATCTGCTTGCTGCTGTTTAATCTGGGATGCTACCTGCATTTGGCAGATAAAAGCAATGCATCCATTTTTTCTTATTTTGGTTTTCATTCTCTCACTAATGCGTTTAAGGAAGTGACAGCCACTGTCATGGTGCATGTAATTGGAGTCAATATGGGGCCGGTATTACAGGATATCGCAAAATTATTTATGTCAGGGTCACTTGGCTACTGTCCCCTGGGAGTTGCTTTCATAACCCCTGCAGTTGGCAGCTCATGAATAATAACTCAGGAGATGGCTTTATCTTCAATTTAACGGTTCAGTGACCACTTTGGGGACATTTAAAATGATGACGAAGTTGAATGAAGCCACCAACGGAGGACAATCTGCAGTCATGAAGTCGTTTCCATCTCATCGCTGTGTTCGCCCTGGAACGTTGCCCGTTCCAGTGCGAACGAGTGGACAACGAGTGGACATGAGTAATCTATTTCAATGTCTCTACCAATATCTGCAACACCATCAAGAACTTTTTTTTACTCAAAGGGATTTTCAATCAAACATTGCTATCAGACAAATCTCTAGACAAGACAGAAGACGTATGCAGCGGTGTCCAGCCTGCTGGAAATGAAGACGTGGGGAGGTTTTTCTAGGTCATGTTTCATCATCATTCATCATGCTTTGCTATCTTTTACATGATAATGGGCTGATTTTGTCATGGTCTTAATGCGATTGGATTAGCTATTGGATCTGAGTCCAAGATAACACTAAGATTTCCAACTGGGTTTTTCAGTATTTTTGACATTTTTGTTTATATTTAACCGTGATTATCAGGTGGAGGTCCCAATGAGATCAAGCATCTATTTTGCAAGGAGACATGGCCAAGTGAGCAGCAAAAGCCTCAGACAGACATGAACAGAAACAGGAGAAACATAACGCAGGAGGGGGATTAGTATGGGTTACCCTCCGTGCTAATAGTATGCAGAGACGGTGAGTCAAGCTTGGCAGTGACCTTCAGCCTTTCTCATTCGGCACCTAGGACAGTTATCCCGGTTTTACCTTTAGTCTGAGGAAATTCGGATACATCCAGTCATTGATTTGTTCAATGCACTGGATGGGACAATCTTTTCTTTGGTGCGAGAGCTATGTACTGTAGGTTTGAGTGTTGTGGATCATGACTGTGGTCGGCAACTTTCTTATTTTGCATAACTTGGGTTAACAGGACCATGCACAGGTTAAATGAACGAGGCCCGGGGATTGAACCGTGGAGGACTCCACATGTGATACTAGTATGCTCACATACAATGGTTCTGCTCGAAAGTCCGACCCAGTTTTACAATCTACCAACAGAATTGTACGGCCGATCATTTGGAATGCAGCGCTAAGATCCAGTAACACAAGTATTAAAATTTTACCCGAGTCAGTGTTTAGACGAGTTATCATTAAGAACCTTAATACAAGACCAAAATCCATAGTGGAAGTTTTCCAAGTAACCGTTTGGCATTCAAAAGCTGCTAAGTGGTAACACAAGCGTCTAGGCTGTGGTTATTTAACAGGGGCTGGATGACTGCTATTTTCAATTCATTTGGAAGCCTTGAAGAAAAAACGACAGTGCGTTGGCATTTATTGTAATATATGAAAAATCTGCGTATATTAAAATAGATCTTTTTAATATGTTACATAATATTTTCAATATACTGTATTTCGGAGGACTGGGTGGTTTCTTCCGCCACTGCATAATACACACCTTTTATGGACTGGAAACACTGCGCACACACACACACACAATACGTTGCACCTCACGCGGCGGAAACAAATTTGTTGTGATGTTCTCGCGTCTTGCTGGTGGAACGCCCTTCAGCTGGCTCCCGTGCGATGGGTGCCATGCAGGGGAGGCGGACCGACGGTTGTGGGGGTGGGTGGAAGGCGGTGGCAGGTTGATGAGTTTGGCCTCTTTATCCGTATAGGGTCAGGATAAGCCTAAATGTAACATTAGCACCACCAACAAGGTCACAGCCTGGAGTTTAGAGGGGAGCTTTCTCATCATCCATCATATCCACACCCCGGCGCCGCTAAGCGATGGGGCCATTTTCCGCCACGCTGTCGCGCCGAGTCGTAATGGCCTTCGGAGAGGAAGGAGGAGAGCGGCGCAGTGATAGTTCGTGGTCCGCCTGCCGCCCTCAGCAAATAATGGTGATTACAGACAGGTAATGACCGAGGGGAAATGAGCCAAACAAGATATGCTTCGGCAAAACAGTGAAAACCAGTGAGATAGTTCCACTGGTTATGAAAGAGCCTCTACTATATCTCTAATATCGGTTACCCCCGGGTTTCCAGTCAGCCGAACCTTTTTTCACTCCTGGAAAAGGGTTCCAATCTATATTTTGGTGCAGCACTTTACTGTAGATCCATAATTTTTTGTGGTAATGAAAGTCTTTTACTAAACTGAATTATTGCCTCAAAGCGACTGCTTAGGTTGCAACACAGCTATTTGAATAATTCACATTGTGGTGATTGAATTAGTGTGATCGGTACAGAGGCTGTCACGCTTTGTATTCAAGCCGGGGGAGTACTCGCGTTTTGGCTGCCAGGGGGACGCAGTAACCCCTCATGAGAAATAATTAAACATGTAAATTTAATGTTTCCTTGAGATGTTCAGCGAGGGGCAGCTGTAAGGTTCTAATAGAGCTCATATCAAACGGCAAAAGGGGGGAAAAATAGCACGGACCTTGACTGAGGCCAGAAACTGTTTCCTTTCCTGAGGCGAGGACTGCTTAGGGCGCGGCGCTGAAGATTAACGCGAACAAACTGAACATATGTGAGCCGGTTGGTTGGAATGAAACGTTGGAAAAAAATTGATGTTCAGAAAGTAAAAAAAAACTAAAAACGTAAGCACCGAAAAAAAAAAAAAATAATAAAAAAAAAAAAAATATATATATATATATATATATATATATATATACTGTATATATCTACAAGCCATATTGTAATAAAATACCTTTATCCTTTTCTCTGTGGAAATGCAATTTGTTAGTGTTACATAACGTTTGATAAGAAGCGACGATTCCAAGTCAGAATGTACCGAGAGCTTCCTGTTTTCAACACCGAATGAAATTATTATGAAACAATTCCCTCCGGTGGAATAGTTTGATTGGGCGAGCAGCCTTCCTCAGTGTTGTACAGTATGTCAGCGCTGGGACGTTTTACTGTGTAACACCACTGCACAAGCTGCTGGCGCCAGTTTGCAACGAGGAAACTCTCAGCGTGTTGTGCAACGCTAATGCAACCCTGAGGGGATTGTATCATGTGGCAGAGCCAAATAACGGGGCGACCGTGTCCGAGGAGGAAGAGCGGGTCGTCCGGTGATCAGAGGCTTCCCGGTTCGATTCCCGGCTCCTCCTGGCAGCAGCTCCCGCCGTCGTTGAGCCTGCGTGCACGCCATCGATGTTGGAACGTGTGTGTGTGTGAATGTCAGGTCTTTAATGTAAAGCACTTTGAGTCATATGAATAGAAAGGTGATATATAAATGAGCTCCATTTATCATTTATTATAAATGACAACATTTTGAATCTGAATCTCTGAACTGAAATAACCAACACATCATAAATGGAATTGTTTATGAAACTTCTGTCTAAATCATATTGCATTGTATTTCTGTGCATCAGCAGGGTGGTGGTTATTCCGGACACGTCCGAGTCCCCGCTGGGCTAATATACAGAATAACAGCACTCCCTCTCAGGTGATATTGCTTTTTATCTATTTATTATCATGCAGCGTGGCATGCTTCTCATGCTTATCACTGAGACAACTATTGAATTTAGCTGGAAAGGTAATGCTTTATTGTAACTCAATATTACGGCGATCTGTGCAACTCCAGTAAATATTACATTTTAATAGTGGCTGGTTTATATAAAAAAAACAAAAAACAACCAAATACATTTGGTGGGAATAAAATCAAAGAAAGGAGGGCTGCAAAATACCTTATACAAGTGAGAGTCCAGGGGGAAAGTCCAAGAGGATTGTAGAAATATCTCATCTTGAAACCGAAAAACAAGGGACAGGACGGTACAAAGAGACAAAAAGGAGAAGGGCAATAAGTATTGAAATTAAGGTGGAGACAGGACATAAAACAACACAAAAAAAGTGTGCGTGTGCGCGTGTGCGCGTGTGGCACTTTGCATACCCTGTTTATTTTATTTTTTTCACTTTGTTTTGATCGTTTATTATTGTTTGTGTGGCTTACAGGACTTTATTCAGATAACTTTCTTAGTGAAACAAGACACCAGTGTCTTTCACTTTCCAGGACCCAAGAAGAAATACACGAGAGGAACGTAAATGGCTCCCACATAAAACATTAAAGCTAAAAGTGAGACACTACACTCTTTGTAACGTGCACGCTCCCAGAAAGGCCTCGGCAACAGCGACTGCGGTGGAGCTCCAGAGCGCTGGAAACCCTCTTCTAATGTCACATTGAAAAGTTTGCTTGGCGGTAATATTGTGAAAATGATCTGCGGCACACAGGTTTAGGTCAGCGGATATGTTTGTGGAGGTAATTACATGGTTAATCATCGCTCGCTGGGAGACCGCGGGGCGAGACGCGAAGACAATTCCTCCGGTGTAATGTTACACTCAGCTCAGTTAAAAGGCTCTGGGAGGTCGTACCCATGCACCGCTAATAGCCAGATACTATATTGCCGGGATATTAATCTGCAAGTTATCAGCTTTATGAGTTACCTTTGAAGGAAATATGAGGACCACGGAGAATGATTCTCATAAAGGACCCTATTTGCTCTGAGGGCTATTGACGAGGAAATCAAAGCAATATTCTCCCATATGAGAAGAGGGAGTTTTAGTTACACAACCCTTGTAATCCAACACGCAGTCTTCACGGTAAACAACCGAGATTAAAAAAAGATGAAAAACACAAACAAAGACAAACAAAAGAAACGGCGAGGTCTTAAAAGGTTTGGGCTGCTCAGCTAAATCAGCGGTGCCAGATGCTGCAGTCTTATCCAGCATCTCATTCCCAGCGTCACGCGGCTCCGTTTCAACACAGATACGTCGCAGGTAATAGTCTGTTGACGGCACACCACAGGATCGTATCCCAAACAGCCCTGTGATATGGACGCTAAACAGGGTAAATACTATGTGTTTTTTCGTTTTAATAATTCATGAGCCTTCCAGTGTACATTGTTTTGGTGAATAATTATTTTGCTCATGGCAACGCCATGGTACATGCTCATGAAGTACGTTTCTATTTTCCGTCACGTTCCCAGTAGAAAGGGGAGCGACCAGCGCAACGCATTTGTTTATTGATGCTGCGAAGTTGAGACTATTTATTGACACAACAATGATTTCTGTTTTCTTCGAGCTGGAGAAAAGTCGCTGGGTTATTTCTGTCCGACCGTGTGTCCGCAGCCAAGACGCACGCTTCTAGTTTCCAGCCCCGAAAGAAAGCAAAAAAAATACTACAAAAAAACAAAAAAAAAACCTTCTAATGAGATGAGATATCTCGGCTTTTCGGGAGCCAGTTTGGGTTTCATTTTTATTTATCAATCATGCATGAGGTCGCAAAGATAAGGCCAAGGTCGGAAAGACTGCCCGGAAAAAAGGACTCCTGCGCGCTCCGCCCCGCGAGTCTCTCTTTCACACTCACTGCAGCAAAACACCTACGGAGGTCACGGCAGCGGCTGCCCACGCCGCTTGAAGGATACTTTCACTGTTTTCCACTTTTATTGAAATGTTGGTTTCCGTCATTTCTCACTGTCACAGCACAACCTGCATGTGCGCTTCGCTGTTGAGAAACCTCCCGCTGTGCAGCAGCTTCTCCCTGCACTGTGTTGAAAAGCACGCGACAAACAATCTTTTGAATAAAAACATGTTTTGAATAACAGTAATATTATTATTATTATTATTATTATTATTGTTATTAATTATGACATGAATACATATTTGTTATAAAAAATCCTGCAGTACACAGATTGTGACGTTGGCTACAGCCAGTGGTGCCCCCAGAATTCTTCCATAGAGGGGGCCAGACGGGGGCACTGAAAGTGTTGGGGGGGGGCAGACCCAAACATTATTCACATGCTGGGGGGGTACGAGAGTGACTGAGAAAATCTCCCCGTGCGTTTTTTGTTTAATCTAATTAGGAAACAGAGGAAAATTCGTCTACGTACATCTACAATAAAAACACACTGTTTTTATTGTTTTGCATGGGGGAACGGGGACGCACAGCGGGGCGGAGATCCCTTCTGAAAAAATTGATTTGGTTTTCTGAACCTTTCACTCACTCGCGCCACCGCGTGGCGGTGCCCCTGGCTACAGCTGGTTTCCAGTGGGAAGCAATGGAACGTCCTGTTTCTAGTCACTTACGTGAGCGCGGATGCAGCCAAAAGAGCTGATTTGCATAATTGCAAAAGAGAAAGTAAAACCTGATAAAATGCACAGTTTGCAATCTATGAGCGTCTCGCGTGAAATATGCAAATGTGAGAAATGGTTGAAATGAAAACTCCATTCAAGAACAACCAACGTCAGCTCTGCTGCTACATAACTACAGTTCCCAGGTAACCTTGGTACTGGCCCTTTAAGCAGGTGGAGGGTACGGGAACAGAGCAGACAAAGGGGGTTTGGGGCGTGTCGAGGGGGATGGAGTGTGAGACAGATGGGCTCGGTGGAGGCTTAAGGATCATCTTTGCCGTCGGAATAAAATGCATGAACAGTGTTCAGACTGAGCAAGAAACATTATAAACAACAACAGGATAAACAGACACATTGCTAATTTACCTAAATCTCATATTTCAATACACAAGCTTTCACAAGTTTTTATTAAGTTCACCATAATTCTTAGATAATTATGGTGAACTGGTGAGATGGTTCTTTGGCAGAGGTATGGGGCCTCAAGGTTCCATACACTTCCATATAACTCATTATACACCATAAATTCTTAATTTCCCTTCCGACCATGAATGTGATGTAGAACAAACTACAGCATCTCTTTGGGCGAACAAGGTGCAGAACGGACGGAGGAGGCGGTGACAAGGACGGTTTTAAAGAAACTTCTCAAACTACTATGGTAATCTACTAATCTTGTGATCTACTAAATTTGCGTTCATTGTCACTGGAAAAGGTGCAAGCTAGTCTCATTAGAATAGTCTCATTGCCGCCGAAAGCGACAATTTAAGACCTGGTGGGTTTGCTCGGCAAAATCCTGATAAACACGCCGTCTGCCGCACCTGTGGTCAAGCACCTGTGAATACTTACGCAGGAGAAGAATTAAAGGTCACTTCCCGGCAATTTCACTCCCTGCTTTCCCCTAAATTGTCTTCAAGCCGAAAATTAGAGTCTGTGCAATGTTACACATATGCAACACCATGGCGACCGGCAAAAAAACAAATCGGACTCTCGCCAACGCTACGCAGGCGACGTGGGATGGAGGGTTTTTTCGATGATAGCTGACTCACTCAATACACTCCTCACCCAAAGGGTTTAGTCACTCAGACGCAGAGCGAGGCTGAATCCACAGTCATGTCTCGCGGCGAGTGGGCGTGAGAGCCTGGAGAAGAGGAAACGTCGAGCGAGAGCTTGGAATGATGGTGCGGCAGATCCGCCATCACACGCCACCCAGGCGGCGTGCTCAGGGCCCTCCGGCACAGAGACACAGACGACCGGGGGGTTGGGAACACCCGTTTATTGTAGATGAGGCCAGGTGGAACTAGCCAGGTGTAGACGGAACACGTCATGACGCAGGGCTCCGTCCTGACTGACTGTGTGGACGGGGTTTTTAAACCTGGTGCTCGTCAGCCCAACCAACCAGTATCAGATGTGGCTGCTCAAGCCGCCCCAGCCGCCACAGATGGAGAGAGCGCTTGAGTAAATACAGTCTCCAGAGGCATGGCCGAAAGCCAAAGACACCAGAGTTTGCCTTTATCGGGACAAAGTCGAGGTATCTACGTAGGTGTTCCGATTTTTTGGGGGTTTTATGTAAAACGGAGGGAGCTGGAGGCGCGCCGCACCAGGTCAGCTTTTCGCCGGTCGCGCTCACAGAAGACGGTGATTCTCATCGCAGCGACAGAGGCAGCGGCGCCGGGAAGACGAAAACGCGGGCAAAGCCCGTTCCCGTTTCCACACGAGCAATTTCACCACCTGAATGAAGATGCATCTCCCGTTCTGCTGAAGGCTAGGAGGGCGCAGTGACCGTGTGCTTCCCCAGCCGAGCACCGCCAATATCACCGTGATTCCTCCAGCCCAGCCCGACCTCCTTCTCCTCCTTCTTCCTCTTTGTTTGCCCGTCTTTGTCCCTTTCTCTCCCTCGTCCTCTCTTCTTATCTCTCTCAACCCATCCCTCCTCCTCTCCAATTTATGCTTCCGAGGTCCTTCGTGCGGCCGCAACGGCCCATAATGGAGCGGCCGAGGACACTGGCGGCGTTGATTTTGAAGTACAGGAAGGGGGAATTTTGGAGAAACGTTTCTGTTGGTTCCGGCGGCCGGAAAAAAACACTTACTGAAATGGAAGCACGACGGCGGTGCTGTCCGGCGCCTCGTCGCCCGTGCCTTGCATGTGGACGTGTCAACGTACGGACCCTGGTCTTTAAAGGGGACACGCCGCTGTTTGTGGGATTTTCAATTTCACAATTTCCCCATTTTGGCGGGAGCTGGCCGCCTCCCTCTGCAGCCTTGAGAACAGGGACGTTTCATCAGAATTGACCTTCTGGAGAAAAAGGAAAAAAAGTGCCGCGTCTCTTTATGGCAAAGGCATCATCCTTCCCCGTCGATCCATGAGACGGCATCATCTGTTGGGGATGTTGTGGAACACGTAAAGAAAAGAATAAAATAAAATAACAAATGACTTGTATTAGACCCTCGGGAAAATCCCTTTTTTGACTCAAATTACGTTTTGGAGCGGCTCCTGAAGATGTGCTTCTCTTTCTTTGTTCTCTTTCTATCTGTTTGGTCAGTTGAATAAAAGGACGGCTCTGCACAACCCAAACGCACTGAGCTGAAAACGTGAAGCACCAGACATTTTCTCTGTGATCTCTTTTGCATAGAGAATAATTAAATGCGGGGGCCCTTTTTTCCCCCTGAATTTAATATGCCTTTTAACTCTCTACAGAGAGCTCTGTGGTGCACTTCACGTGGTGGGACTCTCCATTTCACAAGTTTCCCCGCACAAGCGTGTAGAGCATTTTGTCATCTGCGTTTATCAGAGGACTGTTAAAAGGTTTGGAGCACCTGCTAAGAACATCTAGATTAAGATAAACTTAAAGTTAAAGTGTGAGTAATGTGATTTATTGGGCCAGCCAGAGGTAGTTCCTATTTAATTTGCCTCTGGCTGTCAGCCCTCATTTTCCGGTCGGAGGCTGTGATGCTGAGGCTGTGAAATTAAGTCAGCAACAATCAGCGCTTTTAACTTAGTTTCTGGGGCCTGGCCCGAACGGAATATAGGAAATAAACGACAATAGATGAAGAACAATGAATATACATTTAAGTACATCCCATACGGAAAATGCACTATAGTATTGTTTATTATAAGATTGACTGTGGAAATATTTTTTTTCCGACTGCACTTTAGGGAAATTACTGAGACTGCTGTCATCATATTCATCACTAAAGAACATATGAACTGTAACACAACACTAATGCTGTAGGTTCATTTTCCCAGTAAATCTTATAGTAAGTATAGTTTATGGAGGAATATTCATGAAAACTGTTCAATTTCGGACATATTTGTCTAAACTTCAGAAACAAACATGACTATCCAACCTCTGTGTTTGGGAGGGGGATCTATAAAAGGTTAAATTAATACATTTGTCAGAAACAAACATCACAACATATTGCTAGTCTTCCGGGAATATTCTCTTAATTTTGAAATCTAAAACTATCTGGAACACAATATCAGCAGAAGCTACGAAACACGGTTAACATCTTGTTTGAACCGGTTTGTCACAAGCATCCCGTGGTTTTGGTTTCATCTAAATCCATCCACGTACCACAAAACCTTGTGACCAGGTCGAGTCCAATCCACTTGATCATCTCTTGACGATCGTGAAGCGTTCAACATCCAGCTCGGTGTCGCAAAAGTAGAAGCCGTGAAATTGTAATTATTCACAGAAATACCACAACGTTTTTCGTGTTTCATGGAAATGTAATTTATCGAAAATGAAATCAAGGGAAAAAAAGTCACCACTAAAATTATGTAAATTCCACTGCTATCGTAAATGTTCAGTAAGTTTGTTCTATTTTATTTTATTTATTTATATTTGTATTTATTTATTTATATTTATTTTTCTATTTATTTATATTTATTTTGATACGATACAGTAGTTCTTTCATATTTTATATGTATATACACATATGTATATGTGTGTGTATCTGTATATATGTATTTATGTGTGAATGTGTATGTATGCATGTGTGTGTATTTATATATATTTATATGTGTGCGTGTATATATATGTATATATACAGTATATATATATATAAATATACGCACACACACATATATATATATATATATATACGTATATATACTGTATATATACACATATTTATACATATATATATATATATATAATACCTATGCCACCTACCATAACTGAGACTACACATGTACTTACATATAACAAGGTAAGTTATAACAATGACAAGGTTTGTTCCAGATGCCGAAAAATAGCCGAAAATCAAAGACAATAAAGAAGTCATTGTCCAAAAATCCAGTCCTCAAGGTAAGTCACAATATTAAAAAAAAAAGTATTATGGACGTAACGCCACCATGTTTGATGTTTTTTTTGTGCTTCTGTGAAATTGTGATGCACTACACAAAAACCAAAAGACTGTAATACCTACCTAAAACCAATAAACTGTAATACATACCGCAAACCAAAAATCTGTAATACCTACCTAAAAGCAATAAACTGTAATACATACCGCAAACCAAAAAACTGTAATACCTACCTTAAAGCAATAAATTGTAATACGTACCTAAAATGAAAAAACTGTAATACCTACCTAAAACCAATACATTGTAATACGTACCTAAAATGAAAAAACTGTAATACCTACCTAAAACCAATACATTGTAATACGTACCTAAAATGAAAAAACTGTAATACCTACCTAAAACCAATGAACTGTAATACGTACCTAAAACCAATGAACTGGACCCTGTGTATTGCTGCCTGCAGCTACTGTATATTTCATACTTGGGTTCAGTAGGCTGTCTCGTAGTAGTCCTGCAAGGTGTATTAAAGCACCGCATTATGTCAAATAATGTCATGTGTCAAATTCACATTAGACAAGGGCTCTCAAACTCAAATGACCCGAGGGCCCCAGGCCTGGTGGTCTTCCTCCGGGGGCAAACCAGCCTGTTTGTTTTATTTTGTCTTATTTTGTTTTCTCCCACACATTAGTGAATTACCTCTTAATCTTCTTCAAAATACCTCTTTTATGATCCATTTCATTCTGTTTCATATTTTAAAAACATTAAATACATTTGTGTGGATTCATTCAGCTTTGTGTGCCGTTGAGCCTTCGGCCCAGATTTATCAATATATTATCACCGGGTGGCGGGAACACATTCAATTGAGATTAAATCTGAGACCCCTGCGTCAGACGTAGTGAGTGACGTGGCTGGCGAGAGAAGGAGAAAAAGCTGGTTTTGTTGACTGTTACTTTTAGCTATTCCTTTTTTTAATTGATCAGGCGATGGCTTCAGCCGACTCGACACGTGCAGTCTTAGGTAAAAAAAAATATATATATATAAATAAATAAAAGGCGGAGCGTCACGCGGAGCTCCGCAATAAGAAATCTGAGAACATGATTGACTGCGGCTCCATGTGCAGAGAGGCTTCCACGGAGCCGACCATGCGACGCACTGAGTCACCGCGGCCCCACCTCCGCCGGCGGCGATGCAGCAAACCGTCCCGCCGGCGTCACGTGACACGCCCCGTGACACGCCCACAGTTATACACATGTCCACCGGCGTTTAGCACGGAATTGTTACAGGTTTTGCTGTGTCTTCAGCCCACGCGGCTCTGGAGGTGCGTCGCATTGTGCTTGTTTTTCTGTGGAGTCTTTCAACCAACAGGTATCGATTGATGTGGCGGAGCTGTTCCTCGCCGGCTGTGAACGGGTGACAGAACGGCGCTAATGACAGGATTTGCATAAACAACAGCGGCGCACGCTGCCGCCACCATCACCTTGTCATTATTATTTAGTGCTGCGGTGCAAAACGCCGCCTCACCAGAGGAGCTGCTAATGGGCCAGCTATGTAAAGTTGAGGCTTTCATCGTGTTTTGCCCAAAACCAGATGGAAACCGTCGCTCTCACGCTTACATAACACATTATCTTCTTCTCCCAAAAAGCCTTCTGAACATGAAACACTTTCTAATGTTTCCCGATGTGAAACGCCGTTTCGTTCCGCCGGCTTTGCTCCGTCGCCGTCCTCCTTGGCCTGGACGGAGATTATTTGCGCTCGGCGGCGGTGGATTTAAAAGCTCTTAAATCAGGGAGGTTTGTTGTTCCAGCTGCGGGGAGAGGGGCCGTCCGGCCGGCCCCTCTCCGGGGCTTTGTTTTCTCAGCTGTCCTCCCCCTCAAACCGCCTCCTCTCTGTCCCAAGCCGCATCGGACCCCGGCTCTGAACTGCGGGAACGTCTCCGATTCGGGCTCCTCGATCGGCTCCTTTGAAGGAGAAGGATGGGATGTTTTTCTTACCGTTAAGACAGCAAACTGGAAAGCAGGACGCATTTCTCTAGTTGCCAATATTCTCCAAAACTCTCCGACCAGGAACAAACCAGGAGGCCAAACATTTCAGCTGTTTGGCTTGGCTTATGCCATTCCATTCTCTTTCAACGGGGATTTTGCTTCCAAGGACATCACCCGATTAAATAAAGCATTTTATTATTGTTATTGTTATAATAATAATAAAATCCTTACAGACGGCACAAAAATACATATTTTCATGTTTAAATTGCCGACACGCTGTCAGACAGGCCGTTTGCCCATTGAGGGTGTCTCTGCCGTTTTAAAGTCTCTTCATGGAGATGTCTGAGGATGAGCTTTGGCCGTGGTTCACGGTCGTGATCAGCTCTGCTGCTCCTCCAATCGCTTCACGGACGGCGATGGAGTTCCACGGCTCCAAAGACGTGATCCTGGTGCTGGCTGGCTGGACACCACTTGTTAGCGGGAGAAACTAATTGGAGCTTTGGGTCTTTTCACCGGCTACGTTGACAATAATAAAAAATATATATATTTTTTTTTAAAAAGTACAACCCTGCCGGCCGGCCGACCCTCCCAGCCCGCTCCGTGTTCTGCCTTCCGCTCCGACCGCCTGTTCAGCGGCACGACGACTCCTCTGCTGTAGAGACGGAGATTGACCTTCATTACCTTTCCCCCTTTTGAGAGGCAACATAAGACAGCCGACATTTAGGGTTTTTTTGCCGGGGCAGCGCCGCCCCCCCCGCCCCCGCCGCCCCCGGCCCCTCAGCCGCTCTGCTGAACGCTGCCGGCACCGCGCTGGAGAGTTGGCGTGCTGGACAAACACCCGGAACGGTTTCAGATGTTGTGGTTTAGCGTGCTTCCCATTTCCCCTTAAGCCGTAGTCCTAAGTCGCGGCGATGCCTCGCTGTCAATTTCAGCTCCTCGTGAGTTTGCACAGTTTTTCTCCCAGATTAATAATCTTATTAACTGTTAAGCTGAGGGGTTATTTTGGACAGCTCTGAGAGGAACATTATCCCTTTCTGATAATATTTCCGCCTCTTGTGTGGGTTCGC
>NC_137197.1:3864064-3926564 GCF_960531495.2 Zeus faber
CTGTGATCTCAGCCAGATTCATGCACTTTGTCGCCTCATCCATCATCACCCACACCTCCTTTTTTGTCTCGGACTCGTTCCCGCACCAATACACTTATTTTTACGGAGCGCTAGTGCCCTGGACTTGATTGGATCGCCTCTGGCAGTACTGTTTGTGTACAGCCAATACAGATCAGGTCAAAGCCTTTACAGTGCAGATACATACAATATCCATTCCTTAGACCTGTTTGCATTGAGCCTTAAGTCTATCGAAAGCTGTTAACTTGTCTTCTCTCGTATTAAATTATAAAACTGTGTGGAAAAAAAGATACACCAGCATATGAGCAAACTGTGGTAATATTTGAATCCAAGGTTGAACCTCAAGCAGTCATACCTACTGTCACAGCTGTAGTGGGTTATATTGCAAGCTCCAGTGTGTGTGTGTGTGTGTGTGTGCGTGTGTGTGTGTGTGTGTGTGTGTGTGTGTGTGTGTGTGTGTGTGTGTGTGTGTGTGTGTGTGTGTGTGTGTGTGTGTGTGTGTGTGTGTGTGAGCCAGTGTAATGTTTTGATCATTTTCACCTTTGCAAGAGATTGGATGAGAGTTGAGATCAGTTTTCCAGGAACTGCATTCATCGTTCAGTGGCTGAGCAGCGTGTGGACGCATTTGAAGTCCACTGCAGCCCCGCTATGGCGCTGTGGTTCTTCTATATCTGTCCAGAATGCACACAATCGCTAAACAACAACTACTACTACTATGAGTTTATGTTCGAATGGTCTCAATGGTTTGCCAGCGGTCTAATGCACGCCCTGCATGAGACAGCATGGAGTTGGATGTGGTGAGGTCAGCTTGTATCCACAATCAATATCCAAGCCGCTGTTCAAAAACGACAATTTGGTGTTGATTTTCCTTTTTAAAATGTTTGGTTTCGGCGCGACCCTCCGGGAGTGCGATGCCGACATCGTGCGGCTCACACACCCAAACGTCAGGTTTCACGCCGGGACGTGATGGCCAGAAGGTCCTGCCTCAAATCACGTTGGAGTGAATCTGAGGGGACGGATGTGGCTGATTAGAGAACACCTCCCTCCCTTTGTGACAAAACAGAGAAAAATGCTCTTTGTTTCATTAAGCCCACTGTGGGGGGAGGGGGGGGGGGGCGGCACTGGAGCGCTTGGTTTTAATCACTCTGTCAAGTCGGGCAGACATGCATGAAGGACGACAAACAGGCCGCGCCCGCAGCCTTAAAGAAGCCTTGTACGCCGACACCTCCCCGTCCCCTCCCTCCTTTGGTTGCGAGCTTCCCTGCATCTTCCACCAATATTAAGTTGATGAAAAGACAGTGGCTGGCCCGAGAGCAAACTAACACCCTCATTAGCATGGTGGAGGGCGCCCGGGAGCAGTTCATGTGCATTAATGAAGTAAGGAAACTGTGCCAAACAATCGTATCCAACCGGCTTTGGAATGCGAAGCGCAGCCGCACAGAGGGCTCCCTAATGACCCGAGGATCTCAACTCCAGCAGAATTCAATCGCCCGTTGTCAAATGGCTTTGTTCAACAGCTTCCTACTGTTATCATGTGTAGCTTATGGTGCCTCCCTAAATCCTGTGAATAATGTCCCACTGCCCCGGAGTGGGGTTCTACTTTTAAATGCAAACAAATGAAAATAGAGGAGTCCTCCCGATGTTGTTCTACTTCGGCTCTTAAAATGAAAGGAACACAGACGAGAGAGAAACACACACACGCACACACACACGCACACACGCACACACACACACACACACACATGCACGTACAGACACACACGCTCGCAAAAAACATTTTTTTCTCTGCATACTTGGATATGTAGCCCACAGGGGTATGTTTTAATTTTGCATGAATGAACCGCCCCTCACATTTACCCCCCTCCTCAAAGTGACTCACAGAGGCAAATGAGTTTTCACTCCTTCACTCTCCTCTTGAGCTCGTTTCTTCACGTATATTCCACCAACACCACGGCCCCCGCGGTGCTTTATATTCTGAAGAGGAGATTATACGATTTGATTGACCACTGACATTTTGCAGCTGTTCCTGTGATGCAAATCTCTACTGTAGGAGTTGACAAAGGGCATTATTTTCAAAGTCGCCGCACCTGCCCCCTGCGTCTCCGCGGCCGCTCTGGCAGCGCGGAGCGGCGGCGAGGCCAGGTGTTGCCGCAAGATGACATTTTATCAAGACCATCTTCGGATGCGAGTACGGTTGGGTGCAGGCAGTGTTCGGGTCAACTGTGCCTGGTGTCCATATGTGCTGCTTGATGTCGGCGCTGCCATACAAATTAAAGTCACTCCCGTCTCCGCTCCCCGCTGCAGACCTGCTCACACATTGATTTACTCCCACAAGCCCAGACACAGAGAGCAGAATGGAGCGGCGCATGAGGGATGAGGGATTGTAAGACAGGAATTGGAGTTGAAATGTATTTAATGATGGAACATTTATTGTAAAATCTGCTACGGCTATGGATGGTTGGTTGATTGCATTGCTCGTTGGTTTCAACTCACCGTGGCTTCTCTAAATTCGGGTGCCTGTGAAACTTAATTCAGGCGAATAAAAGAAAGATAGATAGAGATATATAAATAGAACTATACAGATATAAATATAGACACTAGTGTATATATATATATATATATGTCTATTTTTTTCCCCTGTTTGAAAAATGGCCTCTGCCAATAACTTAGTGCTAGTATCTGAGGGCAGTATCTAAACCAGATGATTGATTTTTGTATTTCCGACAGACTGACCTTTGTCTGTGGGTACCAGGCATTCGAGGGAGACAGCATTGGTTTAAATTAAAATAAGAGAGTAGAATTGAGCTTCCTGCCCGTCGTGACCTTTGCCAGCCTCTCCGTAAGCTGCTCCACACTGCCAGCTCATCTATCAGACGCCGGGCGCTCGGCTCCACGGCAAAATCACAGGTGACGCCTCGGGCGGGGTCACATGACAAGGTAGGGTCACCGGATGTGGTCCGTTCCCGTAGACAATGAGGGAGTGGATGGAGGGGCATGTCTTCTGCATCAGCGCTGATTTGAGGCAGAGTGATAAGGCGATGAGGCTGCCGGGCTGAACAGGGCAAACGCTTCTGCTGTGCTTGTTATTTGCTTTCAAGTGAAGCCACGTTCTGTGGTGAGGATTCAAACCTCATCCAGGGAAACTTTTCACGGTCACAGATGTTGACATGCAGAAATTGCCCTGACATTGGCTTATTCAAGGACAACTGTTATTTTTTTAACCAAAACCTTATTTTTCGATCATTGGGGGTCAGCCTGAGTTTTTGCCACAAGAATCTTTTAAATTGATCCAGTACTTAGAGAACAGCAGGTTTTCCTTTTAATAGCGAGTAAATCTACGACACAACTGAATGAATGTACTAAACACAGCTTACTGCTTGCCTTTGTTCTCCCAGGAATAAAAACAAACCCTTCATTAATTCCAGCATGGAGGAGTACAGCAAGAGTGTGAGAAACCCAATGCCTGAGCTGGTCAGGCATTGGGTTTTTTTGGAGGAGACCCCCTCACTACTTGCTGAAATACAGTAATCATAATTAGGAGGAACGCATATCAATCACAGGCATCATATTCTGTTTCTAAAAGAATGCTTTTTAGTTTATTTTACTTTGGTGAACAGGGAATAAGCACATCCAGTACTTTAATGTCATAATATCAGCCAACCCTAGATCGCTCTGCTGCTCAGCCACCTATAGTAAAAGACTGTGGTTATTTTGGACTGTTTCCAGGTGATCATTTCTTACATTCGAATGGTGTGACGGCAAAGCTGGGGGTTGCTGGAAAAGAGACTGTTTGCTCAGTCAGGTTTCCCTCGATATGAAATGTTTAATTGGATTTCTGTTTTTGCCACATGAATCTTTGGTTTGAGATTGCGTTTCATGCATTTAAGTTAATACTTCGCCCGAAGCAGTTGAAATCAGATTCCTACGTTATGAATACATCACTCTTTTTCAGTATTTGATATGTGAAACACAGTCATCTTGTTGTTTTGAATTGGGCATTCACACATAATATCACTAATTTTAAACCGTCTCATTAATAAACATCTTTTAGTCTTTCATACGCGTGAGGAAGATGCTCACAACAAAGCACAAACAACAATTAATCACTCGGAAATCGACAAAGATGACAGTGATTTTAGCATCGAGGCAGTTTTTTTTGGCAATAATTACAGACATAACTGACGGGAATGACAATTAGACCCGAGCACTCACAGTTTGAGATCATAGCGGGACTCAATTAAGAGGCCAGCTCTCCATCATAGCGGCGTCAGTGTTCATAACCTCTGTACTTTAGAGGTCTGAGAGTGTCCCGAGTACGCTTAGATACGTGTACATGTACCGAGGTGAGTGCACAAGGTGAAAATAGCAGTGTCAATATTGTCATAATGTCAATAACAGTTAGACATGATTGTGAAGACCTTGTGTACTGATCATTATGCTGTAAGTAGTTGATTTGTCAGCGGCTTTGTTTAAACACAATCAGATCTACCGTTGGATTGTCACCGAGTTACAAAACTCAAGAAAGAAACAGGAACTCAAGGCGGCTACAGCTCATCTAAAAGCAGGAATGTGCTTTCCTCAAAAAAGTGGAGAGAGAGACAGGGAAGTCATTTTTAAGGACTCCAGCTCAACTTAGAATAACTTGGCTCTTCCATTGCGGTATGAGGGTTTAATGTCATCCATCATTGTTGTCTTTATCCAGCAGGCATCTGAGTAGGCGTACGTCTTTCCGCTGAGATGCACAGGATGCATAAAACTCAAGACCTGTATTTAGAGATAGAAGTAATGTAGTTATTCAAAGCACATTTAAAGCAAGATTTTATAGTCAATCATAACATAAAAAAATGTTGGTATTTAACATTACTCTTGACTTACACTGACAGCCTTTCTCACAGGTCACCTGCAGTGAAGGGCCGCGCTAAACCGGGAAATCAAAGAAAATGAAATATCATTGCAGGTTGGATGGCAAGTTACCCTGCCATTATATATGTTCATGGAACGATTTCCTACGAATGCAGAGTTACACTTTTCTTCTCTTTGCATTTTACATGGTACTGCTGTTCCACGTTGGGAATAAACTTGCCCTAGTGTACCCAGAGTGTGAGACATTTCCCGTTAGGTGTCAGGTCACGACTCGCATCACCCAGTGTAAAAGTCAGGAAGAGTGTCTCGTGTGGTGCAGGGGGGCCTCTGATTCATCGCTCTCATTTGTAGGCAAGCAGCTCCACTGTTCCCTGCGCCAGTCATAACTCAGCCATCTTGTATTGGTGCCAGATGAGAATACTCAGCCTGCACGGCCGATGAGGTCACAACGTGGTCTCTGTTCGATGTCTGTTAATGGCCACTCTGAATGGTATTCAGAGTGGGATCCCAGCACGAAAAAAAAGAAATTCTGATTGCATTCATATTCAGGCCGCACACCGTGAACTCATCAAGGGCTCATTTGGAACCTCTGAGGAAGACAGCAGCCGCAACACTCTCCTTCTGCAGGGGCTCCATCAATTGTGTTGATCAATTGCTGATGACTCAACGAGGATCCACAATTTCAGCAGAATAAAACATGGAATAGACAATAAAAGAGGTGTTTTCTAACAACTGCAGTTGGAGCTGGAACACAGATGGAACATCCACTGCAGTGAAAAGTCTGTTAATTCATTCATTCATTCTGTAATGACTGGTGGAAAGACAGGCAAGCGGACTCAATAGCACAACTCAGTGACACAAACTTGGATAAAAGAAAATGGTCTTTCCTTGAACAGAATTGGTAGACAGTAAGCGGAGCAAACAATCCGACAGGGAGTAGACAAGGCGAGGCGGTTCGGTACACAGGTTGTCAGAAGATAGGACAAAAAATCCAGTGAGGAGAAGGGAAAGGCGAGGTCCAGGAAACTATGCAGGGAATCAGAAATACCAGGAAACTAGGAAAGAACGCTGGGACGTTTGGCACATGGTACAAAGATGAACTGGCACAGAGAGAAGGGACCACAAAGACAAAATACACTGGGGAGCGAAGGTTAACCAAGAACAGGTGAAACTAATCAGAGTAGGCAAGACAATCACACAGGTGAGAAACAACAAAAACCAGGAAGTCAACATGGTGTGACCTCAGAGGGGGGTAGTCCCGTGACAAAGTCCAAGGAGATGTTAGACCAGAGGTGATGGCTCACATGGAGCAGGCGCTGCAGACCAGGAGTTGGGCGTCAGGAGACCTTGTTCCGGGCACAAACAGGACAGGTGGCCACATATTCCCCCACCTCCCTCCCCCTCAGCAGTTGAGCCGTTTGGATGTGGCTTGCTCGATCTGTGTCTCTTCATCAGAAGAAAAGATGAGGATGTCATCCAGGTAGATGAGCACGAACGGGTCCAGCGTGTCTCGAAGGACATCATTCGCCAGGGAATGAAAAACAGCCGGAGCATCAGTGAGGCCAAAGCATTATGAGATACTCGTAATGCCCACTAGGAGTGTTGACTTGTCTTTTACTCTTCCCCCTCCCTTATCCTTACCAAATGGTAAGCATTTCTCAGATTGAGTTTAGTAAAGATCTGAGCACCTTGCAGTAAATCAAATCAAATGCAGAAGAAATATGAGGGAGGGGGTATCTGTTCTTGATGGTGATGTCGTCCAGCCCTCAGTAGTCGATGTGGGGATCAAGCATCTTGTCCTTCTTGTCCACAAAGAAGAAAGCCAGCCAATATATTTAATTCAATATTCTATTCAATATACTTGCTCATCGCCTCCATCTCTGTGGCTGACAGAGAATAGAGGCCTCCCTTGCAGGGGTGAAGTACCTGGTAACAAATCAATCACATCGTCATAGGGTTGGTGAGATGGCAAAGAGCTAGCCCGGACCTTGTTGAAAACCTCCTTGAGGTCGAGGAAACAGGAAGGGACCCCAGAGAGATCTGGAAAGTCGGAGTCTGACGATACAGGAGGAGGTGGGGAGGGTGGAGACTCTGGGATCTCAGGAAATTCCGAAGCCACTGGAGGCTCGGGAAGCACAGGCTGCAGGTCTCGGAGTTGGAGATCCACGCCAGGAGGTGAAATGTCAGAGGGTGGAGGTGGCTCTGAAGTAAAAAATCCGACAGGAAGCAGGAGAGCATTCTTTTCCTCAACCCATTACTTTCCCTGTGGACTAATGTTCAATGATGAGAGTTATATTTCTTTAGCCAGGGGAAGCCCAGGCTGAGAAGGTGTAATGAGTAGTTGAAAAGATGGAGGCTCAGGAACTCAGTGTGATTATTAGCGATGACTAGTTGAATGAGTTGAGTGCGGTGGAGTGACTCGGCACAGCAGACGTCCGTCCAAGCTGTGAGCCTCAACAGGTTTAGGCAGGGGAATTAATTTGAGTCTCCGATCGATGAAGCTCTCGTCAGCTCCGGAGTCCATTAACTAACAGTGAAGGTGAGACGGAGTTACAAGCCATGCTTGTGTGAAGGATCGAGAGGAGAAAACAGAAGAAGTAATTCGGCTTACCAGCGCCCTCCTATTCACTGATGAGACTTGCCTTTAACTGGGCACGTGGAGATGAAGTCACCCAGCTGAGAACAGAAGATACATCTGCTCTCCCGTGGGCAGCCCTGTCGCTCCTCCGGAATGAGCCTGGCTCTTCCCGATTGCATGCACTCCTCCAGCCTGGTAGGGGGTGATGGCGGGGCGGTGAACTGGAACGGACCAGGAAGAAGGGTGATTGGTTGTAGGCTGCCCCCTCTGGATGAGCAGGATAAAGACATCCCTGGACCCCTCTCTCTCTCTCTCTCTCTCTCCTGGAGAAGGTTTTCAATTTTAATTGCCAGGGAGATCAGAGAGTCTAAGACGGAGGGAAGCTCTAGTGGAGCTAACAGTTCTTTTATGTGGTCGTCTAACCCATTTGAAGAAAGTGTCGAACAGAGAGTGAAAGTTCCAGCCACTGTCAGCTGCCAGGGTCGGAACTTAATGGCGCAGTCGGAGACTCCACGCTTACCCTGGCGCAGACCCATTAACACTCTAGCCGCCTCTCGACCTGGGGTGGTGTGGTCGAAGATCTTGAGGGTGTTGGAGAACAGCTCCAACGAAGTGCAGACAGGAGAACCGCTGGGCCACTCGGCAGTAGCCCAGGCTTCAGCTCGGCCAGCAAGGTGGGAGATGAGGTATGCTACCTTTGCACTTGAAATTTAACCCAAGCTGGACCAGGGAAAGCCGTTCAGGTCTGGAGAAGTGAGATCCCGGGGCTGGCAATGTGACGATGGAGACTGGAGCTGGAGCTGGAGCGAGGACTGGAACTGAAGCTGCCACTGGACAATGGGCTGGACCCGACATCTGGAACAGGGTGAGTAATTAACTTAGAGGTTTGCTTGAGAGTTCTGTTGTTCATTGATGGTACAAAGGACCAGCTCATTGGAGTCTAACATGACTCCCTGGGTTAGGGTTTGCCTTCACCGCTAGTTGGTTATTGAGTGTGGCGTGCACAGGATCAGAGTCGGCTGAGTCCATAGGCTAGGCAAGTTCATTCTAGTAACGACCGGTGGAAAGACAGGCAAGAGTGCTCAATGGCAAGACTCGGAGACAGAAACTTAGATAAAAGAAGACAGTGTTTACTTGAACAAGATCGGATGTAGGTACTGTAGACAGGAATCAGCGAAGCAAACAATCCGACAGGGAGTAGACGAGGCGGTTCGGAACACGGGTGCTTATAAGATAGGGCAAACAATCCAGCAGCGGGAAGGCAAAGGTGAGGTCCAGGAAACGGAGTGGGGAATCAGAAATATCAGGAAACCGGGAGACTAGGAAAAACCACTGGGACGCTTGGCACATGGTACAAAGACGAACTGGCACAGAGAGAGGGAAACACAGAGACTTTGGCCCAATCCCAATCCAGACTCGTCACTGGTGTGTGACGTATGTGCCATCAGTGGCGAACGAGTGGTGTCCCATTTCCTCAAGGGCCACCCCCGAATTGAGGGCACTCCAAAACTAGGGGTAGAGCCAAGGGAAGGGAATTGGGATTGGCCCTAAATACACTTGCATACAAACTCCTTCACAATTTACTTGTAACTCAGAAAGTTTTCTACAGGGCACCTACACAGAGAAATAATAGTTCACTAGTTCTTTAGAAGGCTCTGAAATGACTATCTGAAGAACTTTGGTCTTAATGGTTCTTCTTTGTGTAAAGTTTCTTTGTGGCTCCTCTGAGGCTTCACTCCAGAGAACTTTCAGGTTCCAGTTGGCACCTTTATTTCTTTGTGTATGTATACGCAGTATCATTGCACACTCTTCTTCTCTCTTAAAATAGGTTGTGTCTTAAGTAGTCTCTGGTGACATGTTGCAGTTCTGGCTCGTGCTTAGGGCCACATATTAATAAATGTCAGTGTTGTTGAACTGGGTTAGGCCACAGGCTCAAAGCACCACTTGGTTGGGTGCGTTCACCCCGGTAGGATGACAACCACCAAGTCGTGCATAGTAAAGTCAGTCAAGGCGTCGAGCGGCAACTTGATTTTGACGACATACAGTCCATTTTCTCTGTTGGTCACCACCAATCACATGCCCGGCACCGGCTAAGGTGGCAGGACTGACGAAAATGTCTGGCGTCTCGGCCTCATGGGGAAATGGTAGTCAGTGCACTAAAAATTGGATGAAACTAGTTGTGATCACAAGAGCACAAGTCGTGAAAATAATTTGAATGAAATGACCTCATCACATCATCAAAGATGAACTTCACCAAATGCAATAACAAAGCTCAAGTACAATCTCAAAAGGTTTGTTTCCCCACATGCTGAGAGCGTCATACTGAGTAAAATATGAAGTCCTTCTTTGTTCTTAACTGTCAGACTCAACTGTACAACCTCCAAGGAACCTAAGGCTGCCCGACAACAGATTGAAGGCGTTCGTTCGCTTTCGTTCATTCGTTTGTATGTGCACGAGCACTAAAAAAGTGAGATTTGCATAATAGGTCCCCTTTAATAACACGTTTTTCTGTAGTGTGACCAACTCAGAACAAATTTATTTTCACTTTACAGGGACTTTAATGTTAACAGGTTTGTTTGTTTTTTTCATAACAAACCTGGGTAATAAGATGCAGGAACACCCACTGCCTGTATGTGTCAGGCCTTTTGGACGGGCTTATGGATGGGGCTTTTAAAAACAATACAAACCTCTGCAGTGCATTTGCCCTCAAGGTGTCTTGAACAGGATGTATTTCTGCATAAAGGAGAGAGTGAGGGGACGGTGAAATACACTTCACTTTGACGGACGCCACAGGGAAAAGTTGATAATTGTGTTTTTGCGAGGTCATTTGCCGGCGGCTGTACCTTTCCCATGCGGTTCCACAAGTAGAACGGTCACAGACAGAGGAAATCCAAGCCATTATCACAAAAATTCACAACTATTTGAGGGCTCAAGTCCCTTTTCGCCCCCATCACACTCCTTTTTAAAGTCAGTTTTTTTTTTTTTTTACCCTCACCTCCATGACCACACCTGACACCGGCGCTCCCTGGGGAAAGAGAATTCTCCGATTAGATATGATCGCCTGCTTGTCCCTGTGGCCACGTCTCCAGGACCGGCTCACATCTGCCTGGCGCTGGCGTCTCGCTCTGCGGTGATCTCATCTGCATGGTGGCAGCCGCACCGCCAGCACAAGGGCTGGAAATTGGACCTCGGTGGGGAGTTAAATGTGCCTTCAATCTCAACAATCCTTTTAATCTTTCATCAATCGCGCGGTGGCGGCTTGGAGCCTTGATCCTATTACAGTTTGGGGGGGGGCAGTGCCGAAGTGACAAGCCTCTGGAAAGTTGTCCCTCCGAGAAAGTTGAGATAGAAGGTGAGCTCGGCTTGGTGATTGAAGGGCCAAAATCCCTCAACTGGCTTCCCTTTGGCACAGAGAATGTTTTATATTTTGACTATCTGGTCCTTAACTCAAAGTTTTCGGCAGCTTCCTCTGTCGCTGTGTGGAGAAGGCAGATTGTAGTTTTTTTCCTCCTCCCGCTGGCTTCCGTTCCTTTTGCAAACCTGACAAAAATATGAAGAAGTCTAAAAAGTAGGAAATAACCCTATAAGTAGCTTCTGGCTGCTTTGTTTCGAGTCTCAGCGACGCACCTTGAGAAGTACTCCCTTCAACCCCCTAGAGTCTGCAATGTACTACAGGATGCTTTTTGCTATATTTGAATTGGATGACGTTCTGAAAAGCTCCACATTTTAGTCAAAGGAACCTTTCTCACAAAGTCACCGCAGAGGTTTCCGGTAAAAGGGAGTTGCGGTAAATGGATTTATATCAATGTAAGTAACATTTACAGTCAATTGTCCGTCTAATCGCTTTAAATTGAATGTAAATAAACAAAACGAATGTGCATCTGGCTGCATTCACCACGTTGAAAGGACCTCGATAGAATAAAGAAGACAAGCTTCTATAAGTTGTTTTCTTCATCAATAATTTCAGCGACAGTCAGTCAGAGTCGAGCAGGAGTGCTCTGAAGGAGCCACTTTATAAATACTTTCAAAGAGTAATGGGTGGTTTTTCTGACAGTAATGTTCCAGGTATTTGAGCTTTAAAAGTTCAACTTGAATGTGAAAGAGGTTAGCAGCCCACTTTCATATCAATGCCGAATGGCACGGTCAGATCATGCAGCAGAACATAGTATGTTGTATTTAAATCTGAATGTGATCATTCGTTGATTTGCTTTTCTATATCGAACCAGTAAACAATTATTTCTATATTGATTTGCTTATTATTATTTAAATAGCAATCGTCAATCTCAAGATCCATACTTCCAGGTCTGACAAGAGTCATAATTGTGTGTGTGTGTAGTAGTGTGTTCTCTCTCTTTATATCAATATAATAAATACAACATGTGTGTGTGTGTGTATATATATATATAATATATTATATATATATATATATATATATATATATATATATATATATATTATATGGATAGATAGATAGATAGATAGATAGATAGATAGATAGATAGATAGATAGATAGATAATGGATGGATGATGATAGATGTAGATAAAGGATGCATGGATGATGGATAGATAGATGATGTATGGATGGATGGATGATGGATATTTAGATGGATAGATGATGATAGATAGATTGATGGGTGGATAGATAGATAGACAGACAGACAGACAGACATAGATAGATAGATAGATAGATACATACATAGATACATAGATGGATGGATGATAGAGGGATAGATGGATGGCTGGATGGTGGATAAATTGATGGATGGATGATTGATACATCGATGATGGATGAGTAGATGATGATGGATAGATTAATACATGGATATATAGATGGATGATGGATGGGTGGATGATGGATAGATAGATAGATAGATGGACATACTGGACAGACAGACAGACAGACTGAACAGAGAGACATACTGGACAGACAGACAGGCAGACAGACAGACGGATAGACAGACAGACAGATAAAGTGCCTGAGCTGGTATACAGTGATGATAACCCTTCGTCTTGAATGACTTGTGTTTTCCACTCAGTGGCAGTTCACTGGACGTGGCCTCTGCAGTGCGACAGGTCTCTCTTCAGCTTCACTACATTTTTATAATCATTAACTTGAAGACATTTTCAGAGGGCGGGGACGGCACGGGGCAGATACAACAAGTTCCTTAATCCTCCTCTAATTAGTATTTTTTTTGTGGCAGATCATTTGAGTCACAGCACTAAGCTCTGACTCAAAATCAAACACAATTCCTTCTGCGGGTGTTCCCAAGGGAGCAGCCGCTCGACGCTGAAATTCACGAATTCCCACCGACTAAAAGTGAGACCGCGATGAGCGAATGAAATTAAATGAAAAAAACGTCTCTATCTCAAACACCGTTCATGGGGTACAGGTTTGTTCAGATCAATCTTTGCGGCGTATTAATTCATACTTTGAAGGAGCAAATTCGTCGCAAATAACTGCGACAAGGTCACCGTGCGACGGCGTCAAATGTGTCGGCGATGATCCAGACGGAGGCTTGATCGAACCCACGTCTGACCTCCGTGCTCTGCTGCAGGGGGCGTCCAAGAGCAGGACACAGGGTTCCCAATTTTGGGCATTAAAACGTCTTAAAATGTCTTAAAATGCCTTAAAACGTCGAAAAAAGCCTAAAATACGTCTTTGACTGCCAATTGATTGGATCATGAAGTTCAGGGATTCAAACAAGTCGTGTTTTAGCTTTTTCACGTACATTTTGATGACTTGTGTGAATCGTTCAAATCCGGGACCCATTTTAGCTTTATTTGATTTTTATTTTTTTTATCCGTCCGAGACAACGGCGCCAGGATTGATTAACAAGCGAAGTCATTCTCCGGTGTTAAGTTAGAAGAACGACAGGAAGCAAAGCTGCGTTCACGGGAACTCAGAGTATTGTAATTTGTGTCGGAAGTGATGCTGCGTTCACAGGAACTTTGAATACTGTAGTTCGTGCCGGAAATTATGATGCATTCATGGGAACTCGGAGTTCTGTAATTTGTGTTGGAAGTGATGCTGCGTTCAAATTTCATTCTAAATAGATATAAATTAAAGTGTAGATGAGCATAAAAACATACATAGTGAATTAATAAACAATAAAACGAATGAGAATGATGAAAATGATCAAAAAAAAAAGTCTTAAATTTGCCTTTTTGAAACCTGCAGAAACCCTGAGGACCCCAAGGCGAACTAGGGAAACATCGAGACCGAAGCAAAAAGTGCAGCTCTTACTGGTAGAGATGACGACAGCGACACTGAGGCTGCGACGAGCGCCTGAAAGTGATGGGATGTACGGCGCATCAGCTGGCAAGATTAGAGAGCTGGGTGCAGACAGACAGACTGACAAGATGGATACCACATTGCCAACACTGACTATCTGAATGTGTCTCTTTTTAATCCAGCCAGCTTTGTTGGGCCATATGGAGCGAGGTTCCACCAGGTTGTAGCAGCTGCTAACAGGAGCTTTGGGCAAACGTCCTCTGAATGAAACCGGCCCCTTCCACCTCCCTCTCTCCCGGTGACAGGGCCACAATGAGGCCCCCAGTCTGCGGCTTTACATCTGAAAGCATATTTAACTTTTCACTCTATCTATTCACAGGCCGCGAGCGCTAAGACCCTGAGCCCGGTCAAGATTAGCTTTTTTGGGGGGGGACAATGCAGTGAATTAAAGTTCCCGCATACCACACCGTGGCCCTTCTCTTGTTGCCTGTGTGACCAAACACACTTCCAGGGCCAGGAACCCTTGACCGTTCTTTACAACCGTGAAGAAGAAGCTCAGGGGTTGGAGCGAAGTGTACGGCGGCAGAATTAGGATCAGAACTTGGACAGACAAAGGTATTGTCAGTGGGAACAAGGCAGATGTTCTTTTTTATCCCTAAACTACAAATGTCTGGTGTCAGAGGTTTCCACAGAGGTGGAGGGCAACGTGTTCATACCACTGCCACACAATTCAATATTTAGATTGAATTCAGTAATAACCTTTTACTGCATTGCAACTATCGATAACCCTGCACTGCTGGCAGTCTTCTTTAAACACGGTTGTTGCCGTGTAAATTGCATTATTATTTCTTAAATTCAATGATAAAAGTTGGATGGCTATCAAAACTACCCAGAAAAATAACATTGCTGCTTTGCTATGCTTTTGTTTTCACACTAATTCCAGGAAAGCATTGCTTTGAAACACACTTTGTCCTTAATTACATGACTATTCATATTTGGCCTCACCAATAAATAGAAACTGTTGAAAAATAAATGAATAGCAAATAAAAATTTGCTAAAAAATAGCAAATAATTAAATAGAAAATGAATATATATATAATAATGAATAGATAAATAAATAGAAAATACTTCGAAATTTCATTCTAAATAGATATAAATTAAAGCGTAAATGAGCATAAAAACATACATAGTGAATTAATAAACAATAAAACGAATGACAATGATGAAAATGATCAAAAAAAAAT
This sequence comes from Zeus faber, assembly GCF_960531495.2. NCBI lineage: Eukaryota > Metazoa > Chordata > Actinopteri > Zeiformes > Zeidae > Zeus > Zeus faber. The sequence continues at coordinate 3,879,001 of NC_137197.1, forward strand.
ACATTCCAAATAAATTCATACATACCTCCAAATATATATATTCAACAAAAAACAAATGCAAAATAAATACGCAAGAGCATCTGTAGCAAATATATAGATGAATGGACGTATAATAAAATGAATTGTAAATCAGGCGGGTTCCCGTTCAGACCGAAGGGGGCGTCCACGCTCCCTCCTGCTCCCTCTCTCGGTACCGACTCAGTGGGAGTCGGAGACGCACCGAGCCGCCGCCGCTCCGCCTTCGTCCCACTTTTCGGGGGGATTTCACGGGCTGCGGACACACCTGCGTGTTCGTGGGGAATATTGGACTCTGTGCACATCGCTCCAGCGCTGGTCTCCGTGCCCGCTGCGGCGCCGTGGGGGCTTTGGAGCTTTGTCCGTCCAGCGGCTCCTCTGGGTGGGATCTGACCGAGAAGAGAGAGGCATCGTCGGACTCGGATCTCCTCTCTATACGGTTTACACCAGGCTGGCCTCCGCTGGATGTGTCTTCAGCATGGTAAGACCGGCAGTATACTGCATGTAAGTGCATGTTAGTGCATGTTATAGTGCACGTTATTCTGTAGTGCATGTTATAGTGCATGTTTTTCTGTAGTGCATGTTTTACTATAGTGCATGTTTTACTATAGTGCATGTTAGTGCATGTTATAGTGCATGATATACTACAGTGCATGTTTTAGTGCGTGTTATATTATAGTGCACGTTATAGTGCGTGTTATACTATAGTGCATGGTATAGTGCATGTTAGTGCATGTAAGTGCATGTTAGTGCATGTTAATGCGTGTTTTCCTGCACAGCATCCTGCAGCACAGCACGCACGGCGCTGCGGTCAGTGCTGCTGCCTCCATCACCTTCACATGGCATGTCTTCCTGTGTTGCATCCACCCTCATTAGTGTTTTTGGTGGGTGGTTGTCATTTGTTCCTCGGCTGGAAATAGTTTAATAAAATGTAATAACAGTATTTATATCCATATGCCAAGTGTGATGCTGCTGCTGCTTCCCAGCTCCACCTGGCTGCAGACTGCAGAACACAGCGCTGTGTGGGGCTGATGGAGCTGCAGCCTCCCGGTAGTAGGGAGGAGAGGTTTAGGTGGAGGACTGGAGGTGGTGGGGGGACATGGAGAGGTTTATCTGGCGGTGGTAGGAGGATCATGTAGAGGTGGAGGAGGGACATGGAGAGGTTTAGGTGGAGGTGCCAGTGGGAAAGTGGAGCGGTTTAGGTGGAGGTGGTAATTAGACCATGGAGAGGTTTAGTGGAGGTGGTATTACTAGAGGGAACATGGAGAGGTTTAGGTAGAGGTGGTAATAGTAAGATTGAGAGGATTCGGTGGAGGTGGGAACACGGAGAGGTTTAGGTGGAGGTGGTGGTAGTAACATTGAAAGGTGGAGGTGGTAGTGGGAACATGGAGAGGTGGAGGTGGTAGTGGGAATGCAGAGAGGTTAAGGTGGAGGTGGTAGTAAGATTGAGAGGTTTGGGTGGAGGTGGTAGTGGGAACATAGAGAGGTTTAGGTGGAGGTGGTAGTAGGAGAGGTTCAGGTGGAGGTGGTAGGAAGGCAACCAGCTGAAGCTGGAACTGGGAAAACCTTCTACCAGTCCACATGATGCTAATGGACGAGGAATCAGAAATATGTACTTATACTTTGTTAAATGCATACGGTTTGTTCCTTTATTGTTATTATTATTATTATTATTGTTGTCATTATTATTATTATTATTATTATTATTATTATTATTATTATTATTATTATTATTATGGGTCATTAGTAGTATAATTGTTGTTGTTATGATAATAATAACAATAATAATAATAATAATAATTAAAATGAATAATTAATAATAATAATAATAACAATAATTAATAATAATAATAATAATGCTGTGGTGAACACACCAGTAAGGAACATCAGAATCATTTGATTTGGTTTCTTTGGAATTAGACGTAGATTCCACCTTCATCACAGCTTTGTTCTCCAGGTGAAACTCAAGTCTCCAACATCCTTGTAAAAGCACCTTTGAGCTCACTGTGCATCTAGGTAGACTGGATGTATCATAATAATAATAATAATAATAATAATAATAATAATAATAATAATAATAATAATAATATTGTATCCCACCATGTAGGATCTACCCAAGCAGCTATTTGGAAGGTGCATTTTGTTTGATTCACCTTTTTCAAAACAGGGTTTCTTTATTTGCTGCAGATGTATTAAGCCCACAGAACTGTTCTGAATCTCAATTAAACGTAAACTAATGGATTAAGTCTCCACCCAAGAAAAAAACACATGGTTAATACGACCATAACCCTATACATCAATTTAATCCATTTGAGATGGATTAAAATCACCATTCATGGATAACTCAACATAGTCTTTTTTAAATGTGTTTACTGTTAACCTTGTTGAACTAAACAAGCACAGATGGTCGAATATAGTATACAGATATATATATATATATGTGTGTATGTAAATATATATATATATGTGTGTGTGTGTGTGTATGTATGTATATGTATGTATGTATATATGTGTTTATATATATGTATGTATGTATATACTGTATGTTTATATATGTATGTATATGTATATATGTAAAGTATACTATAAAGTATATATAGGTCACTTTGAGTTGTGTTTGTCCACATGGTGCAGGTATGAACAGCAGGCCACACACATTCAGACCTGCTGGGTTTAGGGATGGAGCGGATCAGGGCAGATAAGGTAGATCTGCATTTTATAATTCACCCCAAATGAAAATCCATCCATGTAAACAAATCAATGCAAAACATAATTGATCTTACAAAGAAAGGTCCTCGGAAGAGAAACATAAATAACGACTAGTGAATTATAATAAGTAGAATTCCTCTTCAGGTTTACAATATGGAAATTGCATTAAATTGTTTTTTGTTCGTTGGATTTTTACCGCGTCAGTGACCCAGTGAAACTTGCAGTAATATAACTTTGAAGGTGGTGCTGGACGGGGCTTTGGAGTTTGTCTAATATCGGGAGGCAGATAAGAAAAAGGCTTAGTGCAGCATCTCTGTTGTGCACGGGGATCGTACAACGGACCTCACAAGCGCCGCTGTCGGCCATAGTGGGAGCCGTGACCTCCAATAGGAGAGGTTAAATCCAGGGAACACTGCAGGGACCGGTGGGGTGGAGTGGGGTGGAGTGCGGTAGAGTGGGGTGGAGTGGGGTAGAGTGCGGTGGGTGGGGGTACGGCAGAAACATCAATTGGGAACTGTGAAGTCGCCAGGTCCCACAGAGGTTAACCTTTGTAGAACAAGGCCCCATTCACCCAGTTCCCCCAGTTCCCCCAGTTCCCCCAGTTGTCTTTGTCGTGCTGATGAGCCCCCCACCCCCCACACACCCCCCGCGGAGGCAAAGGGCGGGGGGGATAAATGTGTACCTTGTTGTTTTTAAAAGCATGAATTGATATGGGGGTAGGTTGTATTACGTTTTTTATTTTAGTAAAAGTGTATTATTTTTCCAATCAATAATGGTCATTGGCTATTTCCAGCAGAGCCAGAGCCAGTTTGGTGCTGACACGTAGGAGGAGTTAGTCACGGCGAGGCTCGGTGCGTCGCTACCGACCGCTCATTACGATTCAAATGAATACAACTAAAATAATCATGAACAAAGTCAATTAAAAAAAAAAAGTTAAGCAAAACTACATTTAAAAATAAAAGTTGCCAAATAAGCACAAAATACAAAACAGAAATAGTAGAATGTTTAAAAATATAGAGAATATACAAATGCCCAAGATAGTCCTTTGTCCGTGTATATAGGGCATAATATTATTATAAATGGCCTCATCTTATCTTACACTGTTGTGGAAACAGTTCAACCCTTGTGAATCTTATATTTATCCTGAAAATAACGGCGCCTGTTTGTTGTTGTTGTTGTTGTTGTTGTTGTTGTTGTTGTTGTTGTTGTTGTTGTTGTCGTTGTCGTTGTTGTTGTCGTTGTTGTCGTTGTGGTGTTGTTGTTGTTGTCGTTGTTGTCGTTTTGTTGTTGTTGTTGTGGTGGTGGTGGTGGTGGTGGTGGTGGTTGGTGTTGCTGCAGTGGCAGGACCTCGCTGCTCCACCGACACAACTCGCTGCTTTGAAGTATTGTTGGCGATGTGTTGAGAAACAACGACTTGAGAGAAAACAATGAAAAGCTTGTGTCCCCCAGGCCTGATCTGGGGCTCCTTGCGTGTTTCAACTAATAATTGTTGTTAGAAGTCGACAGTCATCCGGGGGAAGGGAGGGGAGCGCCGCGTTCGGGGGAAATGGATGTTGTGGAAAGTGAGGGATGGGGTGGAGGGTGGGGTGGGGTGGGGGGCGGGGTTGGGCGGAACCACAGTGATTGCATTTTCCAGGGAAAATAGAATTGATCGGCGTCACCGCGGCACGTTGGGCCCCTCCGAACCGGAGCGACGCCGTCGTCCGTGGCGTGCGGGCGAAGCGGAGGCGTCGTCATGATGCGGCGACGCGGCGTTTTCCACAACGATGCGCGACAACGTACCACGTAGGAGCAGAGCTTTCAGTCGGATGTCCTCCGTCAAATTTGACGTATGGATTGAGTTAATAAGCGGGTATTGTAGTACGGTTGTGCAACACTGCAATATATTGTGAAGAATACCTCAATATCAATCATTTCACGATATTTTGGCGATGAGGTTGATTTCATAAAGTATTTACAGACAAAATATTGGAGAAATGATTGTTGTTGATGTAGATGTTGTGACCATTGATGAGAGCGGTAGAACAGTCTGAATTCAGGAAGCTGCAGTACTTCATGGTATTAACGCAGACATTTAACCATATGGTGATATTACAACAACCAGGAACGATTTTCTCATCTCATATCTGGCGGTGCAACGCATCACAAAACTCACGGTTCGGATCGTATCACGTATAACTTTACTCTCCATTTACGCTGTAAAGAAAAACTAAAGTAAGGAACGTTTTTGCTCGTGGTCTTAAATGAAAACAACACGTCGAGATGTGCAATGTTTCATTCAGAATCAGAATCAGAATCAGAATCAGAATCAGAATCAGAAGGCAGGCATGACACCGTCTTCCTTTAAATACGGTAGCGAGTGAAAAAATAGGATTAGATCCGTCCCCAGAAACTTCAAATTAAAAATGTAACCCCAGTATGATGATCACCTTCTCATGTCTATAACAAACTACATTTCATGAAAATCGGCTCTGAATGAAGTGAGCTGCGGTGGATTTAGTTGCGACGTCTGCATCTCTCGGTGCACATTCTATGTGTTGACCGGCAGATCTTGACCGCTCCAATGTGGCGGACGAGCGGATGCGTAGCGGCGCCGTGCGGCCGCGCCCGGCTCGTTCCCCGATCACTACATGTGGTGAAGCAGCAGCAACACAGCGCCACGTCGCGTGAAGCCATCGCGGTGCTTCAGAGTGAAACACAGCAGCGTCTGTCTTTATCTTCTTCTCACCGCAACTCTGCGTCCACATGGAGGGAATTACTCATTTCAAGAGCAACAGCGGCATAAAAACCCCCTTTCACTACCACGCTTACGTTTTGCAGCTGATCCGCCGTTCACGCCCGATCCGAACCGCGGGGGTGAGGGGGTCATATTATTGACATCATGACAATTTATTAACGAGTCCTTTTATGTGTCGATGTTGTGTGAATCTGGGTGTGGTTATTGTGGTCATGCCTTTCAATCTCCAAAATGCTGGCAGAGGAACACGTCTCCGCCGGTGACTTCCGCCGCTCACGGAGGACGCGATCATGTGTGTGCTTATTTATTCCTGTAATAACGGGGAGCGGCCCCTCGTGCCCCCTGCGCTCGGGAGGATTTAACGTCGGCTCTGGGTGCGGCAAGGTGGATGCTCTGCCCCGCGGCGCTGCGTCGGACCCTCATGTATCACTGGACAACTGACGCGGGGGGCGTCACAATTACAGCCCCCCTATAGGACATGAAAGACGGGAACGGCATCCCCTCCCTCCCTCATCGTCTGTGTGAGTCACTCTCCCACAAACCTGTGATGTTTGCCGGACGTCTCGGGACGGCTCTGGACGGCTCTGGACGGCTCGGGACGTCCTCGGCGTGATTGGCGGCGAACGCGGCGGGAGTCGGAAGCAGGCGGTGTCGGCGGGGAACCGGCCTCCACGTCAAAATGTTGTTTTCGTCCTTTGTCGACTTATTTCACAGCGTCCGCCTTAAACTCTGCATTCAAATGCAACAGATCGGGACTTGATGTCGAGTCCCTATTCTTTATTCTTTACCTCGTGCACAGCCGGGACTTAGCTTCTCCGTTTTCCGGGCCGTCTGGGATCAGATCTGGGCTTTGACAAAAGCAACTTCAATGGAATAGTTAGTTGGGTGCGTTTTGTTTGTGTGGATTTGTGAACGCACGCTGGGCCCCAAGCCTCAGAAAAGTCCCCACGGCATTTTCTTTTTATTTATTTTGTTGTTGTTGTTGTTGTTGTTGTTGTTATTGTTTTTATTTTCATGAGACGCTGAATAAAAGACCTTTGAAGGCGCAGCCACCCACCCCCCCCCAAAAAAACCCCCCCAAAAACCGAAGAAAGCGAAGAAACAAATTAGGAAGCAGAATGGTTTCACCTTGGCAAAGTTGTCTCCAAAATAATCCTGTTCCTGGAACATTCTGTACTGTCATCTGGTGTCGTCTAACCCACATTAAACCTGAAACCTAACTGCCTTATTGATTTTAACATTACATTTTAATGCCTCATATCTCTGCACCGCAGTGGAAAGCCTCGTCTGCAGTCCAGCCAGCCTGCACATCGCCCTGTTGTTGCTGCATGCTTTGGGATAAAGTCACTGTACTGTAAAGAAGGTTGAAATTAAGAAAAACTTCAATCCAGAAAAAATATCAAAATATACACAGAATTGTAAATGTGGAACTGGAGTGACTCTGTTTGTTGATATGAATCCTGCCATCCCAGCACATTGTATGCTGGCTGCCCGCATTCGGTTTGATGCGCCGAAGGATTTTATTACATCTGGCCCCAAAATCTGCTGAAAGTTTTCCTACCCCCGTTCCCACTTGTTTACCCATCTGTCATTTAAACATTTGAACAGTTAAACATTGACTCATTCTGCGAGGCTGGATTGTCATTGACAGAACGGTTTGGTTTCATATTGATTCCTGACGTCACATTACGATGTTCAGTCTTTCGGCTAAACGGTACGGATTCATTTTTGCTCTCTGCGACGTCCCGTATTGAGTGATTAATGCAGATGGATATAGATCCTAAGAGGCTAATAAGTAAACACAGGCTGCAGGGCTGATTGCTCTCTAAACTTGTGGTTCCTGATTGGTTTATACCTGTGGGGCATTTTCTGTTGGCAGCCGCTCCGGGATGCGTTCCCCAGTTTAATCTGATAAAGGTCTGAGGACCAAAACCTTGGTATTTTATGTATATGCATTTTTTTGCTAGTAGGATAGTGTTGCAGGAGCCTTCTTTTCCATCTCCTAGAGCAGTGATTCTCAACCGTTTCCATATGAAGGACCCTCAATTTGATATACATTTGGCGACGGACCCCATTTGATGAGATTTTGTCTCTGGGGTCTCCATCTGAGAAGGTTTTCCTGGTTATATAGATACATACATACAGTACACTCACTGGGCACTGACATTAGGAACACTATACTGATACCGGGCGGGGCCTCCCTTTGCTCTCAAAACAGCCTAAATTCTTCCCGGCAAGGATTCCACAAGATGTTGGAAACATTCCTTTGAGATTCTGCCCCATGTTGACGCGATTGCATCCCACAGTTGCTGCAGATTCCTCAGCTGCACATTGATGCTGAGCATCTCCCGCTCTGTCACATCCCAAAGGTGTTGTGTTGGGTTCAGAACCGGTGACTGGGAAGGAAACTGAACAACACGCAACTGATTGTCATGGCGACTTTTGCTTTGCTATGCGGTGCGTTATCATGCTGGAAGTAGCCATTAGAAGATCGTGGCGTGTTGTACGCGGAAAATCGTGGCCATGAAGAGTCAGCAACAATACTCAAATATTCTGTGGCATTCAAGCCATGATTGATCGGTATTAACGGGCCCAAAGTGGGCCAAGGAAGACATTCCCCACACCATGACACCACCGCCACCAGCCTGGACGGTTGGCACAAGGCGGGCGGGGTCCATGGTTTCATGGTGTTGGCGCCAAATTCTGACCTTACCATCCGTGCGCCTCAGCAGAAATGGAGATTGATCAGACCAGGCCACGTTTTTCCAGCCTTCAACGGTCCAGTTTTGGTGAGCCTGTGCCCACTGCAGCCTCGGCTTCCTGTTCTTCTGACAGAGGCGGAACCCGACGTGGTTCTGCTGTTGTAGTCCGTCCGCCCTAAAGGTTCCACGTGTTGTGTTGACATGTTGTTCCTTTCACCACGTACAGAGCGGTCATCTGAGTGACCGTAGCCTTTCTGTCACCATTCTGAGTAAAATCTAGAGACGACGAGACGTGCGTGAAAATCCCGGGGGATCAGCGGTTACAGAAATACTCAAACCGGCCCGCCTGGCACCAACAATCATGCCATGGTGGAAAACACTGACGTTACATGCTTTCCCCGTTTCTGATGGTTGACATGAACATGAACTGAAGCTGCTGACCCGCATCTGCAGGAGTTGATGCATTGCACTGCTGCCGCACGATTGGCTGGCTACATAATTGCATGAATAAGTAGGTGTACAGGTGTTCCTAAGTGCACAGTGAGTGCATACAGAGATATAGATACGATTCATTGAACTATGAATCATTTTGCCGGGGACCCCCTCGGGTTGAGAACCACGGTCCTAGTGAACCAGCGAGTCTTACACATGCTTACAGTTCCCAGATTCTATCAGGCTGAGAACTCGGGGTGAGGGGCTGCAGGTTGGCCTGTCAGGTGATGGAATGTCTCAAGTGTGAGGGTAGGGTTTCTTTTCGGCGGCAGCGGGGAACAGAGGGCTCTTTGTGTCCCCCCGTCACTGTACACATGTAGAAACTTCCAAGATGACTCCCGGGGACGACGGGAGCTGACCACAGTGTCGGGGCGTGGGGCTGTCGCCGTTCCTCGATTTGTCATCACAACCAAAGGTGTCGCCTGCGAGAAACTCATTCGGCAGTTGGAAGCTGAGACTTGATTTAGATCGTGCGGATGACACATTTTCACTGGCAGACTTTATTTTCAAAAAAATTTCCCGTCATGCAAGTTTATCCTGCATGAAGTCAATGTTGTTCTCGAATGGTATACAGCCATACATTACGAACCATAAATAAATGTACACATGGAAGAATGGATCATCTCCAATGATGTGTGTAATGGCAAAATTGTATGAAGGCGTTCAATGTGGATATTGGCCCGTTTCTCTTCTGGCAATGAGAGCTTTAGAAGTAGCACATCATGCTGACCAAGTGGAATTACTGCGTGTACGCACAGTTTACACCACATGGAGAAAAGCTTTTATTTCAACAAGCTGGAACCTAAATAAGCTGTGGAGCGCGTACATCCTTAAAGGACTCACAGACGTTGAAAGGTATCGTGAGGAGAAATATAAAACTATACAGAATAAAACAATCAAAAATTGAAATGGAAAATTCAGACGTAACCCAATCCAACAAAGAGATCTCGTGAACACTGTTGTTTTTGCTGGCTTTACAAGTCTCCTATTTAAATCAGCGCTCAGACGCTTAAGGCCCACTGGTGGAAGGCAACTCAGGCTGACTAGCTTTACTAATCCCAACCCTGTACTCTTAATCTTTACTTATCCTTTGAAAAGCTGAGGCAGCATGTCGGCTCTATTTCAGTTATGCCTTACTCCATAAATACAATAGCACCAAGAGCCAGGTCAGCACTACTAGAGCAGCGACCAGGGGTGCTATCGGATATCAGCCCAATTACGGGATAAAATAGTGCATCGTATGAAAGAGTGTCCAAAAATGCAAATGATACCGAGAGCCTCATCAAAGACATTAGATGCTGAAGCAAAGCCACCTGATCGTTAGTGTGGATGATATCATTTAACGGATTTTATATTATCGCATGTCAATCATTGTGTTCTAATAACTCCAAACTAACGCTCTGAATCAATCCGATCAGATCTATACTCTTGTGGTCAAACGTGGTCAGGATTTCCCCGTTGTGCGATGAATTGCAGCTGGATGGGGCGTGCGGCTGAAGCTGTTCTCTCAATACCGGATCAATTCAAAGTGTCCTGACGCCAATCACTTGTGTTGACTCCCGACGATCCAAAAATATGAAACTCATCGAACTTCGACTGTGAGCCGCCGTGCAACTCCAGTGGGGCGGGTCGGGGTTACACACTTTGCTGGAGGGCGCAGGGGCGCGCGATGCGACCCGGAGGTCGGCGCTGCGGCAACACGCGGCCCTCCCCCGGCTCTCCCAGCCGTCGGGTCAATGTGCTCTGGACGACTGAAGCTAAACGCGCGGCAGGAGAAGCGGCCTGGTGCGTATGCGGCGCCCGTGGGCGGCACATAAACAATCCCAGTTATCTGGTGACGGAGCGGCAACCCGAACGAAGTGACAACGGGAATAATGAGATGCACTTATGGTGTTTGAAGGTTACTTTACCGGGACAATTTGGCTGACAGGCGTCACGTTTTCAGCAGCCATCAGACTAACAAAGTGGCCACTTATATTTTCTCCATCTTGGAAACCTCCCATCAGAACCGGCTCCCTTGTGGCATTTCATCATGACCAGGACAGTCTTATGCAAGATGCTGAAATGGCAGTCTGCAGGTAATTAGGCTCCAGTGATTTACTATTTGGAGACGGTGTACACATTAGGGCGACTGTCATTTTGCTTCGGCAGTTTATTTATTTATTTATTTTGTAATCAGAGACTGTTCTATGGGGGCCCTTTGGAGATCTCAGGTCAAGGTAGAACACGCAGGTCAGCTTCACACATGTAATGGTACAACAGATAGCTGGCTGCTACTAATTAATCTCATTTGGTTGCTTGCTTGATCCTGGAGGAAAGAACAGGTTTTGGTAAATTGGAAGGCTGGTCTGCGCTCGCCCGGTCCGTAGCATTATCTCCCCAGCACAACGCGACGCCCGGAACACGCCCCTAACCCAAGCTGCGCTGGTCGGACATCAGATGATGTCGGATCCCACCCGGTTGTGTCCAGACCTGACAGTTAATGTGTCCTGGCGCGATCGCATCACAAAAGTGTACCCGAGCCCGCAGACACTGGGGTGATGTGTTTTCTGTCATTATACACAATGCGTTTGCTGCAGGTCCGGTCTGCAGCCTACACCGTGAGCCGCCCCGAGCGAGGTGAGGCCCTTCATGCAAATACCGACATTGTGTTTCCTAAAAAATGTAGTTCAAAAGGCACTACATTGATCATTTTGATAGGGACGGTTTTCAGCTTTTCTGCCTGAAATGGAACTCATTTCAATAGATCGAAAAAAAAAGCTTTTGCTGTCAGTTCATAAAGTTGGTTGGAAAAGTGCAGCGTCCGTGTTCACCGTAATGATGAACTATGCTGAGCAAAGCAACTCTCTGACTGCTTTATCCGTTTTTTTAACGACACTGGAGCTCTATGACTTCCTATTAGAGCCTGACCGATACATCGGTTTGGCTGATATATCGGTCATTATTTCACTTTTTTCACCACATCGGGTAATGCAGCCAATGTGTCCTGATTTTTAAACAAGTATAATGAACGAAAAAATGTCAATTATTTATCCTGTACTTGTCTGTTTTACACTACCTCTATGTTACTCACCAAAATAAGCGCATTATAAAGGCATTATAAAGGCATTATAAAGGCATTATAAAGGCATTATAAAGGCTTTATAAATCCATCCATTTTGTTTACACTCGCGTTTCGACACAGCTCACCAAGCTCTGATGCTGCGTTCATGGGAAACTGGGATAACTCATTTGTTTTGTCAAGGGATGATGCGTTCATTGGAACTCGGAAAAAAATAAATAAAATAAACATTTAAATGTATCATCGTTTAGACGTTTTTATTTTTATTTTTTATTTAAATTTATTTGTTTGCGTATAAGTTAAATGTTCGCAAACATAGAAAATTTAATAAAAATACACGTTTTTCAAATTGATTCGGAAATCTTTCACTTTTTGACTAAATATCGGTCAAAACATCAGTAATTGGTGGTTGTTAAATCAAGATCTGCCTCTGGCTGGACAGACTTTTAACCTGGTGACAATCAGATAAACACAGAATTAGGTCGGCATCATCATTTGAATGTTCCTAGGATAATTTGAACTTTTCATTTGCTGATATTTTCAATGTGTCTCGTGATTGTTTAATGTAGTTTTTCTGTGAACATGAATTCTGTCAATTACTTTAAGGGCTGGGCAGGTTATTTCATAATTGGGCGATTGACGGTTATCGGCGGTCATCGACACACGCCAAAAATAATCATCATCTCCAGTTGTTTATGTTTTTCAAAAAAATAAATATAATCATCTTTTCCTATAAATACACATAACTAGATTCATGCAAGCTTAAACACCACAGAAAACAAAGCCGACAATACTTCTCCCTGTAATGATTGTGCTGTCTTTGAAGTTTACCATGCATTGCAAATAGCATTGTTTTTAATCTCCCTTTTGCTGTATGCTATGTAATAATACAAATACAAATACAAATACAAATACAAATACAAATAATAATAATAATAATAATTATAATAATAATAATAATAATAATAATTAATAAGACTCATTTGGACTTGACTGATGAGGACACGTTCAGAACGTGTAATAATAATAATAATAATAATAAAAACAATAATAATAATAATAATAATAATAATAATAATAATAATAATAATAATAATAATAATAATAACAATAACAATAATAATTATAATAATAATAATAAATAATTTGGACTTGACTGATGAGGACGCGTTTAGAACGTGTACCTCATGAATATTCATATCTTGCCCAGAAAATAAATCCGCTCCCTGCTGCTCGCCAGGTCTTTCTCTTCTCGTTTTTCCCACCTGCGAAATGAAGTTAGTTAGTGAGTGAGTTCTGGAATGTGACGCATTAGAACACCATTGTTGCAATGTTATTCTCCTGCCGTGATTATATAAAATAATGTTGGGAAAGGAGTTATTGTCTTCTTTCTCCCCGCTAAAACCACACAGTGGCGCCTGCCTAAATATATATATATAGGCCGATATTATTATTTCGGCCTATATTATTGTATTTTATCCAAGGTTATCTTGATGCCCATTCACGCAAAAAACCACAAGAACAAAATAAAAATGCGCCTCGTAAAAAGGGCGCGAGATGATAATGCAGATCGTCACGATTATCGGGTGACCATTGATCGGCAGCAAAATCATTGTTGCCCTTGTACCTCTAGATTTTCTAACAATCTCGATCCATATATATATCTCGATCTGTCTGTCTGACTGTCTTGTCTGTCGGTCTGACTGTCTTCTGCAAACACGTCAGCTATCATTCAGCTGCTCATTCAGCAGTAAGTGCTGCATAAACAGCATGCATCTTTTACACGTTCATCATTCATTAACGACCCCCGTTATATTTGGTTCTTTGCATCCTAAATTAAACATCGTTGTGTAGAGCGCGGCGTTGCTCCAGAGATGTCGCGGCGGGTGGGGGGCGATGTACGAACGAGGGCGGGGGCTCGCGGTGTTCGGTCTTCTGGCGTTTGATCGTGTGGAATTTAAATCAATCTTCGCCGACACTGAATTAGAAACATAATGCATTGTAGTCACTGCGTAATGAGCCAAAAACCAAAGCAACAGACAGTGAGAAATGGATGGACGGATTCATCATAGCCACGTTTCTCTTGGGCCAATCAGGGAGCCGGAGAGGATTCTCTTGGAAAGCCTGTCGTTCTGTATTACAGTAAATTGAACCTTTGTCACACACGTGCAGTTTCCACCTGAGCGGGTTTGAACGCGCAGGTGGAAGTGGGCGTGGTAGAGCGCGCGGACCGCAGCACTCGTCAGGATCTAAGCCCATCGCAGGTTATCTCCGATGCTCCGTCCGTTGACTTCACCCTGGAAGGCTGGATCAGATCTAATTTGAGCTTTGACAACTACAGACAGGGCTGCTCCAATCCTGCCGCAGCCCCTGGGAACGTTTTTTTTTTGTTTTTGGAGCAATTAACAACTGATAACGATGCGTAATTATTGGGAGCCGCACACGCATTGCGGACTCCAGCTCTGGGGTCGGTTCGACCGTCGTCCATTTTCCGGGTTTTCTGACCCGGGGGAGGGTCAAAAGGTACCGCGCGGGGAGACCAAAGGGGCCATCCCAGCAGCGCCGACCGGCCTGGCCCCCCGGCGAGGGCGCGGTGCCGAGCAGGACGTTGCGATCATCTCGCTGTTCCACTCGCAGTGGAAAAATTAAATGAAATGAAATTTATTGTTTTATTATTCAGCTTTTGTGAAATGGAGCAGCTCCCAAAACCGAGCGCGTTTAGAAAGCGACGGGAGGAGAGAGAGATTTTCTTTGCCGCAGCTAACTGACATCCCCCCCCCCCCCCCCCCCCCCGACGGCAGCTACGCACCCGCACGCTTCAGACGGAGAGAACTTGTGAAAGGGAGTTGGTCAATAGGCTGAGCAGGCGGGCGGCGGCCGAGAGGAGCGATCGCTCTCTCGGGGGCTGGCCTTAAGCTGCTTTTCTATAAATATTAATAAAGCCCGCTAACCTGGCCGGATGGGAGATAACGGGCGGCCGAGGTGACGGGCGAGGCCTCGGCCCGACGAGCTGCGAGAGGAGCGACGGGGCGACGCCCGGCGACAGCCTTCATTTCTGTGTCGCTTTATTCATGATTTCTATTGGACGCGACATCACCGAAAACAGAAGCGGCGGCTGCTGACGCTGGCACTGTCCTTAGATACGCCCTGCTTGTCTTTACCAACTAGTGTTTGGGCAGCGGTGTCTGTCTGTCTGTCTGTCTGTCTGTCCGCCTGTCTGCCTGGCTGTCTGCCTGTCGGCCTGCCTGTCTGCCTGCCTGTCTGTCTGCGTTGGCAGGCGATACAGATAACTGGCATTTTTCTCCTGCTCGTAAGCTTGACGACGGAGGGTCGTTTCGCTGCCTCCCGCTGCCTCTCGCTGCCAGTTCCTCGCACTTGCTTACTCCTGTGTCTCCACTCCCTCATCTTAAAGGAGCAGACGTTGGAAAGTCCGTTTGTATTGAATGGTGTAGAATTCAACCCCCGAACCGAAGGGTTTGCAGTTGAACCCCCCTCCTCTTTACCGACGCTCATAATGTTCAACCGAGTCAAACCGTCCTTAGCGGGCTGCGATGTGCTGGTCAGTTACTCTCCGTCCGTAACGTCCATGTTTGCTTCCGGACAGTAATGTTTTGTAGATTAGTGTCAGAATGTGTTCCATGACCTTGTCCTCCGTTTAAAGCCTTTTCCCGGGCGATAATCTCCCGTGCGCTGGGGGCTGCTTCTCCCGTGCGCTGGGGGCGTCCTCAGCATTGGTATTAATGGCGTTTCACACCGCGAGGAGATAATTCCTGTGGGTGGCAAGGTATAAAATTGAGCAGCTTTGATGTTAAGCGGTTTATTCAAGATCTAAGATGAGAGCGTTAATTAGTCGACTAAATCTTTTTTTTTTTTTTTTTTTTTTCTTTTTTTTTCCTGTTGAATCTGTGGCCACAGATCCCACATGGCCTCCCTCCAGCTCCGAACAGATTGATGAAAAGTGCGAGGGGCGTGGCAGGGCCAGGGTTCAAACCAGAACAAACACGGAGCGACGTCTACTTATAGACGACAGGGCGAAGTCGTGTTGTCGTGAAAACTCAGCTCCCGCTGCCAGTCTTCGCACCTTGGCTGTAGATTTTGACGCGGCTCCTGTGATCCGGACTCGGAGACGGAACCGCCAGCGGCGCGGGAGCCACGCGGGAGGCTTGTTTTCCACGCCGCTAAAAAAAAAAAAAACTAGAACGTATTTAGTGACGCGCGTGCGTCCTTTACTGGCGTTTCGTGTTTACCAACAAGCATTTCACTCAACGCCGCTCCGGATATCACACTGTACGACACGTTTGAGGGGAAGTGGAGCGCCGGCTTCCCAGTGGTGCACGTGGGCAAGAAGAGAAAGGAGCAGAGCGTGGATGGGAAGAGAAAAGCAACAAAGGTCTCGTAAATGAAATAAAAATATAAAGTGTGGTGTATACAGAATATATCCATTGTGATAAGAAAACAATTCGCTGAGGAACCATCGTGATCCTTCCTGGTCTCAATCATTGACCCCAAATCTGCAAATGAGTATAAGATAAAAAAAAAAATTATAATAAAATAAAATAAAATAAAGATATATTTTTTTTATTAAATATTCTTACCCTGTGTTTTTTATTGATTTAATAATTTTATTATTCTACTTTATAAGAATGCATTTTGCTTGTTTGCTTTGCTTTTATTGTTACTACTGTATCTGACGGCTTCCTTTTAATCTGTTTACATTCAAGATTCAAGAGGTTTCTTCGTCACATACATATACTGTACATACTTCCATACATACAACGCACCCGGTAATTACGCACAATTATAGACTGATAGTTATAGACTGAACACAGTAGCTACCTGATTTGTACTTGGCTAAATAACTGAAACAAACTTATTCCTAAAACGTAATGCAGTAAGTAAATAGAATAATATAGAATAAAATAATATGAAATAACTTAAAAGTAATACAGGGTGGGGGTACAAAATAGAAATAAAGGGAATAGTCTTGTGTATCTGGGACATACAGTACATGCCGTGTATGAAAGTTGCTATAGAAATAAAGGTTATTATATTATTATTTTTATTGTTATAGTACATCCACACATAGTACATAAGATCCAGTCCACTGAGGGAGATGCCGTTGTTGTTGCCTCCCTCATCCCTCTCATGGGTGAGTGGTGGAACTCCAGCCAGTGCGCCTGGGCTCCGTCGTTTTCGGGGCAGAAGCACCGGTGTGTCAGCGAGGTTGGTGCGGACAATAATATTTTTCATTTACTGGCTTCAGGTGTCTGAACAGTGGCGATAACTAAAGCGGCGTCGCGCACAATTCACAGATATCTTCCCCCGGTGGGAGTTGAGCCGAGGTGGCGACTCTTCCACTTAAAGAGGTTTTTGGGGTCGTTTGTGTTGCCGGGTGAAAGATCCCCCAGGCTGAGGCAGCGGAAGGGCTTAGCGGCGGAGCATGAGCACGCTGGATTTGTTTTTGCTTGATAGTTTTACAAAACGAGCGCTTGATTTTCCTGCATTGTCGAAGGAATCTATTATCCGGCGTTTTTAAGCCTACCTCGAGCGCGGGACGCAAATCTGCAAGTTGTTTTTCGACGGCACGATTCCAAATCTGTTCCTTTATTTTTGTTTCTTTTGGCTTTTCCTTTGTGTTCCTGCCGTACGGAGGCCTGCGCCGGCCGAGCTCGTGCGGAGAAACGTTCGCGCGATGGCGGACACGGAGCGGCAGCCGATGATGTCACAAGATGGATGTTGCTCCTAACGCGCTGCGATGTTTTGCTTTAGCGGAGCAGGTTGGCTGGGGGACTCGGGGAGGGGGAAATAGGAAAAAAAAAAAACAAGACAAAAGGCTTTTTGTGACACGTGGGAAAGGACCTTTTTATTTTTTGAGTCACCCTTCTGGGTGTGTTTGTTTTTCCGGAGCCATCGCAGAGCTGTGATGTTCCGCCAGGATGAGCGGCACGTCGACGCCCTACTTCCCTCCTGTCAGGTGCCCCCGACTCGCTGTCTGCAGCGATCTACAGGGGACCTGAAAGTAAATATGTTGCTTTATTTTAAGGCTCCTTTCACATCTGAGGCTTTTGGTTTTATTTTGGGCTCGATCAGCCGTCCTTAAACACGGCGGTGTTGAAGGAAATGGAATAAAACTTGAGCACGGTGTCAAATAGGCAGACCGCACCGCGGCAGCCAGAAATGTGATATTAACATTGACGTTATGAAGAGCACGTCTGTCAGTGTGTGTGTGTGTGTGTGTGTGTGTGTGTCTTTAATATGTGTACAGATATACAAACAGACAGACAGACGGATTAATAGTCACTTAGCGTCTTTCCGTTTCGCTGACAGCCAAGCCGAGATTGCTTCCCTCCCGCCGTGAGAAGCAGAATGAACTGGGATCCCGACTCGACCTGAGCACGTTTGATCGGAGCAGTGACAGTGAAAACAGCGGGGCCTCCGTCGGGTGGAGTCGACCGCCTAACTATGTCACCGGTCCCGCCGCAAAGTGATAAGCGCAGACCGGCCCCATTTCCTCCGAGCGGCGGCAGCGTGTGAAACACCGACCCGTGCGCGCGCGGGTGCGTGCGGCTGGGGAGGTCGCCTCCCCACCCCCCCCCCCCCCCCCCGATCGGGGCCGGGAAGGCGGACGTTTCTTTTCCGCACTTTCATCCCGGACGTTGACCTCAGCCGACGCAAGACGATACAATACAAGCGCGTCACCATCAGCGTCCAGCCGCAGGCAGGGGCGAGGCACGCCGGGGCTTTCCCCTCGGGTGTTGGAAACGCCCCCTCGGGTGCCAGAAATGCCCTCTAGGGTTAGCAGAAATCCCCCTGGAGTACCAAAAGTGTTTTCTCTGGGATGGCGGTCGGTCACTAAAGTCTCCCACGCCCCAACTCTTGATTGTAACCGTTCCGACACTGCTGCTCAAGCTCAGCTATGTCCAACCTAATACCAGGACATAACCAGCCCAATCACAAGAAAAACTCCAGTGTTTAGTCTGAGCCCGTACGTGTTTTTATGAAGCTACGTGTCCCTGGTGGAAAACTAGAGTCATTACACTTCATCACCCTCGCATTTAAAGCTCAAAACACAATCAATCAGCATCAAATCACAGCGTAACTAGACCAATGTAAGTAACCCATCATAACTAACCCATAATAACTAAGCCATCATAACTATCCCATAATAACTAACCCATCACAACCAACCTAGTTTAACTTACCCAGTATAACTAACCCATAATGACTAAACCATCATAACTAAATCATCATAACTAACCCATAATAACTAAACCATCATAACTAAATCATCATAACTAACCCATAATAACTAAACCATCATAACTAAATCATCATAACTAACCCATAATAACTAAACCATCATAACTACCCCATAATAACTAACCCATCACAACCAACCTAGTATTACTAACCCAAAATAACTAAACTATAATAACTAAACCATCATAACTAAATCATCATAACTAACCCATAATAACTAAACCATCATAACTAAACCATCATAACTAACCCATAATAACTAAACCATCATAACTAAATCATCATAACTAACCCATAATAACTAAACCATCATAACTAAACCATCATAACTAACCCATAATAACTATCCCATCAATGGCTGGTGTTGCAGAGTCCAAACCAGTGTCTTGTTAGATGTGGTGCCAGGTTCACGCTTCATGTTTCTATGACACATGAACAACATCAACATGAGCATTGTTTCTGACGCCCAATTATACTATAATGATATTATTATAATCCAAATTATATTATTATTATAATGATATTGTTTTAATAATAATAATAATAATAATAATAATAATAATAATAATAATAATAATAATAATAATAATTATTATTATTATTATTTTATAATTATTATTACAATTATATTATTATGATGATATTATTATTATTATACATTATCAATACGTTTTGGTTTAAAGACGTCGTTCTCTTATTTGTTGTTGTTGTTCTCAGTCCCACAGAGATATTTCTACCAAGTGCTTCTGCAGAGAAATATGTAAAGTATTGTATATTTAAAATACTTCTCTCCAGCACCACACCTGTGTGTGCATATCGATGCTGTATGGACATTGTAGTGTGGTACCTCTGCTGTTTCTGACAACATCTCTTTATTGTGTTATTCACCTTCACTGTATTGCACCCCTCCGCTCCTCAAACACATTGCAGAGTTGCAATGAAATATTTATTTTTTATATTCTATTTTCATACCCGCTTTCACATATATTTTTTTTACCTCTGCTTTTCACTTGATTTTTCATATTTTACATATTTTGGTTCAGCGAGTACTGTTGTTGTTTTTTTTTTTTTTTTTTTTTTTTCCATGCTGCCGTAACTATTGAATTCCCTCTCGGGGATCAATAATGTGCCATCATATCTCATATTTTAGAGTTTTGACATGGGGAATAGAGGTGCATCGAGTATTTCTACCCACATTTGGTGAAACTCTGAAAAAAAAGGCGGCGGGTCTCCCCAACGTGTTGATCAGAGGAACCCAGCAGTGATACATTTACAAGCGGCGCTGGGATGGTATCTGGTGTTATTATGAGAGAAAAGCTCCGGAGCTGAGCGAAGCCAGAGCGGCTGAGTGTTTCCCGAAAGTGGCCGGAACTCCGTGGTGATCTCGCCGACGCCGAGGGATCCTCCTAATGGGAAGACGTCTCTGTTTAGAAGCAGAGCGGCAACGTCGGCGGGTTAACTCCGAAGCCACGCAAACAACATTCCACCATCATGTCGCTTAATTAACGGGATGACCTTTGGGCGGGGAGCGCTAATAAGGCGTTCTGGGCGGCGGAGGAAGCCGGCCCTGGCTCGGCGGAGCTCTGCACATGCACGCGACCTTTTGGCGCCGCGCCGCCATCTCCCCTCGATGGGGGAGCGCGCTTTGCTCTCCCGGCCCGCTCGCATTCCTCCGCATCCCGCTCGTGTGGCGGCCTCGAGTGCCTTACAGATGTTTTCGTGGGCCCCCGCGTGTGGCGCTGAATAAATGATGGCCGACCCGCTGTCGCGCCTCCGTGAAGAGGCGCTTTAAACCCAGCGCGCGCTCCCAGCGATCCGACCCTCACCGCCTTTTCCGCAGCACTCAGCGCCCCCGCCCACCCCCGCCCGCCTCCTCTTGTTTTTTGTTTTTTTAAACCTCCGTCGGTTCGGAGGAGGAGGAGGAGGAGGAGGAAGAGGAGGAGGAGGTGGAGGAAGGGGAGGAGGAGGAAGAGGGGGAGGTGGAGGAGGAGGAGGAGGAGGAGGAGGAGAAGGAGGAGGAGGAGGTGGAGGAGGAGGAGCTTTACTTGTCTAAGCTGCAGACGTGGAATCCTAGAATTTTTGGAAAAAAGATTTTTCCATTTTGTTAGAAGCCGACGCCTCAAACAGCTGGAAAAATGAATAAAAAAACCTCCTCAAACAATGTTTCTCATTCATCCTTTTCATCTGCTTGGCGTTCGGCCACTGCAACCAAATGTTTGAAATTGTCCATGAAAAGGATTTTGAAATTCCGGCGTATTGAAATATTTGCCGGACCCCCTGGACCCTCCTGATATTTCGGTCCAGGAAGTGGACGGCGTCCAGGCGTGTTTGAAGGCGTGGCAGGGGGGCCGTGCAGGAGGCCTCACGTCAGCGCTGCCTGAGCCGTCGCTCTCTCTCTTCAGCTGGATGATGTCGGTGTGGGGTTCAGAGGTCACAGCGCACGCGCCGCACTCTGCCCTTCCCTCCGTGCGGGGGTGCCCAACGCCGTGCCGCCGCAGTTCTCCCGCTCTGCCCGCTCCGCCCACTCCGCCCGCTCCCTTCTCTGGCATTTTGAACTATATTAGAAGCAGTGAGACAGCTTATTGAGTTTGTGTGGACGGTCACTCAGATTATTACTATTTATTTTCCGGTTTGTTCATTCTTCTGCTGTGGTTAAACTCACATTAGGTTCGGTAGAAATGATTTTCTGATGATCTGCTTTGATTTGCGTTACTTTTGGATATAAAAAAAACAACAACATTCTGGTCATTCACATGTAAAGAAGTTACAGCGGCGGTGGCCACAAGCTTTTGTTTTTGAAAGCAATTTTTTGGAAAATTGGGATCCGCAGCATCTTTAATGACCGGCAGTTTAAACACAGAACACGTCTAAGTGTTGAGAGGACAATTAAAGTCTGTCAGCTCCCAGTTGGTCACTGTTTGTTGGGGATGAGCTCCCCAACCACAGCACGCGGCGCATTCTTGGTTTTTTCGTTGTGGGGGGGTATTGATCTCAGGACCTTGGCCTCAGTGTGTGAGTGATGGGCAGCCTGTGCACATCCTGTACACATCCTGTACACATCCTGTGCACATCCTGTACACATCCTGTACACATCCCGTGCACATCCCCTGCACTTTACCTGAACACCTCCTCACCTCCCAGGTGTCAGCGGGTCAGTGCAGCCTCAGGGTGCTGAGGTATGGACGCGCGTCAGGAATTTTCATTGGTTTTGCTCCGTGCAGGGTCAAAGGGCAAATGATCCTGGAAAATGAGGGATTGTAAGTCGTCAACGTGATGAGCGGTCGGGCTCATGTCGAACCACTAGTACATACAGTGACGGGCGACTTCCACACTGGAGCAGACAAAGGCACCGCGTACTGCAGAGACTCGACAATAACGGCACAATAACTTTTTATTATTTTTACTCTTTTTATGCTTTTTTCATTTTTGAGGGGGAACGTTCCCAAATGCATTTTTGGCAATCTGCTGGATGAGGCCTGAAGTATTTTTAAGGTAGTCGACCTTCTCCCATTTTAAATGTGGTCACGGCCATTTGAAGTGACTAACTTGCAGGTGTATTCAGAGCCTTCCTTGGATTCCTCCTCGTCTTTTGTCCGGACACAACAACCTTCCCTCACGCCACAGGGACATTTCCGACGCCGGCTCATCCATCGCTTCGTTTTTGAGGAAGTGGGCGGACGGCGTCGGCTCCACCTTGACATTGAAGGCGAGGGCATCAGGAGCGCTCCGGTGGATGTGCAAGGTACAGGGGGCGAGGGAGGCCAGACCGGACGCTGGGGGAGGGGGATCCCCGACCGGGGGTCTGGAGGAAACCTGTGCTTGTTTCCAGGCGTGTTGAACACGGCGATGGTGTTAACGTGCTTTGTTCCCCAACCACTGCAAAACCCCGCCTCCTCCCCCACCATCCCATCCATCACCCTCCAAACCCCCCCACCTCCACCCACCGCCCCACCGCCCCACCGCCCCAACGCCCCAGCCAAAACACTCCCAACTCAAAGTTGAGTAAACCAGCAGAGAGGGTATTTTGGCCCTGATTTCCGTGCAGTTGAGGCTCAGGGGCCCCCGGGGGACACTCGGGTTACCACCACTGAATCCTGCAGCATTAGCAGGGGCGCGGTAACAGCTTGCCATCTGGAACCGGTGCTAAGGCCAGTCTCGCCACGTCCTGTTCAATCACGCTGACCTCAATTAAGTGCCATTTGTCCCGTGTGCTTTTCTTTGCCTCCGTCCGTTCCTCCAGCTTTCTCTTTTTTCCCCCCCGAGGTCTGGGATGTTGTTATCCACGCAGCCTAAATGCAACGTGTCAGAGCCGCAGCTAGATCAAGAGTTGAGGGTTTTTTTTCCCTGAGAAGCTCCTCTGTTCTGGAAGCAGTTTGCTATTAAATTTTAAGCAGTTCCCCCCACGAGAGGTTTGGAAGTGAGTACCTCAAGTGCAGGGGGGGGGATAAAGCCGGTCTTTGTAGCGTGGAGAGCCTGTGTGGTATGTGGTATGCTGGGGGCTGAAAGCAGCGTTTTTTTTGGGGGGCGGGGGGGCTCCGTGCTTGTGATCCAACATGATCTTCCTTGACCCCACTTTTAGAGCGGACAATGAAGACACTTGAAAAGGGTCTTTCTGTTTCTGCCAACGACGCCCCACCTGCCACCGCCCGTTTCCCTTGAAGTGCGGGGGGGGATTGGTTTTTAAATATGAAAGAGCAGGAACGCACTCGGCGCCACTGAGGGTCTGGTTTGGGACGGGACGACGTAACACGCAGCCGCATTTCGCAATGTAAAGATGTGTGCGTTGCTGTGCAAAAAAAAAAAAAAAAAAACCCCAAAAAGCTTTGTGACAACTGCCGAAGAAACAGTACGTGGTTCATCAGGCTTTTTAAGGATCGCGGCCGCGACGGATGCTGCAGATTTATTTAAACTATGAAATGATGGAAATGGAAGATAAGCAAACTTCATTGGGACGCTTTGCAGCATCCAAATACTTCCACGTCCTCGGTGGAGCTGGTTTTATTATGATCAACTGGCGTCCGTCAGCGTCTGGACCTGGCTTTTTCAAACATGTATGAGTGGCCACTGTGTTGTGTACGTGTGTTGGAGTGTGAGAATGACTTTAGATTTCTATTGGTTCCAAATCAGTGAGCTCTGTTTCATAAACCCCATATTCTATATTTTATTTATTCATTTATTTATTTTTAATTTCATTTTTTATTTTTTATTTTATCATCCATCAGCATTTACACTTCACAGCTTGTTGATGTTTCGGCCAAACAAATTAGTTTTGTTTCGGCCAAAATGTGGCAAGTTATTGCGTTATGTTATTCCATAATAAAGGTGAAATGTATCACATTTCGGCAAGTTCTTACAAAATGTGGTGTTATAACATAATACGCTGTTACATGGTGTTTTTAGCAGAACATCCACACTACTTTAGAAAGAGCTTCTTTCAACAGGCAGCACTGTTCCAATTAAAAATGAGAAAAACATCACTGAAGAAGGCATCAAGAGATTTGAAGAAAGAAAAACACCCTAAATTGGAGTTTGTTTTTGGGGTTTCTAGGTTTGTAAAAGCGCGGTGCCAGGTGCGTGTCATAGAGAAAACACGGCGAACACGTCAGCTGCGGAAGTGGCGTTTGAACCCCGTGCTAAACATCCCCGCTATCAGTGACAAGAGTCACGGTGGAGTTGAGTCTCTGAGGATCCAGGAGCAGGTGTCACAGTAAGCGCTGCCTCCTCCTCCTCCTCCTCCTCCCCCTCCTCGTGCATGTGGATTCTACTTCACGTTGCTGCAGGTCTTCAGCTCCAGCAGAGGTTACGATCTGCTACAGCATCGAGGAGGAATTAAATTCCCCAAAAATGCAAATCAGAGGCAAAATATCCAATAAGTGAAAAATGCATATGCAAATGCAAAAATGCGTATTTGACAGCATTTCTGTGATCTCAGAATGTGGCCTCTAAAACAGGTTATATGTCGGCGTCATTTTCAGTAAAACAGTGTTAGGATAATATTGTGGTATATATTGTGGGCAATATATTTTTACATATTTATCAATGCTTCTACAATGGCTTTTATTAAAAGGAGGAAAACCTAAAGCCACGGACAGTGTTTCCACCTCCAAAAGCAGTTCACCCCGGTATCCATGTGGCTAATAGATCCATTAAGCGTCATGCACCAGTGGAGCCTGGCCTTGGTGTGGAGCTGAGGATAACGTGTTAATTCTGGCTAATTTGTTACCCTGGGCGTCACGGGGCAAGGAGCCCCAGACAGATCCCGTCTCGGTGGGATCCTCCAGAGTTTCCACCGGCATCGCCCGCTCGGCGGTGACTCCGCCGTGCCGCTGTCGCTCTGTATCTGCTGATGCAAGGATGATGTAAAAGCCCTTACTGCGGGAAAACAACAGCGAGGAGCCAGGACGCGGGCTGGCGTTCAGTCAGACTGGCAGGCCCTCGGAGATGGGGGGTTAAGAGCACACCTGTGGAGATGGAAAGGGTAATCAAATTCCACTCCCGGTGTTATGGGCACTTGCTGGCTTTCATTTGGTTTTTATTTATGGAAGTATCCTTTTCTGTCCCGGGCTCTGTCCTGATTAGATCACGGATGCTGATTGTGGCCCGGGGCTACGGTGATCAATCCTCATTTACTTGCAGGAATACATTTTTATATAGGCGCGTGCGGCGCAGTGGCCCGGCAGATGAGAGCACATGTCCCTCATATGCATCGCCCGTCAGGGAGACGGAAGGGGAGGAAAAAAAGACGAACAACAAAAAGATGAATGTGCCTTTTAGTTCTCTTCATCGGGCTTTTCTGTGTGTTTTTGTGAGCCTAGACACAATATAAGCTCCACAGGCGGGGAATAAAGGCTGCATTCAGCGCTAATGGACAAGCTGAAAATAAAATCGCGCAGGCATTTGTGAGTATGTGTTCTTTTTAGCGCTCTCATAGTCGGCCAATCGGATCACAGAGTGAAGACCTCCCTGCCGCGGAGACGGACGCAGGGGAATTGCACAGGTCAACGCGGTGCTGCCAAGCTCCCCGTCGGCCATTTCACGTCATTATCAGTCACAGTGCAGGGGCACATCGGCATACTCTTGCTGTCCGAGCCCGAGGAACGCCCTCTCAAAGGGTTTCAGCCCGACGCGCTGAAGCACCGAGAACGGCGGCTGAAGATCTTTCTCCCCGCTCTCTTTCTACTCCCTCTCTCGCTCTGTCTCTCCGCGCCCTGCGAGGAGGCTCGCGCTTTGTTGAATCTGCCGTCGTGGCGCCGCCGCCGCCGCCGCCTTTCACGGCTGGAATGGTGAGGCCCAAACAAACGCAGGAGAATCGACCGCTGTCGGGCGCGCCGCCGCCTTCCGGCTCCGGCGTCTCCCCGGCCCCGTGCGAGCGAGCGGCCCCGCCCGGGGGCAGCTGGGACGTCGTTGCGGGAGGTGTGCCGCTGTCAAAGCCGAGCGTGCCGGGATGACGAAGCGAGGCACTTAAATCAAAGATCATTACCATGCGAGCAGCCTCCTTCTCGGTCGGCTGTGTTCTCTTACTGTAAGCCGCCGTCTCCCGTGTGTTTATGGGATGCGGCTTGTTGTTCATGGGGCTGTCGTACATGTTAACGTTTTCACCAGCCTTGTCCGTGTGATCGACACAATAAGGCTTTGGGAGTATCCGTATCACTGCTTTATTTTAATTTTGAAATTTAAAATTGTATTTTTTCTTTCGAAAATCTTGAACAAAAGCAACGTGAGGAAAATGTCCATTGTAGGAAAATGATGTTACAATTGTACAAATAAGACTTGCTTAGCTTAACTTAATTGTTCTGACATAAAAGTATGTATGTATGTTTTTGTAGATGTGCTTTCATACAATATAGCATTGATCTTTACAATTTGCTGTTGCTTGAGACGGTGACATTTGGTATTTAATGCCAATCTTGCATTTGCCTCTTTAAAAAAAAAAGCAAGGAATAAATAAATCTATGATATTTTACCTCGCGTGGTGGAATTTACCTCTCACATCTGGCTGAGGCAGATGGAGATAGGGGACAGGGCTGTGTTGGCAGTTGAGCCCCTGCAGGTGATGATGCTGCTCGCTGTTTGGGAGGGACCCTGTGTCTCTGCAGAGGTGAACCTCCCCTGGGGTCGACCCGCAGGAGTTATCAGGTCCGAGCCGACCCCACAGCGAGGGTCTTGTAAATGAAACCCGGGAAACTGCTGTCCGCGTGTCTGGCTGCTCCCTTAAAGGGGATTGGTTCCGCTAGGGGTCATCCCTTTAAGAGGAGAGCATTATCTCTTTATGGCCCTTCCTGAGGAACGCTGCTGTCGCAAAAAGGAGGTATTTCCACTGTGCTGATTGATGTTTGGTGAGATGGTAGATCCCAGGAGCGTGAAATACAGTATTGGGAAGAGTCGCTCTTAGGGACCTAATGTTTGATCCATGTTAATCTTATCGCGGCTTTCCGAAGAAGCTCCAATTTAACATTGCAGTACATGACATTATGTCATTAAACAGACGTTTATGAATTATATGCTTTATGAATTATATCCATTGAAGGCGTAATCCTGTGATTTACGGTATATTCATTTTGAGTCTTTCGGAACTCCTTTTTTTTTTCCGATTGTTTGTCGTCATTAAACAAATGTAGGCATAGTGTATAAATAGCCTAAAGTTTGTTTTCATGCAAGACTGAACAATTACACCCACAGCCGTGAGGAACACTCTTTTATTATTCATTTAGATCATTTAGTTTTACGAACAGGAATAACGATTAGAATATGGAAGAAAATATGCATGAAATATGGTGGTGTGGGGATGGTGGGGTTTAAACAGCCACACCTGTCTTGGGTTAGGTAATTGGGCCGGGGATCAGGGTGGCTGTACACCTGTTGCTCACCTGAGCAATCGACCAGCAACAGGTCAATCACCCATCCCCCGCACGGGGAGAGCCTCCGTCATGACAAGTGTCCATCTGCTCCCGGCTTGTTCCATCTGTCCACTCTCTAAAACAACCCGAATGCCTGTGTCTCTGTGTCGGAAGGCCCCGACAGCGCCCCTCGGGGGGCCACATTGAAGTCAGTTACTGTTCAGCTACCTGTAAAAGTTATTTTCTGGTCATCAACCTCACAATTGGATTCAAGGATTCAATCCAAGGATCCCGCTGGCCATTATGATTTGGTGGTTTCAATAACGCATTCTGTAAATGTTATATTTAAGTCAACAGCTGACTTGCATTCAAACATGTATCTATCCTACAGTCGACTCCCAATCCCACGTGTGATTTTTCCGTCCGTCCTGCATTTGTGAGTGTGACTGTGGTTGTGAGTACTTTTGGGATTCATTCCATTTGCTGGCCCAGTAATGGCCAACGTCCAGCAGGCCCGGACGGAGCACATTGTAAAAACACACAAGACAGAAAAAACAGGGAAACTGTGGAAACCGGGCATGTTCTGATACGGGGGTGCCAGGCTCAGATGGGGTTTTTATGTCAGAGAACGTCCCCGTCGTCCCCCAGTCGTCACATCGGCTCCCAATGATGTAATGGTGCGCCCCTAGTGGAAAGTAGTTTCTTTGCCGTGCTGCTGCTGTGGTTCACCCGCTGCACAACGCTTTTCATGAAGGCATCAATAGTTCCAAGGTAGGCAAGGTCAATTCCAGAAAATAAGGCACTTCACGCGCCAAAGCATTGAAACATCAGCGTGTCTGTGTGTCGTTGGGTGAATTCATACAAACCGAGGCTCTCTATGTGATGTTGTGCATGAAAGCCAGGGCTACAGTGTTCCTGTTGCAGCGACTGTTTTTGTCCGTCATAATCTAAGCCGTTTTAAGTACATACGGCAGGAGATTGAGTCCTGGCGCTTCCCCGTCAGGTCAGGCTGTTTGAGGGGTTAAGGCGCCGCTCCGGCCCACAGAGAGGCTCCGGCTCCGGGGATTACGGCGGGTTGATTATTGCTTAGCTGGTATTAGGATTGGTTTCAGCGCAGCCCGGAATATTAATCAGATTCAGTTCTGGTCATTGTAGGATAATAGTTACCACTGGCACAGGAACCGGAGGGTGGGGGTCACCCTCTCATTGCTTGGGGGGTTGATGGACAGGTCTTCCCATACGGTGGGTCCAGGTCTGGGTGAAGTGGACGGGACTTATTTATTATATAATAGTCATGTCCCGACATCCGTGTATGAATAAGAAACCTTTACTTAACTTATCTTTTTCTGGACATTCATTTTGACCAGAACACTCCCTTGCGTGATAAGTGTTTATCTTTTCGAAATTAGGCGAATGTTCATTTTAGAACCACAAAGTGGATTTTTTAGGATCCGTGGCCCTTTCATAAAGCATCATCTCAGCAGATGTATCAGTGGGCATGGTGGTGCGCGGACAGCAGTTTGACTTACAGCACTATACTGCATGTGTTGTATTTATGTTGATTCATCTATTATTTAAGCTGTTGCTCGTGGTTTTCCAGCCCACCACCAGCACCCACCCCGTAGTTGAATTCCATAAATTCGGGTAAGCCTCCTTGAAGCATTCCCCTCCAGAGCAACTCTCCAGCTCCAAACTCCATTATTTATCACAGCTGTCGACGCTGCATTGTTAATGGATAAACGACTGTTTGGGGGCTCTCGCCCTGACATCCCGGCTAGCCGCTCTCTCTGTATCCCTGCAAGGTCAGGCCCGTACATCAGTGCAGGAAGTGAACAAACACACTGCGTCCACGCCTTATTTACTGGGGTGCTTCGCTCGGACTGATTAGAAGCAGCGTCCCAGGCTACCGCTGCTTATGTTCAGGCTTTTACTCATTCCGCGTTATGCGCTGGTGGGGCTCGCGTTTGATCCCGGGAGGAGGAGCACGCGCGCGCACACATGCACAGAGGACCTTCCTACCCTCTAGCCAGTGTCGTTGTTCTCGACCCTGAATTGAGATCTGTTTAGCAAACCATTTAGGAACCACCCCTCACAGCACACACACACACACGCACACACACACACACACACACACACACACACACACACACACACACACACACACACACACACACTAACCCCCTCTTTCCATTCTCTCTCGGTTCCTTTCTCTTGAAACACACCTTTCTGTCGACCAACGAGCCGTTTCTATAGAGCGCGGGCATGTGAATGAGTTTGGGAGAGGCATGAAGTGGAGGCCGTGGGAGCTCAGCTGGCTCCCACTGAGCCTGCAGACAATGCTCCTGATATCGGCCCAAACCTCCCCCCGTCGCACCGCGGGCTGCTCGGGTTTGGTTGTTCACGTCAGGGCCCTGAGTTAAATGTCCGTCATCTGGCGTCATGCGTTCTGCTTTTTTATCACATGATTGCGGTCGCATCTCCTTAGACGTTTGGTGACTGTGCAGTCTGACACGTCTTCACTGTGAATTGAAACAGTAGTATCCCTTCATTCTACCTCAGACACTTAAATTAGTCGGACAATTATTCACGGGGAAATGAAAGGCTTCCCGCTGCCAGTTGCTGGGTTGCTTTGGGTTGCTGCCGGTGTGGGCGCAGGGTTTCGGTACTTAAATCAATGTCAAACATTGTTTATGTCTGATGAAGGTTCACAAGGCTCTGGGTGTATCTAATGGTGTGTTTGATGCTTTATTTGAGTAAACCTCCACGACTCGGTGATAGCAACGTGCCGCGGATACATTTCTTTTGTGCGGGAAAAAAAAGTGCAAAGCGTTGTGTGGGGCACCAAGCGGAGCTAGATTTATGTTGCATGGAGCTGAACAGCCATTCTCAGCACACTGCTAATTATTTGATGGATAACACTGACATTTGCATATATATTGCATCCCCAGTGGCATTAATAGCATGCATTTAACCGGCATTGCAGCAATTTGCCCGTTAGGAGATCTGTGACTGTTGGACCTTTGAGTTTGTGGTCCCCAGCTTGATGAACCCGCCCGCCCTCCTCCCATTCGACACAGACCATAATGTAGGCAGCATCGCTGTAACATCTCACCGTTTCGCCACTTCGCCTTTTTGCCTCGCCACCTCCGCACTGGATCTGCGGCTCCCGGACGCCATACATTTATTTTGCACCCGGAGACAAACTCCATTCTTTTCGGGGCCAATTGTGTACGACCGGCTTGAAAAATGGAGCGTCTGCAACTCTTTTAATGGGGAAAACAGACGATCCATCATTTCTTTTGTCTATACAGAGGCTTCAATTGATTCTGTATCATTGCATGGATGCGCGGTTATCTGCTCCCCGGCTGCGCTCAGAGGAGGAGCACCAGAAGCTTTGTCTTTGAAATAAAAGCAGGCGATTCATATCTTGCTTTCATAGATTGTGATCCATTTTTTTTTCCCCTCCGTGCCTTTTAGAGAAGGTTTCTAATTGGGTTTTCTTTTATTCCTTTTGAGGGCGCCCCTGTTAACCAGCAGCCCACACACACTCACCGCGCCGCGCTCGCACGTGATTATGTCAGTTTTCCCCATTAGGTTAAAAAATGTAAAAAATAAATAAAAATACCCTGTGGGCCGGAACGAGGCGGTATCACGTCGCGGGGATCCCGGTGTCGGAGGGAGGAGCCGACGGGCGGCTTCGCTCCCCGCGGCTGAGGAACGCGGTGGTGATGTCAGATGTGGTCCGTCCGCCGATTAATAACCAGAGCAAGTGTTTCTCTTTATGCAGGGCGCTGCGCGCAGGGCCTGACAGCTGCACTCAAGGTGGGCGACACCGCTTCCTCGCCCCTTATTTTCCTTATTTTCCTTATTTTCCTTATTTTCCTTGTTTTCCTTGTTTTCCTTCCACGTCATCTGTCATTGTTACACGGCCCGTTGCATTGACAAGGAAAAGAAACCCTCCGAGTTTCCCATGGCTTCCGCTCATCATGTGTCGGCCAATTTACAATGAGGAGGAGGAGGAGGGAGCGGTGGCCGAGGCGCCCGGCTCTTTGGGAACAGAAACAAAGCACTTTTTAGCGAGTGTTGTTGGAAAAGCCTGCTCCCTCCGTCTCATTTGCATGGGAAATCTTGAGAGGAAGGTAGAAACATTAGTAACCCACACGAGCCGCCGCCGCCACCGCCGCTGAAGTGCTCTGGCAAAATGGGAGCCGACCCCCACTCCCCCCCCCCCCCGCCCTTACACCTCTCACACCCGTCACCCCCCCCCCCCCCCCCACACCCCCATCCCCCCCTAACACCCCAGTGTCCCGGAGGTCCCGGTATTGAGGCCCCAAGTCATTAATCACCAGGATCTTTTCAGCTGTCAATACTTACAAAGGAAGGCCCCTAAACAAACAATGGGGGGTCAAATCTAAAAGTTGTTTTTTTTTTTTTGTTTTTTTTCGCTCAGCGGGGCCAAATATAGTTCACAGAGATTTTTGTTTTCTCGTCTGTCCCGAACAAATCTCATACAGTATTCATGAAGAGCTCATCTTGTGGGAAAATCCAAGTTCGAACAAACGCAGACATGGTCAGAAATCCCAAATTTGCAAAGAGTATTTCTTATAACCTTTACGGAGGGCGGTGAGTCCCATGTTTGCTTTCATTAAAGTATTGTTTCAGTGGAAAGTACTCGCTCATACCTCTTTCAAATACCTTGGATAATGTGTGTAGTTTTCAGTTACCATCATAGTGATGTAACTTTTTTGTTGAAAGGAAATTAGTAATAGAAGAACGCTGAGCCGCTGAGCTCCACACACGGGAGGAGGAGGTGGAGAAGGAGGGTGTTGGAGGTCACCTTGCCAGGCAGAGGGCGCGGGGCCTTCTGCCCTTGAGAGTTTGGACCTTGACTCCCAAACAGATTCTCCAGGACAAGGTGAACGGGGCAGATCCAGGGAAGGGAAGCTTCCGTTCCTCGGGACACGGTTCTGGATCCCGACCTGCAGCCAGGTTTCAGGCGGTGGACCCTCCGTGTCATTTGAAGTAGGCGTCTGATATGTGGACATCATGTCCGTGTCGTGAGATCGGATGTCGTCTGGGATTTGGTAAATGTTGACAGTTTTGCTGGACTTAGGCTGTTCAAGCGTCTCATGAATGGTGATAATATCGACGCGACTCATGATTGGTTCTCAAACATTTCTTAAGTGTAAATATCTCATGAAGGCACCGATAGTCATCGCCAAAATATTGTCAAGTGATCGATATTGGGGTATTAGTCCAAAATGTTGTGATATTTGATATTGTCAATATCACCCGACACTAATTGTAAGTTGGTATTGGGTCTGGGTATTTTGGCATTTTTACGTGTATGAGTTCAAATATGGTGATGAAGTATTGGTATTATGGTTATTTAGTATGGTGGTGATTTAGTATTATGGTGATTAAGTATTAGTATTATGGTGATTTAGTATTATGGTGATTACGTGTTATGGTGATTTAGTATTATGGTGATTAAGTATTAGCATTATTATGGTGATGTATTATGACCATATATTATTATGGTGATTTCGTATTACAATGATATGGTATTACAGTGATTTAGTATTATGGTGATTTATTATTATGGTGATTAAGCGTTATGGTGATTTCGTTTTATGTTGATAAAGTATTATTGTGATTTATTATGAGAATAATTATGGTGATTTAGTATTATGACGATATAGTATTGTGGGGAATTAGTATTATGGTGATTAGCTATTAGTATTATGGTGATTAAGAATTAAGGTGATAGGGTATTATGGTGATTTAGTATTAGCATTATTATGGTTATTTAGTATTATGGTGTTTTAGTGTTATGGTGATTTAGTATTATGGTGATTAAGTATTATGGTGATTTAGTATAACCATTATTATGGTTATTTAGTATAATGATGATATAGTATTATGGTGATTTAGTTTTATGATGATATAGTATTACTGTATGATGATATAGTATTGTGGTGAAATAGTACTAAAATGATATAGTATTATGGTGATTTTGTATTAGTATTCTGGTGATTAGGTATTATGGTGATTAAGTATTATCGTAATAAGGTATTAGTATTATTAATTGAGGTGATTACGTATTATGTTGATTTAGTATTATGGTGATTTAGTATTATGATGATATAGTATTATGGTGATTTAGTATTATGATGATATAGTATTATGGTGATTTACTATTATGATGATATAGTATTATGGTGATTAAGTATTATGGTGATTTACTATTATGATGATATAGTATTATGGTGATTTAGTATTATGATGACATAGTATTATGATGATTTAGTATTATGATGATATAGTATTATGGTGATTTAGTATTATGATGATATAGTATTATGGTGATTTAGTATTATGGTGATTTACTATTATGATTATATAGTATTATGGTGATTTACTATTATGATGATATAGTATTATGGTGATTAAGTATTATGGTGATTTAGTATTATTATGATATAGTATTATGGTGATTTACTATTATGATGATATAGTATTATGGTGATTAAGTATTATGGTGATTTTGTATTATTATGATATAGTATTATGGTGATTTACTATTATGATGATATAGTATTATGGTGATTTAGTATTATGATGATATAGTATTATGGTGATTTAGTATTATGGTGATTTAGTGTTATGATGATATAGTATTATGGTGATTTAGTATTATGGTGATTTACTATTATGATGATATAGTATTATGGTGATTAAGTATTATGGTGATTTACTTTTATGATGATATAGTATTATGGTGATTTAGTATTATGATGACATAGTATTATGATGATTTAGTATTATGATGATATAGTATTATGGTGATTTAGTATTATGATGATATAGTATTATGGTGATTTAGTATTATGGTGATTTACTATTATGATTATATAGTATTATGGTGATTTACTATTATGATGATATAGTATTATGGTGATTAAGTATTATGGTGATTTAGTATTATTATGATATAGTATTATGGTGATTTACTATTATGATGATATAGTATTATGGTGATTAAGTATTATGGTGATTTAGTATTATTATGATATAGTATTATGGTGATTTACTATTATGATGATATAGTATTATGGTGATTGACTATTATGATGATATAGTATTATGGTGATTTACTATTATGATGATATAGTATAAGGGTGATTTAGTATTATGATGATATAGTATTATGGTGATTTAGTATTATGATGATATAGTATTATGGTGATTTACTATTATGATGATATAATATTATGGTGATTTAGTATTATGGTGTTTTAGTGTTATGGTGATTTAGTATTATGGTGATTAAGTATTATGATGATTAAGTATTATGGTGATTTAGTATTATGGTGTTTTAGTGTTATGGTGATTTAGTATTATGGTGATTAAGTATTATGATGATTAAGTATTATGGTGATTTAGTATTATGGTGTTTTAGTGTTATGGTGATTTAGTATTATGGTGATTAAGTATTATGATGATTAAGTGTTATGGTGATTTAGTATTATGATGATAAAGTATAATGGTGATTTAGTATAATGATGATTAAGTGTTATGGTGATTTAGTATTACTGTATGATGTTATAGTATTGAACTAGTACTATAATGATATAGTATTATGGTGATTTTGTATAAGTATTGTGGTGATTAAGTATTATGGTGATTTAGTATTATGATGATTTAGTATTATAGTGATTCAGTATTAGTATTATTGGTGGTGTGTCCTACATCTAGGGTACAAAGTACATGATGAATGGGGAAAATTGCTGCATTGTTGTGCTCCGTTAGTTCTCTTCTCTCATTGAGCTTTAAAGTAAACTATATCAGAGCCTCTAATCGGGTTGATACCCACATTGACACGTGTTAAGCCCGGTCAATATCTTTTAAGCCGTGTGATTGCTTAGAATCTGCTGTTTACACTGAAACATGCTGAGACTCGTGGCAGGCCTGGAGTCACCGTTCAACCCCTTTCACTGATTACACTTATATTAAACTTCATATTCTGATCATTGGATTTTCAGAACAGAAACTGATGCTTTTCCGTTTTGCTTCTTTTTTTGGGGTCAAAGAAAAGTTTAACTCCAAATGGTTTCTCCCTTCGACCTGAAGCTCCATTCTTTGATTGCAGTTGAACTCCCTACTCTACAAGGTTTTGGACCATGGGCTGGACGATATGGAGCAAAAATCATATCTTGGTATTTTTAGGCAGAATAGCGATACACATGTGAGATGTCACAAGAACTTTTAAACAAACAGACGGATCCAAATTCAATGCAAAGACAGGGTTTCCTTCCCTGTTTGAAAATATACAGCTGCACAATATATCTTAAATATCTATATGTCAATGGAAAATGATATAAAATAAATGTAATAATAAAAAATAGGCCTATCTCTGAGAATGGTCCTTGGGTTGTTTTCAACAACAATAACACACTAATTAAAATAGAGTGCAATTACAGGTCTTCCTCGCCTGCTTAACAAAATACACAGCTGTGCAAATAACAATAAAAATGTAAACAGAACAAAAATAACAACAGGCCTCCTCGTGTTGCAGCAGAGAGCGGTGCCGGGTTTGAAGGGAGAGGACAGATGCAAACACTGGCTTTGTGCAAGAAACGGGCTGTGCAGTTTAAATAGTGCTTGGATTAAAACATGTCATCCGGTTTATCACAATAATAGGCTGTGATTAACCATGATTCATCACAACTTTAAAATACTAGTATTTACTTTCATTTTTTGGGGAGGGATAAAACAAACTGTTAGGCTGGGGGGGGGGGGGGGTGCAAAATTGTAATTTTCCAAAGGCGGGGGGGGGGGGGGGGGGGGTGCATAGAATGTAATGTAATGCAAATTGTCAAATTCCATTTCTATGGTCGTGGTTCAGACAATACGCTTCACAATGAGGATTCGAAGAACCCCTACAGTAAAGTCACTGTACTACAGCCGACGTGTCACGATTTTTAAATATGTTTAATAAATAAATAAAAAAACCTAGATAATTTATCCTGTGTCTGTTGGAATGTTGTAATTGCTATTTACAACAACAGCCACAAAATAAAAGGATGTTATTTTTGCCCGGGGCTGGTAGTAAAAGGCAAATGGAGTTGTAGCGACACTACCGGCGTCTTCCGCACGCGCCGAAACGCCGGCGGCTCGGTCGTCAACGCCCACCCGGCGTGTGCGACGGGCGGGTGCCGCGTTCGTCCGCCGCCCGTCGCCCCAGCCGCTCGGGTTCCCCGGAGGAGCGACACCTGAGTTTCCTGAGTTTCCGAATTGAATGAAACCAAAAAACCGAGACACCCAGCCAGGCACATGTTTATTTCCACTCCTAGCACCGAGCCCTGGGTGACACCGCCTCGTCACGCCACTGGTTATGTTGTTCATTTGCGTAAAAAAATAAAATAAAATAAAAGCGGTTCGGGTTTCCACGTCGACGGCCCTAACTTTAACACAGCATCAAGCTCTGTCGATATAAATGTATTGCCTGGGCCTACACCTGGTTGGAGGAAATATCGACGCGACGTATCCGGACGTTGCACATCCCTTTATGAGCCTCACGCTCCTGATGGAGACCATGCTCCCTCCGCCGGCTGGAACTGGTGAGGTCGACCGATGATTTGTGACTTGTAAACAGCACAATTCAGCGGCGGACACCCGCCGCCTTGGCC
This sequence comes from Zeus faber, assembly GCF_960531495.2. Classification (NCBI taxonomy): domain Eukaryota; kingdom Metazoa; phylum Chordata; class Actinopteri; order Zeiformes; family Zeidae; genus Zeus; species Zeus faber. Next base: position 3,916,506 of record NC_137197.1, read on the forward strand.
TCTGTCCGCGCTGCATAAGAAAAAAGGGAATATCTGTGGGGGACGTGCGCCGTAAACTTTATGGGAGTGGGATTGGTTGTTCATTAAAACTAATCCCGCTGGCTCCCCCGTTCCCGCTGGCTCCGCGCCGGCGCCGTGCAGGGTGTTCCACTTCTCTGGGCTGTGACATGCAAATAGGTGCAAACTTTTCTTGGAACTCGGTGCGGTTTGCAGTAACAATAGCAATGATTTTGGTCATTTATAATCTCGTGTCGATGAGGGTGAGAACTCGCAGAACTCAAACCTCCGAATGTGGAGCTCGCTCTAAGGAAAAGCCGAACAGTGTTCAATGCCACGTTGCAAAAAAGACGACGACAAATATCAGAATAATATTATTGCAGACTAATCCCATTAGTTCAGATTAAATGAAGAAGTCCCGGCAGCCTTATTGAAAACATTCTGGGAAGCATTTTCATAAAGATAATGGACCAATTCCATGTTTTACATTTTGAATTAAAGCTGATAACAAGGAAGACATAATTCAAATGATGTAATAGACAATACGTTTTGCTGAGTGTCAATTGCTTAAAATGTTCTTCATTCTGGACTCAAACCAATGCAGGCGTGGCTGGAATCAACATATTCACTTTGCTTTGAGGATTTTATTTTATTTTTCAAGTTAATGTACTGTGCTACTTGGTTCAATTATGAGAATAAAAAAGTTTTTAGAATTCGGTGGAGAAGCCACTGGATAAGCCCCTCTGGGTTTTTTTTTTTTTTTTTTTTTGTCTCATCAGCACATTTTGTTTTCAATTGCGTTTTTCCTCTATTTCTGTTCTGCTGTTTTCCCTTTATTGTTCTGCGCTTCACCCCGAGGAAGCTCATACTCCACCGCACTGAGCACCAGTAACGCGCCGCGGTGAACCTTTGTTTCCCCAGAGACGCTCCGACTGATCTGGCGTTGGCTCTTGGTGTTGAACGAAGCGCGCGGGAAGCCATGGAAGTGAAGGAGCGCAGACCCTACCGCTCGCTGACCGCCCGGCGCGACACCGAGCGCCGCTACACCAGCTCGTCGGCCGACAGCGAGGACGGCAAGCTCAACCCCAAGTCCTACAGCTCCAGCGAGACGCTCAAGGCCTTCGACCAGGACTCCCGCATGGCGTACGGGAGCCGCGTCAAAGACGTGGTCCACCACGAGGCGGACGAGTTCGGCAGACAGGGTGAGGGGTCCGGCTTCCTGCTCTGCTCTCTGGCCACATTTAATGTTTCCCGTGTATTTAAAAAACAAAAGCCTCGTTGTTGTTTTTTTAATGAGGGATCTCATGGTAATTTACATTCTAGAGGTCATCGTCAGTGTACGTAGAGGTCACGGTTTCTCTGTTAAAAACTGAACAGCAGGCACCCCGTTCTCCTCTTGATTGTGGCTTTGATCCATTATTGATGTTTGAATCAAATCGTCCCTCCGCCTGCCGTCCGCGTCGCCCAAAATCCAAAAAACGAGGCGGCCGAACGAACAAAGCAAACACATCAAGGAAAAAAAAAAAAAAAAAAAAGTAAAAACACATCTGAATTAACCTCCGTTCTAACCCCGGGCAAAGTAAATGCGCTTTATCGGGAAAAAAAATTAAAAAATTACCATGAAAAAGAAACGACTGGATATTTTTTTTTTACCTCACAAACACAATCTTTTTTCCTTTTCGCCATGAAATTCGGAATCGCTATTAAGTGAAAAGAAGTGCTGGAGTCGCCAAGGTGCTCTTCACAATCCCCGGCTCTCCTCAGGTAATACTAATAATCTCTGGAGGTGACTAATGAGGGGAGGAATTGATGAGACATGATCAAGTAATATATTCCAAGTCCCTTTTTTTCCCCCACCCCCGCCGGTGGCATTTAACGACACGCCAGTTCAAGTTGTGCGTGTAGGGAAGAGCCATTACTGCCGCTCGGCGTTAATGAGCAAGGCAGAGGTATGTGCTCCCGCTCCGGTGCCTTTTATTACGCTCCTCGGCGTCCAGACGAGCTGGCTCCGACCCGAAATAAAGATAACATTTTGAAAAGAATTACGTTTGCTCAGCCTGCATTCCTCACGTGCTGCCGCTTCCTGTAACACGACAATTAGCGGCGGCTCTCTCAATCAAAGCCTTTTCTTTCCGGAGGCGTTTTACATAAAATCCCCTTTTTTTTTTTTTTATGTATTTTTTTTCTCTCGGGGTGAATACAGTTATTACACGGGCTGTTATCACGGCTCTCCGGCAGCCATGTTGCTGAGCTGTTTGTTTTGGGGGCTCGCCGCAGGGGCAGACTTCTCTCTCCGGGACCTGGGCTTCGGCGAGGCCCTGCCGTCCCACGTGGCCGCCTACCGGGCCGACCTGGGGCTGCAGCACCGCGACTACTCGGTCAGCGTGGGGTCGGACGCCGACACGGAGACGGACGGCGTGGTGTCCCCGGAGCACGCCGTCCGGCTGTGGGGTCGGAGCAACACCAAGTCGGGGCGCAGCTCCTGCCTCTCCAGCCGGGCCAACTCCAACCTGACCCTCACCGATACCGAGCACGAGAACACGGAGAACGGTGAGCCCCGGCCTCGCTCGCCCTCCCTCCCTCCCTCCCTCCCTCCCTCCCTCTCTCTCTCTTGCATCTTGGTGTTCAGTATTCAGAGCCGGCGGACGCCACACACCACAGTGAGCTCCCCTCAGTGTTTCCTGCTTGAGGTGTCGGCCGTGCGGGTGGTTTGATTTCTGACCTTGATGAGAAGTACCGGTGGTGTCAGAGGCGTTTGTCTGTCTGTCGGTCTGTCTGTCTGTCTGTCTGTCTCGTCTCTTTGTCCGTCTGTTGTGCACCGGATCTTTTTTTTCCTGCTTTGCACCGACCAGTCACCAAAGCAGGAGTGACTTGGAGATTTGGGGACCAGGGCAGGCCGAATGTGGCCTGCGCATCATTGTGAATTGGACCTTTGAATGAGATATTTTTGCAGTAAACGGAAAAAAAATAATTGCCTGCAACACAACGTTGTCGTTAAAAAGGCTGTTATCCCCGTAGACCAGCCCACTGCCGCCCGCCACTTTCTGTCAAACTACCGTACATTTAAAAGGGTAAATAGGTTTATTGTGCACGTGTTATTTGGACAGTAAACACAGGACCCAAGTGGGAAGACTTCGTGATAAGTTGGCAAGGTTACAGATTTTTTTTGTTCCTAGTTTGATTGATGTGAGAAATACTTGACGCTGAAAATAATTTAAAAAACAATAACACACAAATGGCTGTGCAGGAGCAGGATAACACAATACGAGAGAATGCCCCAAAATACAGTATTAAAGTTTAAAATGGGGGGCGGTAGCAGAAGGTTGCTGCTTCAATCCCTAGCTCCTCCTGGTAGCGTGCTGATGTGTCCTTGAGCAAGACGCTTAACCCCCCCCCCCCCCAACTGCTCCCCAGGCACCTCTACGTGGCAACACACTGCTGTCAGGTGCTAGGATGGGTAAATGCAGAGAAATTGCAAATATCCCCGTTGTGGCTGTGATAAGGGTATAAAAATGGTGTTTGTGCATTTTCTTTGTCACGGTTTTACAAGTAGCCACACGGATGAAATAAATAAAACTGAGTTGCTGAGCAGTCTGAGCTGGTAACGAGGCGGAAATCTGGCCCTGACAGAATGCGGGATCGGGGGGGGGGGGGGGGGGGGCAGCGTGGCGAGGGCGTGGTCCACTTTGCTATTGTTCGGACTTGGCTCTGATAATGTTCAACGGGGATGCAAATTATCCCTGGATAAGCTGGATCTGTTCCGCTCTTCCTAATTGTCCTCGTGCTTTGTGCTGGTGTCCGGCTCTTGAGATATAACCGCTGGCTAAATCGAAGTTGTCAGTCTTTAATTAAGCCCATCAAACCTCTATTCTGTACTCCTCACAATCACTGCTTGAAAAAATCTTAGTGTTTAGGCCCAAGCCTCAGACTCCCTCAGGGGGTAGATATTTGGCACTTGTCCAGTATTAATGAAGCTTTCACATGCCATTACTTCTGCTGATAGGAGCCGTGCATTGTGCCACTGCTTCCGCCGGACCGTGTCACGCGATGCAGAACATGTGCGACGGGTTAGATCCCCAGCGGTTTTGCAGGGCTGTGAAGCCGACGGGAGGCCAGCTTGGCGGCGGCCATATTGTATCGGAATTCTGAATACCTGAAAGAGTCTGAGTTCGGTGACACTGAAAGGCATGGTAATGTAAAGCACGGTGAACGACTCATCTGAAGAATGCACGTCTCAGACTGGCTTCTCCTGCGTTTAACCCAGATCGGGTCATTCCTTTCCCCTGCAGACGTAGAAAAAGGTCGCTTTTATCTCTTCCAGACTCTACTACAATGCACTTTATTCAGGTATGGGCATGCGAAACATCCAAAGGCTGCAGCCGATACAAAACGCTGCTGCCATGCTTGTAACACACACTGAGAGAAGCGACCGCATCACACCCATCCCTGCCCAATGGTCAGGCTCCTGCCTGCATCCGTGATCTGCTCACTTCCTATGAGCCGGATCGCTGCCTGAGATCCTCCAACAGGGCCCTAACTAGTGGTCCCAAAATCTCGACTCGTCACTATAGGGCCTTTGCTGTTTGGGCCCCTCAGCTGTGGAGCTCCCTGCCTGGAGATCTCAGGCAGGCAAGCTTACTGTCCTCTTTTAAATTTCTTCTTAAGACTCACTTTTATCATATGGCTTTTTCTTAACTGTTGGTATTTGTTGTGGTATTTGTATTATTGCTTATATATATATATTATTATATATATTATTATATATATTATTATTATTATTATTATTATTATTATTATTATTATTTTAATATATAATTATTATATCGACTTTAAAATTGTGTATTGTGATATCTTGGTTTCAAGGAGATGCCACTGAAGGGCAATAATATAATAATATTGTTTCATCACCCAGCGTCCCAGCCTGCTGAAACCTAATTATACCTCAGTGTTTCTAATTTACCCCCAAGTGCCCAATGAGTCAATAAGCCAATGTGAAGCAAAGACACAGAAAAGTATTTTAATAATCCAATCTCCTAAAAGAGGAGCGGGCCAGAGACGGCCGTAAGTCAGGATGCAGGACTGTCCTCTGGCAACGGGTTGCTCCATCAATCCCTTGACTCCTCCTTGCAGCAAGTGTCCAGGTGTCCTTGAGCAAGACACCTAACTCACTCAAGACACCTAAAATCCCTAACTCCTCCAGGCAAGCTGGTTAGGATCCTCCATTGTCAGTGTGTGAAGGCTTGTATGAGTGGCTGAGTGGGAGGGAGGCGTTCATAGGAAAGCGCGCTGAGTGGCTAGAAAATCGCTTCATAATTGCAGTCCATTTACCATAAGAATACCATCAAATTAAGGAATTATCTTTGAAAGCGGGCATTCCATTGGGACATGTTTTGGTTTGCTTATTTGAAGCATATGAGAAAAAGAAGAGGAATTGCTTTATCAGGTATATTTCGTATCCCATCCGGTCGGCAGCCGCAGTTCCGCCTGTGCAGGAGGTTGTGTTTTTTCCTGGCGCGGACATGGCCTTTGGTAGAGGAGGAAACTTATACGCCCGACTGATGCTAGATTTTTGGGTCCGATGCCGATCCTAATTTTGGAGGGCCCTAGCCCAGCTATTACGATGTTTTGACTGATACAGTATTTTGCAAATATGTGCAAAATTTTTAAATAATTTGGAAAAACTGATATTTTATTACAGTTTCTATATACGCCCACATTCAACTTAAAACCAACCAAATAAATTAAAATAAGCACACAAAACATCAAAACCTTTTGATGGATAAAAAAAATGTAAAAGATGGTTAAGATGATTCAATTACATTTTTTTTTCCGAGTTCCAGTGAACACATCTTCACTTCCGAATCAAATTTGTTTGCCGAGTTTCCCATGAACGCAGCATCTCTTCCTGCTTGGAGAGCCGTGTCTGTGTCGAAACGCGAGCGTAAACAAACATGGAGGGATTTATAATGCCTAGTGGGACATCTGCGCTTATTTTGGTTATTTTATTATATTTATTTAAAAATTTGGACGCATCTGCTGCATAACTGCCCATCCCGATGCGGTCAAAAAAGTAGAATAATGACGATATATCGGCCAAACCGATATATCGGTGGGGCTCTACGTCTGAGGCAGCCATCCCAGCTCCTGTCGGGTTCGAACCAGGGACCTCCTCGCTGTGAGGCAAGGAGGCGATGACCTCGCTCCCTCGCCGTACGGCCGTGAGATACCCAACAATGTGGTTCATGTCGCCTTGGCCCCGGCGTTTTCAGCCTGCTTCTCCTCTTGTCTTTTGGACTGGCAGAGCTACGTGCTAAAAATCACCCAAATCCCCTCTTCACATTATGCAGAGTCAAACTGGAATCTAAATCATGCATATTCACTGGCAGATTTCCGATGCCTTTCCCAGGGTCCTTCAGAGTTGGAGGAACTCATCAAGGGCCGGCAGCGGGCTTCTAATTGCCCTCTCACAGCCTTGCACAGATCCCTGCGAGTAGTTTTGCATTTCGAAGCGTGTCACATTATGTATTAGCTTCTTATTATAAGTGACAGAAGTGACGCTCGCAAGTGGAAACCATTTACCGGTGTGACTCAGAGAGGGAAGGTGGCACCCCTTCCAACCGTATATATATATATATATATATACATACACACACATATATACACACATGTGTATATATATATATATATATATATATATATATATATATATATATATATATGTGTGTGTGTATATATATATATACACACACAAACACACACACACACAGTGTAGTATTTTACAGAATATACCAATTATTGTAGCTTGTAACAAGTGTATCTGTATATTTAAAACATATTTATAATATACTGTATATTCAATAAAATGATTTAGTGGCATAAAAAATATATTTTTGTGTTGTGTTTTCAAATAATAAAATAGAAATAGGCCTTTTATATGTATTGGTTATTTATATACGATTGATATGTTTACATTATGTATATTATATACTGTATCTCCTCAAATATAAGTCGGTAGTGAAATAAAAAGCATGGCAGGGGCCGGGGCCGTGGTCTACACGAACAAATAAAAGCCTGCATCAAATACAGACCGGCTGCAGCGCTGCTCTGATGCGGAGCTCCACTCCCAAACAACGCAAATAAAACCAGGTTGTTTTTATTGTAGATATATTTACTTTACTCCATTTCCTGCCGCTGCGTAGCAGGTGGCAGATCGCTTCGTGGGGCAAATGCTCCGCCCTGGGCACGACAAGCAGGAAGTGCTGTGTTCAAGGCGAGCTCGGAAAACCGCAATTTCCCCCTCGGCTACCACCAGAAGTGCGACTTCTAGGGAAGCTACGAGCTCTCTCTCTCTCTTTTCACCATACACGTGTTTGTGTGGCATGGCACCCAGACGGAGGTTAAATTTAAAGATCATACTAAAATTGAATCGAGTATACTCATTAAACAGGGTGTGGTCGGCCTGTAAGGGAACGACCACGCCCTGTACTCTCTGAACTCGGGGATGCGGTGCGAGTGAATCCCCGGTTCATCGTTTAACCGAATATTTCCCAAACTGAACCTTGTGTATTGTGGCCGATGAGCACCCTCTGAGCACCCGGCCCGAGCGGCGTGTTGTCTGTGAGCACCCAGGCAACGCTCTTCAACAGTTTTTGATTCTTTCAGGCCGAGCAGAGAGAGCTGGTTTAGTTCAGGAATGCCTAATAACGTATAGTAAAGTTTACGTATGGCAAGTAAATTAAAATCCATCCAAGTGGCTTGCTTGTGTGTGTCTCTAATCTCTTTAAATCAACAAAGCATTTACTTTGCTTTAATGTATTCATGCCGCTGGGCGGGTTCTCCCTCTCCACGTGTGGCTTACTTGACCCCGGTTTTAATGCATGCAAATAAGAATATCTGATTTGGTGTGTTTTCCATTTTTTTAATGTCCAAGGGAATCGGACCATATTTGAATCATGTGTGATATTAAATCCCTTCTGTGGATATAGCGAGGGAAATTATAATTACGTCTGAATCAGATTTTTCATTCCCAACGTTATCTTTTATTTTCCTTTGTTCGGGAAAACTACTTGGTTTGGTTTGTTTTTGCTAATTAAAAGGAAATGAAATGAGTGTTCATGTGCATTGGATGTCCTGTCTGCTTACACTCCACGGTGGGGGGATTATAAGTGTGTGTAGGTGTGTGTGTGTGTGTGTGTGTGTGTGTGTGTGTGTGTGTGTGTGTGTGTGTGTGTGTGTGTGTGCTTTAATGTGTGTGTCACTTCCACACATCTTTACATGTGTGTGCATGTAAATGTGTTTGTGAGTGTGTGTAAGTACTACACAATACATGTTAACCTAAGTGTGTGCATATAAACATGTACGTGCGTGCGTGCGTGTGTGTGTGTGTGTGTGTGTGTGTGTGTGTGTGTGTGTGTGTGTGTTGGCTCCAGATCCTGCAGACGTTGACATTTTTTCAGGAATTGCAATTATCTTGGAAAAAATCTTGGAAAATCTTTACATTTGGATACTCAAAGGAAGTAGGATGCGGACCCTTGAATAAACAGCTTGACTGATTTGTTTTTGTGTTTTAATGCGGAGGAAAAAAATACACAACAACCAAACAACCAAATACCTTTTACGAGGCTTTTACAAGTATTCAAGTTAATTCACATTTTATTTGTTGCATCATTTCTAACTTGCAAAATGATCCGCTCTAATTATTGCTATGGGGTGAATATGTAATAACTGGTCCAGGGATGGACGACAGGGCTCAGGCTGCACGGAGGAGGAGGTTAAAGGGGGAAAAGAAACGTTCCCGTGTTACTGACCGAGCGATGTTTTAAACCTCATCGACCTCTTGTTTTTCGGGCCTTATGGGACATCCGTACTATATTGATTATGGAGACATAATCAATGTGTATAGCTTTGCTTTGATCTAGCTCTCACATGTATTTTTAGGATGGTTTGAAGCCGTATACTTAACGGTTATATCAAGTTTAGTCTGTATAGTTTTTTATTTCAACTTGACATTGGAATCTGAGTCTAATATAATTGCATGTAATAAATCCATTTTGTGTGTAGTAGAGGGCGACCGATGCCAGATTTTTGGGTCCGTGCCGATCCCCATTTTGGAGAGTCCTAGCCCACTGATTACCTATTTTTCGACCGATATTTTGTCAACAAGTGAAACATTTTCAAATTAATTTGAAAAACCTATATATTATAAAAGTTTCTTATATTATAGAACATTTAACTTATAAACAAAGACATAAATAAAAATAAACACACAAATAACTTTTTGATAGATAAAAAAATGTAAAAGATGATATTAAATACAATTTTTATTTTGTATTTATTTTTTTATGTATATCACTTCCGAAACAAATTCGTTTTGTCCGAGTTTCCCATGCATGCAGCATCGCCTCCTGTTCAGAGACCGGTGTCTGTACAGAAACGCGAGTGTGTATGCCCTCAAAAGTAGTGTGCAACGGACAAGTACAGGATAAATAATCAATGTTTGTTTTTTGATTATAGTTATTTAAAAATCGTGACACATCGGCTGCATAACCAATCCCGACGTGGACAAAAAAACGTAAATAATGGCCGATATATCGGTTTGACCGATATATGTATATATTTGTCTGTGTGTGTGTGTTTGTGTGTGTGTGTATGTATAGGTATATATATATACAGTATATATATATATATATATATATATATATATATATATATAGCGATATATCGGCCAAATTGATATTGGTGGGGCTGTGGTGTGTAGCCAGCTGTATGGCAGTGTGGGACTCATCGGGGGCTTGTTTAGGGGAGCTGTTTTAACTTAATGCTTCTCTCCTGCCCTGCTGCTGTGGAGGTGGCTGGAGGCAGCGCTGTAGGCCACGGCGTCTCGCGGCGTCAGCGGAGCCTTGTTGTTGGAGGCAAAGTCGCTTCGCTGCTCGTTAATCTGATTTTACTTTCTAATACGCAAACAACAAGTGGGAGCTCTGTTGGAATCCAGACTCGTTTTAAAAAAGGGCCTTTTGAGGTTGACTCCCACATGAGGAAGTCAACCTTCGAATAAGTGAGAAG
>NC_137197.1:3934064-3939064 GCF_960531495.2 Zeus faber
AGTGCAACGCCTCCGTGACCAGCTGTCCCGTTCCAAAAGGAACCCGTCTGCAGCGGTGTGGTGCAGGGTATGCGCAGGTATACAGAGTAAACCTTCTTCTTTTTCAGTCGGCATCGCATATATACACACTTCCACCTCTGATGTGCGTCATTCAGGAGTGTCCTGTGATAGACAAATCATGAGAGACACCTTCCTTAAAAAACACGGACTTAAGAGTTGATCTTCACATAAACACTGGGTAGAGATGTAGTCGTCTTACCCCATAGTCTGTGGGTCAGTATTGATCGGTCGCTCCTCTGTGGATAATGTTAATTCCGTAATGATCCTTACTCCCTGAAGTCGAGCAGCAGAAGTTAAACGACAGTTTTCAAATGCTACCTGCACATTTTAGGGTGAACTAAATATGCAAGAGTAGTCTTACATGTCTCTGTTTATAACACAGGGCGTTTGCAGGGCGTGCAGGGCATCACTTCACGACCAGACTTTAAAATGATGCAGGCTATTCTTATTATTATTTTATTTTTTTTATAATTTAAACTTATTTATCTTTCATTCATACTTTTTTTTTTTTTTTTTTTACAACGTTTTTTTATTTTTATTACCTGTGGACATTTATTTAGTTGATGCATGTTTTATGAAAATAAAGCGCACTGCAGAGACAACATTAGCGTTAAATAATTGTTCATTTAAGTTCAGCAATTTTGGGTCTCATTTGTTATGATTATAAAATTGTTGTATTTTTTGATGCAAAACAACAACAACAACAACAACAACAACAACAACATGACATCAGCCCAGCCCCGCTCTCTAAATATCGGCATCGGCCATTGAAAAACACATATCGGCTCATCACCAGGAAATTCCAGTACCAGATTGCTTTCCTGACCCGGTAACGAGTATCTAATCCAAGCTTTGGTTCCCAAGCACAGCTGGAGCACATACAGTCGAAAACTGTTTATCCAAAGTCCGGTATTATTTTTATTTTGATGGATGATGATCATACTTTCGGTACGTACATTGTTTGGATAAAGTACTTGGATTGATTTAAAAACTGTTCCCGAATGTCTCATTCTCCCGATTCTCCCGATCACAAATTTCTTTATTTCCTTCCGATCGCATTAGAAACCCGGTCTAGCAGCTGCTGGTTTACGGTTCGTGTTTAGTTCATCTTAAATTCCCATGAGGTTTGTTTTTATGCCGTGTGGTAACAACATTAACACCTTGATGTCGCCGTAACTTCCTCCGATTTTCACACGTGCACGTGAAGACAGATTCCAAAACCTTGTCGCGCCGGATGGCTCAGGCCCTCTCTGGATTATTTCCAACTCCCGGTGAAAGCCGCTAAGCACGGTGGAATTTCACATTGTGCCCATGCTGCAGGAAATGGGACCAAAGCCTTTTGAATGTTTCTGTCGAACCCCTTCCGAGGCTCCCGGAGTATCGCTGTCACGTCGGGGACGCTGGTCTTATCGCCGCCGCATGTATGGCCCGCATCCCGAAAGCCGCATCCCCGCTGTCGTCAAACCTCAATGCTTGAGAGCTTTTGTGAATCGCTGAGAATTTTCAGCCCGGGCGGTTGATTTAAGCCGGCTGATGGTTGGCTGCTAGCGGGTGCAGTGGGTGGTAGAGTATCGGTGCTGACTCGTCCCTGGTGCCGACGACCTGGCAGCGCTGCGCCCGTACCGGCAGTCGCACCAACCCGCGCCGGAGCCGTCACGTCGGTGGACGTCATTTTTGCAAATGGACTGAAACGAAGCGAGTCAAAGCCCGCCCGGCCCGAGTCAAACCGGACGGGTTCCGGACGAGGGGGCCCCGGTCAGGAGGATGTCGAAGTCGCGACGTCACTCTAGGAAAAACAAAAATCTGACCGATTGTGGTTCCCTGGGCCCCATGTCTGGGGGGTTGGTTCCGAATGGAATCACATAGTGCGTGGCCGGAATGGCCTCGAGGGCGGCGTCTGCCCACCCGGTCCTCAGGAGCGCAAACGCTGCTTCAGGGAGAGCAGCTGCAAACGACCCCGGTATCCCCAAAGTATAAAGGTTTTCCATTACTGAGATAGCGTCGTTATTGGAGATGAGCTCGTAATTTGAAGACGCAAGTGCCCTTTTTTTTCTCAGGCTTGTTTATTTGCGATTAAGCATGAGCGATGACCCAGATGACTCGAAAGATAAAAGTCAGCAAAACGACGCACAAAAGCCTTTTTATTTCCTGCTGCACCCAAGTACATTTTCATTCTAAAGCTCAGTGCCAAGATCAGATCATTTGCATTGCTGATTTGATGCTTATGATTTGTTTTCATTATTGTATTTTGGGCTCAGACTGTGTGATTTGTTCATGTATTATGGTATGGTGCTGTATCTCGTGGTTCTGTGTGTTTGTATAGCGTCTTTCATTGGGCCGGTGCTGCACGCAGCCTCGCCCTTTCCCGGTCGTTTCTCCCTCTGCCGCCGGTGTTCAAACAGTATCTTGTGCTCAGACATAGGCTGTAGAATGCTGCTGAACGCTCTGGAGTTCAGCCCCTATAGACATTCCTGCCGGTCCTCAAGCCTCTCCATGGTACCAAAATATGTATTTTTTTAATTTTGCTTTTGATAATAGATTTTTGCTTTCTTTATAGATTTTTTTTTCAATCTATTGTATGTTAAGAGTGAATTACGATCCATAATTATTATGGATTTTATTTCAAAGTATATTTGCTTCAAGGACAGCTTGGTTGTGTCTCTAGTAAAACACATTTTCTATCACTCTGTGGAAAAACATTGTTAGTTGTTTGGCCCCTTAGAGAGGAGATGTGGCCCCTGGTTAAATGTAATTGACGAGCCCAGAGCAACAGTAAAGCGGTTTAATTAAATGTTTGATTTGTTTGTGGCAAACATCTTGCATGCTTGACAAAAACAAACATAATAACATCATGACATTGTTAGATATGGAGCTCCTGGATTGTTTTTTTGTTTTTTGGAAACGCAGAGGTGAAACCTACCTCCCGCGTGCATAGCAAAGCTCGTTCCAGGCATCTTATTCTGAAAGTGCTTGAAAATTCCTGGAATGGCTGCAAAATTTGTAACATCAAATCAATGCAAATGATGTTTGCCCTTTCGGTATAATTGTCGATGAAATGATTTTGCCCTCCATTCACACTCACAATAATTTGACATGGGTCTCTCTGCAGTTCTGCATATCGCTCCAACACATCCAGGTATTGAGGCAGGTGTGTTAGCGTTGGACTCGCAGCGCCCTTGGAGCAGATTGGGCTTTAGCGCCTTGCTCAAGGGTGCGGGACCAGCCTCCATTCAGCCTGGAAACAACCTCCTTGTTAACCAGACTGAGCCAGAGGACAGCATTCTGGAGTCTGGTGAGTGGGGTTCTGCAACAAATTCAATTACATGACTTATCATTTGAGTTCTAAGATGAATATACAGTATATGAATATAAAGTATATCTTTATCTATGAATATAAAGTACATCTCTATATATAAATATAAAGTTTATCTTTATATATAAGTATAGAATATTTCTTTATATATATAAATATAACGTTTATGTTTATATATAACTATAAAATATATCTTTATCTTTATAAATATAAAGTATATCTTAATTATATAAATGTAAAGTATATCTTTATATAAATATAAAGTATATCTTTATATATAAATATAAACTATTTCTTTATATATATAAATATAACGTTTATGTTTATATATAACTATAAAATATATCTTTATCTTTATAATATAAAGTATATCTTAATTATATAAATGTAAAATATATCTTTATATAAATATAAAGTATATCTTTATATATAAATATAAAGTATATCTTTATATATAAATATAAAATATATCTTTAACTATATAAATATAAGTATATCTTAATTATATAAATGTAAAGTATATCTTTATATACATATAAAATAGATCTTTATATATATAAATATAACATTTATCTTTATATATAAATGTAAAGTATATCTTTATATACATATAAAATAGATCTTTATATATAAATATAAACTATATATTTTTTTATAAATATAGCATATCCTAAAATGGGAAGCATATGTTATATATTTAAAATACTCTTTTTAACTGTCTTGCACTCTCGGTGCTTAAACTTCATTTTTAAGGAGGGAGGGAGGGAAAGTTTGGGACATATAAACGTTTTATTGTTGGTAACTTTTTCACGGCGGCATGTTTTGTCGTCTCCGATTTGAAATGCATCTCTCTCTTCAGGGTATACTTTAGCATTTTATTAGGCCAGGCGGGGAATTTGCGGCGGAATTCCAGGGTGGGGACGGTGCCATCTTTGTTCAGCGAGGCCCGGGGCGAGCCACATGTATCCCTAATGAGTCGCTTACAATTTCAGGCTCCGCTTGCTCTCAAATACCAAAAGTAAACTTTTGTCTTTTTTCTTTTTTTTTCTTTTGCCTCTCACTGTTGGGGGACCTTAAGAGGATTGTGGCGTCCATTATTTATTCATGACATTGTGTTTATTCACCAGCCTCTGTGTGTGATGGGAGAAGAAGTGGAGAAGCCGCTGCAGACCGAGTCAAAGCTGATAATTATCCGCTATTAGTATTATTGTTTTCTTTCTTTCTTCTTTCAGAGGGTTGTTCTTAGTCATTCTGGCCACGGCGGTTGTTCGACAGTGGAAACATCCATTTAAAGCAGAACCGCGTCTTTAAAGTCTCGCCGCCGTCCGCCGGGGAGGGGGGGGGGGCGCGGAGTGTGGGTGGGTGCGTGGGCGTGGGTGGGCGGGTGGGGTGCATTCATCGGGCAGGTTTCCACGGCACCGTGTAGGGTGCTGACAGACGGAGGAGGAGATAAACAGAGCATCCTCCCACTCCATCGCGCCATCGAGCCGAAACACCGACGCCGGGGCGGCCGAGCCCCAGTGGCGGACCCCGCCGCGCCCCGGGCGTGTTGTTAACACCGAGAGGTGAGCGGATATGAACCCGCTCTTCATCTCGGAACAAAGAGAGCCCCGGGGATGCGCCGACG
>NC_137197.1:3944064-4234064 GCF_960531495.2 Zeus faber
CTGGATACGATGACTGGACCAAGCTCCTTGTCATGTTTAATTATAGAAACACTATCTTGGAAAAGTTTGTGAGTTGTGATTCTTATAAATCTATAACCTGGTTGGAACACTTTGTTTTAAATCCTCATTAGAACGGGCTGTAATTGGACGGGCCGGGTTAGGCAGGGTTAACTTAGTCATGTTCTCCAAGAGGGAATCGCCAAATAACCAGACAGCTCCGCCGTGCTGTCAGAATTAATTAAATGTAGATCACTATCACACCATAAGATAATTCAGCCTCTTTCAGCAGCTGTTCACTCCTGTTTGCCTCAGTGCAGTGTGTGTTCGCAGTGATTATTTTAATTGTGGTTATTTTATCGAATACTGCTGATGCCGTTTGTACTGTGATCCATAACAGGGTTGACAAGACACGGACAAGATTTCCGTGGTCTACATTCATTTTTCCAGAAACTTAAAGGAGATTTTCCTTTCATTTCATCCACGATACCGTGTTTTTTTTTAACGAAAGGCCGACTCTGCGGTGCCTTCTGCCCGCGCCCGCGGAATAGAAACTGACTCATTGAGTCGTTTCTACAACAGCAGAACTCGCTCCTGTTTTGGATTGTAATAAAACATTTAACATGGCAATCTCAATGGATTGAAACCAAATAGTCTTTGGGCAGAGTATTTGAGAGCTGGGAACCGTGATGAGTATCGCACTTGATGCATGGACAGAACATAACCCAGCACCAGCACCGTATTTAAAAGCCTGTTTTGGAATCCCCCCTCTCTCTTATGCATATAATTACAGCCTGCGTGATTTGAAAATTCCTAAGTCCTAATTTCTCAACGCTATTTGAACAAATATATAATGTACGAGCAAATACTTATAACCTAGACATATTTTGAGTCTTAATTAAAACAGGAAGAACATTTTGAAATGCTGAACCATCCATGAATGACCAGGCATGTTTCTGAGATGCTGATGGGAGTTTGCCCCGCGTGTGGACTGCAGCTGCCACGCCCTGCAGCGCCCTGCAGCGGCGTGCCACGCCCTGCTACGCCCAGCCGCGCCCTGCTACGCCCAGCCGCGCCCTGCTACGCCCAGCCGCGCCCTGCTACGCCCAGCCGAGCCCTGCTGTGCCCTGCAGTGCCCTGCAGCGCCCTGCGGTCACATGGAGAATCCAGCACGGTCCCTATTTTAGGACCATGGTGGCAGTTTGACGGTGGCACGGCCCCTGTTTCCAGTCGTACGTCCCGTGTGAACCGTGTGCTGCATGCTCTCTGTTCATCACCCAGGACACGGCATTACACTGGATAAAAACACGGCATCATCTTAATTCTCACATTCGCACCTTGATTTCTCATTTTTATGTTCAGAAAACCTTGAAAATAGAGACATTTCCAATTGAAGCAGGTTGATCCAGTGACTAATTTTTGCAGTGTACGTCATGTCGCTGAATTTGTTCAAAGCAACTGACAATGATTAAGTTTGTCATTAGTAGTGGAGGTGACATCACAACAGGAACGAGTTACATCGGCTCAGTCAGTTTTCTGCTGTTTCTTTGGGAGTGTTTTTTAGCATGAAGAGGATGCAGGTGGTGCAGGTGGGGTTTAACTGAAGAGATTTTAGATTTTAGAGTCTTAAGATTGCGACGACAAATGGACGGCAGTTCATCCGTCCTGACGCTGGGGGGAGCTCAGCCGGGGATGACAAGAGTCACGACCGGAATGATCGACTTTCGGACACCCCGTGGCGACGGTGTTGCTAGGCGACCGGCAGCTGTGTAGGATCGGAGTTGGGAATCTGACCAGCGATCAAGGATGCCGTATAGAGGGGCAGATCGATGCGCCGCCCCGTAGGCGAATACCGGCCTCTTAAATTTTGTTGCGAGCTAGTGCAGATTCACCAGACGGACTGCAGCGTTCTGGGTTGGCTGCAGAGGTCTGAGGCCCGACGTCTGACCAGAACGCATGTGGCTCGTTTATTTATTTTATAGTCCGGGGTCGTCTGCAAACGGACGACATCTGTAATAGATGCATCTGGCGGCTGTAGCCCTGGAGCTGTGGGGGTGTCGGTGGGCGGTCTACAGAGCCTGCAAGTGGGATCCAGGGATCCAGGTGACCGTGCGCCGGGAAAAACAACGCCTCTCACCTCCCCAAAAGGGACAGGATGTTCCCTGTGCAGCTTAGGTTTGTCGTGGGGAGGGGTAAAGAGGGAGAGCGCCGTGGAGACTGGGGGCGAGAAAAAGAGAACAAATGACATGAAACAAAGTGCAAATAAAAGCCTTGAATCGGAGAGTTACTCATCTCACACGAAGAAACCTACAATTTGCATGGAGGACAGAAGACATTTTCTCTGTAATCTGGCTCGTACAGTTCTGTGCGGTTCAGTGCACCCTAGAAGAAAGAAACAAGATCTGCCGTATATTTTTTCATATTTTCTTGCTCGTTAGGAATTTTCCAACCCTTTTCGGCGAATAGAAAAATAGAAGTGGAGAGAGATAGAGGGAGCGATAGAAAGAGAGAATTAAAGACCATGACTCTTTGGGAGGATTTTATTAAGTTTTCTGACATTTTTTGCTTGCACTAGATTATATCCTGCCTCCAAATTATATTCACTATTTACCTGATTGAATTTGCCCCCACTGTCTAGCCTTTCAATACAGCCATTCTGAAATTAAAGGACTTAAATAAAAGTAAGAAATGTCATGCACATGCATACCTATTTCCTCTTATTGGTGCACCACTCATTTTCTTTCTTTCTCTCTCTCTCGCTGTCATGCACACACACCCACATACAGTAATTCCAGCAGAGCCCATCGTGCACACACGGTCGACAAATTGATTATTGTGACATAAAACACAGAAGCTGTCAGAGCTGTCGGGTAAAAAGCTGTTCCCATACATTCGTAAAAAGCCTCATTGATTTTATCATTATTTATCGGGTTATGATGCAAACTTGGATTAGTGATGAAATTGTGTTTTTTAAGATGTGTGCACTGGTGCCAGAGCATTGGAACAGAAATGCGCTAATGAGAGCGCGAAGGAGAGCGTCCTTCCATCCCTTTCTGCAGAGGCAAATATGGATCTGACGCCATCTCTGGGTCCTTTCTGGGCACAGGAACACGATCCTACCTCCCCGTCGCAGGTCCCCCTGGATGCCAGCCTCCGCTCCTGTTCTCTAATCCAGTGCACCGTATTAAAGCTCCACATATTTAAGCCTCTGTTTCCGTGAGCGGGTGCGGCTCTAAAGGATACCGTGACAGCTTCGTCTCTCTCTCGCTACCTGCAGATTACGGTAACCAGTTTTCCCACCCGGTCATTTAATAAGGCCGGTTATAACGGCCTGGGGTGGGCGGTGGTCCGTGGTGGTCCGTGGTGGTCCGTGGGGGTCCCTGGTGGTCCGTGGTGGGCTGCTAGGAGCCGGGCACGTCGCTGGGCGAAGCTTGAAGGGCGGGCCCCGGGGGGACTACATGGTCCGAGGGCTTCCAACTAAAGGTCCTTTCTCTGTGAAGGTAGAGGCAATCGACCCTGGCAGGAGGGCCGACATCTCTGGCTGCCTCTACCTCCACCTCCGCGTTCCTCCACCCTCCCCCCCTTAGTGACTTTGGGTGCAAGCACGAGTATGTATATATATATATATATATATATATATATATATATATATATATACTGTATATACACTGCATATCGAAGCGCAGGGGCACAGTGTGCAAGGTCACCTTCGCTACATTGGGTTATAACTTCGACCTTTGCCTTTGCTTGTAGAGGACATCCATTTTTTATCCTGCCTCCGCAAAACAAAAATAATTAACCTGAATCCGAAACGAGGGATTGCTGATTCCCATTTTTTCAGGGTACCGAGGTGTAATATTTGGCCACTCGCCGCTACGGAGCTCTGATATGAACACACATTTTCGGTCTGGGTAATAGTGGAGCACGCCGGACGCTGTGTGCTTATTATTTGCTGTAATTGATTTATTCACCACCTTGTCGACACAGAAGGTGATGTGCCACTGAGTCGCAAAATGAATAAATGAAACTAGGAATCAGTGCGGCGAGGTCAGGTCATGATGGTATCGATTTACGTATCAAAGCCTTGCTTCAAAAGACGATATTCTGATAGGAGTCAATTCTATTGTTTAAATTCCACCGTGGATTTGAAAACTATCACAAATAAAATGAGTTTTTGTTCCTTGATATATTTTTGTTAATGCAAGTCGGTCTCATTATGGGATGTCTACATATCCGTAGTGAGTCGTAGGGTGAGTTGATCAGTTTGAATCCATATTCATCTCGAACCTTCTTTGTCCGAAACCAAATTGAGTCGTGAGGTCGTGCCCGGTTGCCCCCCGCCCCGACGCGTTGAAGCATTTTAATGAGTACGAGGACGCAGCGCATGCATCCCTGTGTCAGGGCCCACGCCCCTCTCGCTCTCTCACCGCGCGCGCCGCTCATCCTCCCCTCCCCTGTCGAGGGAAAGACACGAGGATTTGGAGCTTTGTGGAAGCAGCCTGGAGCAGCGTGCCGGCGCTTTCACGCGGGCCAAGCGTGGCGTCTTCCAAGGTTTCCACAGGCGGAGGAATGGCTGTAATGGCGCTCCTTCCCGCTCGCCCCCGCTGTATAAAGCACAGTATATCCAAGCGGACCGGCGTTGCAGTCATTAATCCACAGCGTGCCGGGGGTGCCTCAGCAGCACGTATGCATGCATTAAACAGCCTCAGAGAGAAATGGGAGTATGGGATGCAAAGCACAAAATGTGGCTCTGCGGGCGAGGGGCTGCGGTGGCGGGCGGTGGCCACTCCTGTTTGGCTGTTTGGCCGCTATATTAATGTCGCTAATTGTTTCCTTATTGGATGCGATTCAGTGAATCGTATTTGAATACCCTACAGGGTTAATTATAGAAAGGGTGGAGATTTATCTGCACTGATGGATGATAGTTTGGCCGGCAGGAATTCCAACATCAAGGCCTGGGGGAGGGATGGGAAGATGGGGGGAGATGGGGGAGGGAGGGGGAGATGGGGGGGAGATGGGGGAGGGAGGGGGATATGGGGGGAGATGGGGGAGGGAGGGGGAGATGGGGGGAGATGGGGGACGTTTTTACTTAAGATTTCAACACGTTGTGGAGCTGTTGCAGCAGCGGTTAAGTAACAGATTAGGAAGAACATGGAGATGAAACAGCATGTTTACCAGAGCCACCGAGCCTTCTCTAGCCTATCTAGAAATACCATATAATAAACTGTGTGTGTGTATATATATATATATATATATATATATATATATATATATATATATATATATATATACATATATGAGCAATATGTTCCTCATGTTGCTCATGTTGCTCATGTTGCTCATGTTCCTCATGTTCCTAATTGTCTTCATGTTGCTCATGTTTCTCATGTTCTTCATGTTCTTCATGTTCCTCATGTTGCTCATGTTCCTCATGTTCCTCATTGTGTTCATGTTGCTCATATTGCTCATGTTGCTCATGTTCCTCATTGTCTTCATGTTTTTTTTTTTTTTTTTTTTTTTTTTTGTTGCTCATGTTGATCATGTTGCTCATGTTGCTCATGTTGCTCATGTTCCTCATGTTCCTCATTTTCTTCATGTTGCTCATGTTGCTCATGTTCCTCATGTTCCTCATGTTCCTCATGTTCCTCATGTTCCTCATTGTCTTCATGTTGCTCATGTTGCTCATGTTGCTCATGTACCTCATGTTCCTCATGTTCCTCATTGTCTTCATGTTGCTCATGTTCCTCATGTTCCTCATTGTCTTCATGTTGCTCATGTTGCTCATGTTGCTCATGTTCCTCATTGTCTTCATGTTCCTCATGTTGTTCATGTTGCTCATGTTGCTCATGTTCCTCATGTTCCTCATTTTCTTCATGTTGCTCATGTTGCTCATGTTCCTCATGTTCCTCATGTTCCTCATTGTCTTCATGTTCCTCATGTTGTTCATGTTGCTCATGTTGCTCATGTTCCTCATGTTCCTCATTTTCTTCATGTTGCTCATGTTGCTCATGTTCCTCATGTTCCCCATGTTTCTTATCGTCTTCATGTTCCTCATGTTCCTCATGTTCTTCATGTTCCTCATGTTCCTTATGTTCCTCATGTTCTTCATGTTCCTCATGTTGCTCATGTTGCTCATGTTCCTCATGTTCCTCTTGTTCCTCATTGTCTTCATGTTGCTCATGTTGCTCATGTTCCTCATGTTCCTCTTGTTCCTCATTGTCTTCATGTTGCTCATGTTGCTCATGTTCTTCATGTTCCTCATGTTCTTCATGTTCCTCATGTTCCTTATGTTCCTCATGTTCTTCATGTTCCTCATGTTGCTCATGTTGCTCATGTTCCTCATGTTCCTCTTGTTCCTCATTGTCTTCATGTTGCTCATGTTGCTCATGTTCCTCATGTTCCTCTTGTTCCTCATTGTCTTCATGTTGCTCATGTTGCTCATGTTCTTCATGTTCCTCATGTTCTTCATGTTCCTCATGTTCCTTATGTTCCTCATGTTCTTCATGTTCCTCATGTTGCTCATGTTGCTCATGTTCCTCATGTTCCTCTTGTTCCTCATTGTCTTCATGTTGCTCATGTTCTTCATGTTCCTCATGTTCTTCATGTTCCTCATGTTCCTCATGTTCTTCATGTTCCTCATGTTCCTCATGGTGCCAAAAAACATGAACCTGGGCGCGGTGGCTCAACAGGCAACGTGTCAACGTTCATAAGAGAAGCAGACGCTCGGTGCCGTCGACCCTGTAACACCTTCTATTTCACCATAATAGACGCCTCTGCTTGTCTTTTATCTGCCGCTGCACTGACATCTTTGTCGGCCCACTTGAAAACCACGTCGCCTCGCCGGCGTTCACCTCGCTCTCCTACATTTCCTTCACATTTAACATCAAGAGCAGTGTTTCCGGCGCAGGTTCAGAGGCCCGACGCCGAGCACGCCGGCTGTTTGCATAGCAGCTCCCCCGCTGGGAGGGGAGGCCGAGGCACAGCACATGTGCTGGTGACATTTACTGCTTGTTTTTCAAGTTGCCGAGTCTTGCGTGTGCGTCTGCGTCTTAGTGAGCGCGGCTCCGCCTGTGATGGGGTGCGTTTCATCCCCCCCTGCGCCATGTGCTGCCCCCGTTTGGGGTCCGCAGGTCCTCCGCTGCATTGTTCCTCTGCCTCCTCCTCCCCCGTTGAGCGCCTCCCCTTCCCTCCCCCTTGCCTGGCAGCCAATGAGAGCCGGCGAGGGTTGCTAGGTAACTGTGCGGCTCAGCATGGCCGGGACTCTGACTCTGACGATGAGTTTGGCCCCAATTCATTCTTAGTTAAAACTGGCTCAGGGACCCCGCGAGCTCCTGCCTCCGCGCCCGACGACGGTGAGTTGCTTTTTCAAACTTTTGTTGCTTTGCCGCTGTCGGCCATGTTGTGTTAAAGGTCACGCGGGCGGCTGAACACACACGGTAGAAACTCTGAGCAGGATGCCCCGAGGCCAGGCTCCCACCTGGGGAAGGTTTGGACTCAGCACAAGATGTTGGTCTGTTTCAAGCCGCGTGAGAGGGAGCACCTTGCATTTACCTGCCAAGGGGGTTTTCAGGTGGCAGCGCCTCCTCCTTCTCTTCTTCTTTCTCCTCCTCCTCCTCTTCTTCTTCCTCTTCCTCCTCCTCCTAATCCTCTTTTTCCTCCTCCTCCTCCTCCTCTTCTTCTTCTTTCTCCTCCTCCTCTTCCTCCTCCTCCTCTTCTTCTTCTTCCTCTTCCTCCTCCTCCTCCTCCTCTTCTTCCTCCCCCCCCTCCTCTTCTTCCTCCTCCTCATCCTCCTCACCCCCCCTCTCCTCCTCTTCCTCCTCTCCCACCCCCCCTCCCTCCCCCTCCTCCTCCTCATCCTCCACCCCCCCCTCCTCCTTTTCCTTATCCTCCTCCTACCCCTCCTCCTCCTCATCCTCCACCCCCTCCTCCTCCTCCTCCTTCTCCTCCTCCTCTTCCTCCTCTCCCAACCCTCCCCCCCCTCCTCCTCCTCATCCTCCACCCCCTCCTCCTCCTCCCTTTCCTTCTCCTCTTCCTCCTCTCCCTCCTCTCCCTTCCCCTCCCTCTACTCCTCCTCCTCCTCATCCTCCACCCCCCCTCCCCTCCTCCTCGTCCTCGTCCCCGCATCAAAGTAAATGAGATGCAGGTGGTGCCTCCACCAGGTGTACCCCGCCTCTTTCTTCTCCTTGCAGTGTTTAATAATCACTTATTTTCTTGCTTAGCGACGGCGCGCGGCGCCCGGGGGGAGACGTTGTTTTCTATTTAGTTATCATGCCAAATCGATCGCACGCCGCTCTCATTTGGTTTTGGCGTTGGGGGCGATGGGATCCAAGCTGCGTAAGCGGTGTTTTCTCAGGGGGAGATCAGTCTTCATGTCACCTTTTTCATCCGCACATATCAGTTGTTTTCCTCCTATCGCCGTTGTTGCTGCGTCGCTCAGGTGGCAACGCGCGCGGCATCGATCACAACGGGCGCAAAGCGTGATGCGCGATGACATCACATCCCGCCTGGCGCTCACTTGACACCCGTCATGTATTCAGTGTCACTAATTCTTTTTTTGGCTTGGAATTTAGTCCTGCCGTACTTAAGGGGATTATTTTTTTGTTTTGCAGTCATTGCTGTGGAACCAATTGTTATCGGTTCATAGATTCTCTAATTCTTGCGAGGATTCGGTGTTCAGTGCCCAAAATTACTTCAGCACTTCAACTCTCAGAAATTATAAGCTCTCACACACACACAGACACACACACACACACACGCACACGCACGCACACCTTCACAGTGCAGCATCCTCGAGTGAAAAATGCATGAACATTTCAACTTTCCTTATAAAAAGAACGTGAGGAAACTGGATTCAGGATTACAGTCCTACAATTTTGTGCAACTCACAAAATATGATGCTGTAAAATTTCCGATAGTCGTTGTTTATAATAGCAACACATTCTTATTCCACTGCAATAACCACTGATGTTCCATGCGTACGGCTCAGGGCAATGTGTGATGTCTCAGCGTGGATGTCTTTCGCCGGAGCAGCTCCCTCCCTCTCCCGCCAGCGCTGCAAATGCAACAAAAACTAAAAATGGCCTAAATTATTGATCAGACCCAGCAGTTAACTCCCCACAAGGCGGAATTACATCAAACCCTAAAGTTCCCCGACGGCTTGGAAAGCCGGTAGGATGAGTTATTAATCCCGTCGCAAATCTCTCCCTAATTCCACAGCAGAGAAGATGCTGGTCACTGAGCGGTGACAGGGCTGCGTTCACGGCGGTGGGTGGTGGGTGGTGGGTGGGGGTGGGGAGGGGGGTCGGGTGGGGGTGAGGCGCGGCCTTTCCTGCCTCAGATTAGTCTGGTTACAATAGCACCCCGAGGTACAGCTTTTAGGGTGGCCCCGGGGCTGTCAGCGTGGGGTAGAGGGGCTGTAGAAAGGATCTCCCGGCGGCGTGAGGCCTGCCGCGCACACAGCAGCAAGCCCTGCAAACAGGGCGGAAGCAGCCACGTGATCCATCAATCCACATGACCATTCACCGAGTCACATTTTTGTAACACGATCATCGTGTCAAGTGATGTAGAGCATGTAACGGATTTTTTAAGCCTGGATCCAGGCCTTCGTATTGCATTAAAACAGTTATGTTTCAGACTGATGTGTGAACGCATTAATGAGTTGCAGTGTGTCTGTTTAGTTAAAAATAAAACACTGAGCATGGTCGTATGACACCAAATATGACACGTCGGGTTGTTGGATTGAGGCAGTAGTTGTCAGTCGCAGCCCCAGCTGCATGTTTCTCTGCGACGCAACGCCTCCTTTCCCCTCGTCTCGAGCTGCCGCGATGCCTGGAGCTTTACACCCTGATGCTCTGCTTCAAGGACCCTCGTACCTCATTGTCTTTTCCTGTAAATAAGCAGTAAATTATGCAGATTGCTCTTTCTTTGACTTCCCCACTTAACCGTTTTTTTCATTGTTTGGTCACAGAAAGTCATTGGCAGTATGCAGCCAATTACAATAAGAAAAAGACTCTCCACTATTTGTTCACTTAAACCCGCTAATGAGCCGTGCTCGCCCGCTCCGCGCCGTCCCTACAACGCATCCAAATGACTTTACGTCGGGGGCTCGCTGCTTCCGTTTATCCAGGCCTGCGTGCGCAGACTTGCATGTGTTTTTTTCCGATAAACAGGGGTTTTCAAATGAACCGTCGGGGCACTTTCATTGGTTGGGAATGTCCATTTGCCCGGCTGGGCCGGATTTGTGTGGAGGGATTGCGGCCTATTTACCCTTAAGAAGATTTTGAGATAGATACTCAGTGAGCAGAATGTGACTTCCTGGAATGGTGCGTTTCCTTGTCTATGGAATGTGATCCGTCCTCAAGGCCTCAAAGATATCGAGGTCTCATGCATACAGCACATAACTTGTAAGTTGTAAAATGAGTGCATTAAAAAAGAGCATGATGTTGTAACATGCCCTCCTGCGTTGAACTTTACGATTTTTTTTATTCAGGGCTTTGTGCGACGGCACGGCTGATGTGGTTAGTCTGGATTTCTATCAAGTTTGGAGTCTCCGGTGAGGGGTGAACTTGAATGGTTTGCAGTACTTTTTGGTTGATAAAGGGGCTAAATGTCACCAAAGTATGTGGACCTGGATTTAGTATGCGTCTCAGGTTGTTCACAGGGAATTACATGTGCAGGGAAGCTAATTCAAAAGCCGCCACAGCAAAAATGACTGGAATATAAAATCACATCAAACTCATCACACAGGTCAGTCGTCGGCGAAATATTCAAATTCAGAGATGACGCGGTGCGGGAAAATATTTACTGTTTAACCACGAGTAAACAGCTGCAGAGAACTATGTATGCCTAAAATAATTGCCTCATAGTGCAGCCGCTGCCCTGGAAAACAGGTGGCGTTACACCACCTTGGATTACATTTGCTCAATGTCATCCTCAGCCCACGTACAGGACTCTAAATGTTCTGCTAAATTTCGTAAAGGATAAACGCTCAGAGCAGGATCTGGTTATTCACTTTGGAAGCCTGCGAGGCGGCCGTGTTTATCTTTCGCAGGATCCTGTTTGTGCTTGAGAAGAATGGTGAGCCAGGGCTTCTGCCAGGCTGACGAAGCTGCTCGCTCAAGCCTGCAGTCCCCTTTGTGGAGCATGTGTTTCACTGTGGCCCCTGGCTTTCTGCGGGGGCCTTCTACCCGGGGAGGCTGCCAGTGGGGGCCCGCCGCCACGCTGAGCCCCGAGATCTGAGACACTGCAACCTCCTTGTATTAGCATTTGTTAATGCAGAACAGCGTGGGGCCCCCGCGAGTCTCGGCTTTCAATGCAGCGGGGCTCCCCCGGTGAAATGGGCCAGCACAACAGCTCCTCACAGCTTAGCGGACAGGAATGCTGAGCTGGGTGGAAGGCCCGGGGACGCGGCGGTGTGCGAATTCAAATAAGGCTTCATTTGAACTGCTTAATCATCTCCCGTGTCAGCAAGGAGAGAGCAAACGTGGTTAAAAGAGGGTCACCCCGGAAAGTAATTTAGCCACAGACACTGTGAGGAATGAAGCGATCTGAGGCTAAATAATTTAACGGGCGGCACATGGCACCCACTCACAATGGCCCTGTCCTGGGCATATCTGACATTCTGTTCTGGCTTTGACTCGGAGGCACGACAGGAGGGAGTTCTTTCCCTGTTAACCCTTTCATCCACCTTTGTTTTTTTTTTTGTTTTTTTGTTGCATCTATATAGCCGACGTAAAAAAAAAAAAAAAAAAAAGAGAGAAAACCGGCGTTTAGGTTCATAATTCCAGCTCAACGTTCCAAACGCTCGTCCCCGGATCGGATTCCCCACAATGTCTGACGAAGCACATATGTTAAGTAGGGGAGACGGTCCTACCTCAGCGCCTTACGTCTGCAAACAGCTGTTGTACCACTGCTGCATCTCTCTCCTCTCTGTAATACAAATGCATTGCAACAAGAGGTAATGGAGCCGTAAACGCCGACGCTTTGGTCCGAAGTGGCCGTTAATGTCACCGACAATCACTATACTCCGAGTGCCTTTGAACACGGGAGAAGCAATCGAAAGCCGTTTCACCCACGTCGGGTTTTTTCCAGATGAACTGGACGCAAAAGGCGATTTGTCCCGTGTGATTTGTGCCGCCGCTCAGCGATGCACAGAGCTCGCGGTTAATGCTTTTTCACCGAGCTACGTACCTTCCCATGGAGATGAAGGGAGACGCACGACTTGGGCGCCGTGGAAATTGTGGACCATTCTGTGGCCGCTCTTAAAAAAAAAAATCTTTCGACCTCCTCGATAGATAAACGGAGGGTTACTGTACATACAAAGCAGCGCATGTGCAGCCGCTTGGCTTGCTTTTAGCGAGGCAGTTCAAAGAATGACAGAAAATCCATTTGATTTCAGAATGGGGGAGATGCAAGCATATGCCAGGGCTGCTCCTAATGGATTGGGTTCCTGCAGTGTGGGATAATCCCCAGAGTAAAAAAAAAAAATAACAGTCTTTTCTCTGCAAGGGTTTTTTTTTTGCCCTATTGTGACGGTGTTGATGTGTTCTTGTGCTGGTGGTGGTGGTGGTGGTCCAGAATCCCCCCCCACCACCACCACCACCCCTTGTTGTTTGGCCCCCCGTGGACAGAGCCAGCGCAGGGCTGTTTCATCCCCTCCATGCGTTGGTGCTACCTGTTACCTCTCAAATGAGTCCAGGGAAGACAGCTCGTATTCCCCCATGGCTCTTCCCTTCACTCTGCTCTAATAGTGGAGGAAACAGCGGCGCCAGCAGCCGAGACGCAGCTGGCTCCACCGCCTCCGTGACGGATTTTATTTGTATTTTTAAAGACAAATGCTGCTCAGGTGGAAATTTTCTGCCTATGATTAGCCATAGGGATTGCAGCGGTAAACAAGGTTTTAATGATTTATCTGACCGGTGGATGGCTCTTGATTAATTTTTGGAGCCGAACGCCTCACGCACCAGTGTCCCGATGGCTCGTCATATCGCTTCATTCTGTCATGTGTGACCGGCGATCTGCAGACTCCAACCAGTGTCGCCATTCAGGATCAGGCCATCTCCCCCGACCATGCACCGTGCAGTGGCACAGACGGGGTCGGTTGTGGTGCTGCAGATGGAGAGTCAAAACCATTCGACGTGTGAATAAGTGTTTGGGCTCGAAAATCGAGCAAATTGAACGTTGGATTTCGAACTTCGAAATCACAATCAGGTTCGGGATTCTGCCCCGTACTCTTGTGGGTAATATTGTCCGACATTGTCGCCATATTGCGGCGGTCAAGATGTAGTGTGAGCTGGGGGGCGCAGCTCCGAACCCACTTGGAGTCGCCGCATCCCTCAACGCACACTGCACCGCCCTCCTGGCACGATGCCTGCAGGAACCAAATCCAAATAGAATTTGAAAATTACAAAATAAAAGCAACAAAGTTCATTATAAGCTCACCCATTTTGTTGCACAGTGAACGCACATTAGGGAGAAATATTCCCGGTAACGGTGTTGAAGTCGCTCCGGAGACACACGGTGCACCGACGTGTTTCACTGTGTGTACAAGTTATGGGATCGAACCTTTGACCAGAATGTCCAGTCATTCCACAGATGTGGAGAGGAAAGGGGATAAACCCGACCAACGCCGACGGAACGTCCTCGAGCGCAGAGGACCCAGATCCCAACCACCGGGATCTGCGATCTGCCCCGCAACAGAGCAGCAGCAGGAAACGGAGTAAATTAAATACATCTAGAGATTTGCTTTGTCTGTAGAAAAGATGGCTCTGATCAGAGCTGCAGGTAATAATTTGCCTTTTACCACCAACGTTCCACTCTCACACTCTGGCAAAAATAGCATCTGTTTTTTTGCGGTTACTTTGGTGAGTAGTGTAGTAGTGTAATAGGTAACTTATTGTTTGCTATTCTAAAGTCTAGCTTTGCTAAAGCTCTTTACGGTTTAGTTCGTTGTTTAGATATTCTCATAGTTTTGGTTATTATTTATAGTTTTTAATATTCAAATAAAAGTCACTCGTTGAGAAGCAAGTGTTTTTCTTTACAAATCAAGACTCGATAGTCCGTCAGTGCTGAAAACAAATACATATGTTTAAATCAAAAGATGAAATGGAATCATGACCTTGAAACAAAAGTCAAATTGAATGGTGGATTTGGAGAATCGTGAGACCCCTAATATATAATGTTAAATGTGTGTGCATAATAAAGAAATAATATATCACATATTATGTGATGTACATTTGCAGTTGTATTTTGTTAAATAATCACAAGGAATCATATTATATTTTTCAATATATTCCAAGATATGCTTATTCCTTAAGAGTTACTACTTAACACATTTCTATGTTACACATTCTGTAAGAATAATAATACAAAATGCAAAATTCATCGAACTGTTTTGCTGCAGCAGATTTAAACACGGGCAAGAATTGTCTCTTAACCTTTTTTCAACATCATACAGTGGAGGTTATCTCCTGGGTGGAGGGGTGGGGTCCTTGCTAATGAAGTGGATTTGCTGTAATTACTTTTCAAAGAGCGGCCTCAGAGGGGCTTAAGCAGTCCGTGCATCTGCTGGAAGGAAAAATGAAATAGCGCATTCCCAGACTGAACGCTCTCTGTGCCGAATGCCATGTCAAAGTTTGGCCATTGTGGCGACGTCCCTTTTCTCTGTCGCTCTGATAACAAATGAAACTTCCTTTCTTGCCAATTTCGTTGTGCGGAGCAGGTCAATAGAAAACCATTTATTTCTCCTGTCCTTTGGATGGTTGTGAATAATTGTTGCTGAATCGCCGCATCTGCTCGGGTGGCGTCGCCCTGCCCTTCTGTCTCGCAGACGGTCTTGTCGCTCGTGTTTCTTGTTCGTCTTCCACAAAAATAGTCCTCATTACTTACTGTACCGGGCTGGTGGAGGGCTCCCGGTTGGACAGGGGCGAGCGCCGTCTGAAGAGGCCGCTGTCAAGTAGAGAATGTAAATCAGGCTGTGGATGCAGCAAGTCTCTCTGTGTGGGTTTTTCTCGAAAGCTGAACCTGCTCTGTTAACGCCAATGATGAATGGTCAGTGGCGTTTGTTTCCAGCCGTATTTATTCAGGG
Organism: Zeus faber; assembly: GCF_960531495.2. Classification (NCBI taxonomy): domain Eukaryota; kingdom Metazoa; phylum Chordata; class Actinopteri; order Zeiformes; family Zeidae; genus Zeus; species Zeus faber. The sequence goes on from NC_137197.1 coordinate 3,959,147, forward strand.
AAATCCCATTGAGAACACCGTCTCTTTTACATTTAAATCGGACAAAGGAAAATTCACATAATATACCGGTAGTGTACAAGAAGTCTTGAAAATTAACCGACAGATCATAGACCTCGACCATAGACATACAGTATATATAGAGTGTATATACATAAATATATATATATAGCAGTCTCAAATCCATCCAAAAGATCAACAAATACAAAACAAAGTAATGGTACAGTTTTATGAATGCATTCTATGTCGGGCTCATAATGCATGGCCGTGTTCAAAGCATTGTTTTTGGGGGTTTAAGTACTGACTAAAAGTAGAATTAATTGCATTCTAACTTTACCGAGAGAACACACACAATCAAGGAGGGCCCGGTGCTTCGGTTTCAGCTTCTTACTTTTGTTGATTTATTTATTAGATTATTTTTCTGTTTATTAGCTTTGTAATTGAGCCCCAAAGATGCTCAAATGGTTTAGTCCCAGGGAAGTTGAAATGTTTTCTCGTTTCTACGTGAAGCCTTTTCTCGGGGGAAGCCCCCATGTGTGCTGAGCCACGCCCCTTAAGGCTTTCCCAACGTCCCACCCTGGACGGAAGAAAGTGGCAGAGATAAAAACTATTTATGAATTGCTTATGGGAGGTTTTGTAAATCTCAGGATCTCTGTATGTCTATGGTCGAGGTCTATGATCTGTCGGTTCATTTTCAAGACTTCTTCTACACTACTGGTATATTATGTGAATTTTCCTTTGTCCAATTGACATCACAACCTTAAGGTATTGTATTACAAAACATGATATGCGATAATGCAGGGGTCTCAAACTCAACCTGGACAGATTGAGCTCTCCTGGGGGGGGGGGGGCATTATTATTGTTCTTCTTCTTCTTCTTCTTCTTCTTCTTCTTCTTATTATTATTATTATTATTATTATTATTATTATTATTGATAATAATAATAATAATGATATTACTACTACTACTACTACTACTACTACTACTAATAATAATAATAATAACAATAATAATAATAATAATTAATAATTGTGTACAATAAAATGAAATAAATGTAGAAAAGGCTGTTCAAAATAGTAAATATGCAAGTCCTTAAAAAAATTTGCTATATTCTATTTCATTCAGTTTGAGATTCTGAAAACATTAAGTACAATTGTATGCAGTAATTATGCAATTAAAATAGATTTTATGGCCAAATTTAAGAATATATTAGAAACATGTAGCTGGCCGCATCAAATTGTGCGGTGGGCCGGACGTGGCCCCCGGGCCTGTAGCTTGAGACTCCCGCGGTAATGGGTATTACTGTACTGTAGTTTTGTTCATTTTTAACCATCCCTAGAGTCACAAAATGCAGACAGTTATTTTATGAATTCATGCAAGGTCAGTATAGATTCCTTCATCGAGCAGAATCTGTACAATATTTCTTCCAGGTGCCACCAGTGTTCCTCTGCCCCCGTTCCCCAACACTAACTGTATTGCCAGAGGTAGTGGACTATTTCTTCGCCAGCAGTTATACAGTTCTGGACTTCTTAGCATTTGCACATTTGTCCTGGTCATATATTTCTGCATTTCTGTGCTCTCCCTGTATGGAATTAGCATATTCCTATAAATGGTTTTTGGGATCAGGTACATTACAAAGCAGCGGGGTTGTTTGGAGGGGGGGGCGCGCGAGGGGGGCATCACAGGGTCTGCGGTATTAGTCTCTCACCGGTCTATTCCTCATCAGGACCCGGTGCGTCCCGCTCGCAGCGCCAGGGCTAATTACCAGGGCGCCATTGTGCGAAAGTGCCTTTGCACGGAACCATCTGTCATCTGCAACAGACAAACGATAGACCGCTGCGTCGGCAATGAAAAGAAATGAGAAGTCACCGCATTTTTGCTGGAGCGTCGTCTCGTAATAACTGCAGGCTGTGAGCTCCAGAGACACGGTCTGCTCCCTCCTTTCTGTTGAAGCGCGAATAAACACCGCGCACCAAAGTCTGATCTGTTGGAATAATTCCCTGGGAGTCGCAGTCAAGTCGGTTCAAGTCGACATGTGTGGCCGTCAAACTGCAGCCCGGAGTCAGACGACCCCCCATTTCCAATCCCGGAAATCTGTCGTGCGTAGGAGCGCATGGCGCCCAGCGAATCTGAAACTGTTGATGTGCCCCCGGAGCCTGTGGCTCTTGAAAAGCGTTTAGGGAGCGTCTTTAACACTTGCCTTGGGGATTAGATGCAGAACACTTGATTTGAGTCCCTTGTGTGTTTTTCTCCTTGCTGTTCCATCCTGTGGCGGTGCTTCTCAAGCTTCTCCTCCACAACACAATAGGTTATCTCGCTGCTGTCAGTTCAACCAAACATGGTATTACTCCTGTCTCTGAATGCCCTCAGCCTGCAGCTCAAAGTGGCCCTTACAGGGTCATCAATTTGTTGTGATTATCGGGAAACCAAATCGTTGCCTCTGCAGAGGTTTTCTCCACAGAGTCCATCCAACATGCAGGTGTTTCGTGTTATCTTGTGCAGTACTGTTATGCCGTGGCAGCGAGGGAAATTTGCGAATGCATTATTATTTTGTAGCTGTAACAGTCATGTCCTATTATTTTCAAGTGGCCCATGTCATTCAAGCAGCATTATATTCAAAAATATATAAAAATAATAAAAAATAATAAAAAGTATGCTGAACTGTTGTGAGGGTTGGATAAAATCATCTTGCCTGGTTGGTTGAACTGCAGTACTTCATCGGATAATTGCAAACTCCTGGAGGGATGCGGAATACGTATGTTTTTACCAAGATACCTGCCTTTTTTTTTGCCTTTTCGTTTATTTGGGTTTTCTACCATAGCACAAAGTACAAGTACAAACAAAGTACACAGTTGATAGTGCAATGAACTTTATATTTAGCTGAACAGAAATAAATCAAAATGAACAGTTTAAATGGCAGTAGATCTGTTTATTGGTGCGAGCGGGTGTTGCTCTGATACCACAAAATAAACCTTTACTGTGTCTATATTTCAGTCCCTCGTCTTTAAATTGCCAATTTAGTGTCGTGGATATCTGTGAAATAAAGCAGGCTCGCCTCGATACGGAGGACACGCCGCACTTTCACTCTGTGTGATTGTGGGACTTCATTGATTGATGAATGGCTTTGCAGATGTGGAAACAAATGGCAAGCGAGTAGGAAGGGCCATAAGTGCGTTATCCGGCGAAGCCCAGGGAGGATCCAATTGTGCGTTGGAGACGGATGGGTGGGCCTCGTCTTTCAGACGGTAAATTGAATCCCCGCACGCCCTGAGGTGCTAAGTGACATAAGTATGACGATAGACCTGCCCATTAAGGAGAAATTCATAATTGTACTTCTGCTAAGGATTCTGCCAGACCCTTGGCCGCCCATAATAATGTCTAAAGAGTTTGACGGGGCTATTTAATTCCAGCTTGCCAGGACAGATCGTCGACAGTGGAAGGAGGTGTTGGGTTGGTGTGTGTCCATTAGGTAGAAGGAGTTAATCTTCATGAGGGGAGAGGGCAGCACTGGACCGCGAGATCGGAGAGGCAGGAGTGGAACAAACACAGGGAATTAGTGCTGGAAAGGAACTGGGCGAAAGGCAAAGGAAGAAAGATCAGTCGAGTTTCAGCACGGAGCGGAGCCCTCTGCGCGATGGTGAAAATCCCGAAAATGAGAGAGCGCTCCGAGTTGGCATCGGGTCGAGAGACGGCAGGAAGCGATGCCGCGTTCCACCGGACCTCGTAAGAAACTGTACAGGGCATCAGATCTGCAGAGGAGCTCAAAACGTTATACGTGTTAAAATAAATAATAATCTCAAGAGGCCGTTCACCATGTTGCCGTGACGTCAGGTCTGTCATCTCGGTTAACTCGGCTCTTCAATGGCAACTTAAATATCCACTGAAACAACATTTGTGACTGCGTGTCGGGCGGGGCATCAGCAGAACTGGGCAACGGCAACTTTACCGCCCATGAATAATGCATTAGGCCGGCCGAGCTCTCTGCGTCACGCTTCTACATCCTGGACGTGGTGATGTCATTGTTTGGTGGCGGAAGGCACGCCCGCACAGGGATCCTGCACGCTGAGGCGCTGCTCTTCCGTGACGGCGGCGTCCTCGGAACGTCAAACCCGCCGCTGCTCGCGGGTCATTTTGACGCACCCACGTCGCGGAATGTTAACGTCTACCCCTCGGGGGGGCATCTCCGTGCCGCCGCCCTCGAGCGGCACCGATGGCCACGGCCGCTCCGGGAAAGCCGATCCGCGTCCGCGGGCAGAGCGGGTTTAACCTCCGACGGGGGAATTCGGGGGGCGCCGAGGAGAAAAGAGGCCGAGCGTGCTCGCTCAACCCTCTAAAATGTTGAAGATTGGAAAAGTCTGCCGCCTTCGCAAACATCCCAGCCGGTCGTCGGGCAGGCTTTACACGGGGACTGACGTCTGGTCTGAGTCAATTGTGTTTGGAGTCTCTGCGGGACTCTGTGGCGAGGAGAACGGAGGGTGTCGGGGGCTCCGTGTGGGATGGTTCTTGCGGGCGCCGTTCCGCTCGGCGCTCGCATGTGACGGCGGCGAAAAGCCGGAGCTGGAAACAGTCATCCATCAGGAAGGAGCGGTGAAGAGAGAGATATGGAGAGATAAAAACCATAGAGGTAACAAGAGGATTGACTGAGGAGCGGTTTTACGACGGCAGACAGGCTGCACGTACACCCACACACACACACACACACACACACACACACACACACACACACACACACACACACACACACACACACACAGACAAACCTGCACACGCACACACACAAACCTTGTAAAGATTACAACTTCTGGAGGCCTTTTCTTTCGAAACCGTGTTACGGAACAAACAGTGAATGTGGGTGTCTTTCATGGTGCATCCAAAGGAAGACATTTCCCTCACACAGGAGTAAAAAAAAGACGAACATGAAATGAGTTGAAAGAAAAAAACAAAGAGGGTTTGCAATGTGGGTTTTTATTTGTTGTCTCTTTCTCCTTTTTATTATTATTATTTTTTTTCCCAGACGGAGCCTTTCAGAACCACTCTCGGCTGCGGACCCCTCCCCTGCCGCTCTCCCACTCCCACTCGCCCAACCACCAGCACCACGCCGCCTCCATCAACTCCCTGAACAGGGCCAACTACACCCCGCGGAGCAACCCCAGCCCCGCGCCTACCGACAGCTCCGCGGCCCCCGAGGGTCCCGCCGGCGGCTCGGACTCGGGCGGCGCGCAGGACAACTGGCTCCTGAACAGCAACATCCCCCTGGAGACCAGGTACCCCCCCGCCCCCGCCCACCCCCCCGGTGGAGCTCTGTCTGCAGGGGGCGCTGGCGTCGACCGGCTGGGACCGAGCTTAACCCTCTGGAGCCGCTTTGTTTCCCACCAAAAATGTCTTGGCCCTCACCCGTGGAACCCCTTTTTCCAGCATAAACTATAACAGGGCTATAAGTCGAATTTATCATTTTGCCATTTCAAGTAACTCCATGGTAAACAGGGACCCAGTCCCAGAATTTTTTAATTTGCTTCCCTTATTATAAAATAGAAGACTCCATTTTTATGTCACGGCGGCATCAGAGGGTTGAGTCGCTCAGCCCTCCTCGCCGTCGCGACGCCACCTACGGGAACGAAGCCGTTTGATGAGGGGCAGAGTCCCGCGAGGCGCAAAGGCGTGATTTTCCGGGCAACGAGAGAAAAGCTCCGTCTTTTAAGATTTCCATCCCCGACTATTTAGACGTCCGCGCGGTGCGCTGTGGCAGTTCCCCGGCAGCGCAATTATAATCACGCCGGATGTGGAACGGCACTCGTGAAATTACGGATGCGGACTCCTCTGAGCCTGCCGCGTCCCGCCCGGCGTTTTATTTATCTCACGTCAATCAGTGTTCACCTCGCCGGGGCGTTCCTCGACGGGAGGCCCTCGTCCGAAGGAGATCCGTCAAGTGTTATTGCGGCAGAAAGAGAGAGTGCATGTCGGCGTTTTTTCCCCGGCTTGGTCTCGGCGCGAGGAACCGCGGGGTTGTCAGGCCAGAGACGTCTCACACCCCCTAACGATCACATAACTCCGGGAGCGGCGGGGGGAAGTAAAAAAAAACAACGACAAAATATAAATAATAATAAAGTAAAACGCAGAACAGAAGAATCCTCCTCCGCGCGTCGGGTGCGAGGATGTCGGCGGCTGCGGGCGCGCGCGTGGAGCCGTCGGAAGGGTCTACTCGCTCACGTCTCTTCAAGGTAATTTCAAGCGCTGCAAATGACAGGATCCAGCTACTGGTGAAACTCTTGTTAGACAGGAGACCAAACAACCGAGCTGCCAGCGGCGAAACTGACTTGCCGCATCCTCCCTCAGACTTTCTCATTTTTTTTTTTTTTTTTGCGAGACGGTTCATTCAACAGGAAAATGAGCATTAATTCCAGCCGGTGGAAGGACAGGTAGAGGCGTAATGAATGATTAAACGTCACAGGGCTCCGAAGTTAATCCCGAACAGGTATTCCCGGCGGAGCGGCGAAACAGATGGCGGCGAGAGTGTTTCCACAAACAGGCAGGATTCTACCCAAACCTCACACGCGCCGCACATCAACCACTGCCAGATCAATTATTAGAATTCCACTGATAAAATGGAAGCCATTAGTAATATCCAAAGGGGTGCTGAAATATAGCCTGTCATTTTTTTCCGTGCTTAATGGCATTGTAATGGCCGATCTCTGCGCTGCCGCGGACGTGAGTGGGCCCCTGATCGTCGCCGCGCCCGTGGAGCTTTATCCCAGCCGGCGCTGGAGAGCGGCCAGCGGTGGTGCCGGCGCTCTCCGGCTCCACCTGTTTCCTTCCAGTTTCTGCCGCGGCTTCTCCACCCCTTCATTAAAAGTTGCATTCTTCCCCCTCCAGAGCGCAAGCTTTGCCAGACCATAAACAGACTGCGCTGCGGGCCCTCCAGGGTCGGGCACCAAAAAAAAACAAAAAACAAGGCTTTTCTCTTGTACCATTGAACGTGTTCGGCCTGCCCATTGCATGCAGACGGTTCATTTCTCCATTGCATTGCTGCAGTTCTGCCTTATGGAACAGAGCTCTCGTGGGGCGAGTGCATTGTGGGAGAAATAAGACCTTTAGAAAAAAAAAACCCCAGAAAGCAATTATACTCCAGATGAGTTATAGATTTTCGCTAAAGACTAATAGATTTGTAAGAAGGGAAAACGAAAAGAAAAAAGTAAAAACAAAACAACAACAAAAAACACTTTTGTTTTGCTACGGCTATTATCCCATTCAAAGTATGTATCTTCACTGGAAAACAAATGTGTTTATTTAATGTGTAACGGCCGAGCCTCAACGGCCACAAATAAAGAGCGTCATTGTGCCGCTGTCGGCCGAAATAATGAGTAGAAAGCTTCAAGTCCTGTGTAAGTGATGCATTCTTTTCTCCCCATACGACCCCGAAGGAGCCAGAATACTCTAATGTTTATCAGAGAGGAGCAGGACGGGTGCAGAGAGGGGCAGGGCTCGTACAATACCAGGTAATGGCAGCGTCCCAGCGGGGCAGGGAGACAGCTAGATGTTACCCGTCTCACACCTAGAAGTAGTTCCATAAGGGCTTCTTTTACCTCATCTGTGTTTTTGTCCTGCGCTGTGTCCGTTCGTCGGGTGTTGTTGATGTTTTGTGGTGGCCGCGTGTCGGAGGTGGGTGGAGACCAAGCACAAGTACAAGTACGAGTACGAGTACGAGTACTGTGAACGTCCAAATAACCACAGGAGGAGGAGAAGTGACTTCCGTCAGATCTGTTTGGATGTCTTACCAGAATCTCTCTGCCGAGCGGTTTCAGGCGTCTCGCTGGGTTTTTAAATCACCTTTCATTCCGAGTTGTTTTTATGGCTTCGCACGAAATTCAAAGCTGCAAAAAGATATATAAATAAAAAGGGGGGGGGGGGGGGGGCGGACGCAGCCGACGCGGATCACCGCAGGGAGCGAGAGAAGGGAGCAATCTGAAACCAAAACGAACGGAGACCGACTCTCCTCAGAAATTAACTCCGGCGAGAGGGAGAGCGTCGTCTCCGAGACGCCGCTCGGAAAAAAAAAAGCGCTTCTCCTCCGGGGGCGGAGGGCTTCTGCCCGCCTCCCCGGCCGCCTCCTGCCCACCTCCGCCCGGCCCCTCCTGCCCCCCGCACGCCCGTCTCACCCCGGCCTCATCTCCATCTCTCCACCCTGTGTGTAGAAACATAGCCAAGCAGGCTTTCCTAGAGACTTTACAGGACAACCTCATTGAGATGGACATCCTGGCGTCCGCGCGCCGCGACGGCGCGTACAATGACGGGTAGGTTGCATGTTTGCTCTCCTCCGCACGCCGCTGGAATCTGCCCGGCCACCAATTCACCGTGATCCATCCCTCCCCCCCCCCCGTCTCGTCTCCGATCGCCAAAGCCTGTGTTTGCCGCATCGCCCCATTTCGGCTTCAGTCGTGTCCACGCTCGGCGAATTTGACTCACCTGAAGTTTTTCCGCCCCGCACGCTCTGTGACGTTGGCTCCGGACGCAGCGAGGGCTTTTCTGAGAGCGCTCCGCTCTTCATCCCTCGCAGAGCAGTCGTTTTGAGGCTGTTCACGTCGCTCGTCAAAGGCCGCCTCCTGCATCCCGTGTCAGATTTCCAAACTCACATCGTTCTAACGGTAATTTGGGTAGTCGTCCGTTGTAGAACCCCACGCAAAAAATGGCAGCCGGTGACGGTAAAAAAGCCTTTTTTGTCAACACCTCAAACCAGTGGCAATGATGGAAAAGGGAAGAGTCCAAAGTTTTGAGGTGGAGGACCGTTCTCCATGAGATGTGACTCCCTCCATAGCCCTGTCGTCAGGAGGCTGCGGTCACTCAGTCACAAAGAGGCAGAGCTCAACGGCTCCATCTCCGGGTTAGTGGACACGCCAGCTTCAATAAACACTTCAACCCCAATGCCGTTTTAAAAACAGAGCTGGAGACGTTGAGCTTTTGGCGCCGAAAATCGGGCGCCTCTGCCGCCGTCCGTGCCACTGACTAGGGAGTCGATGCGTTGCTGGGGGGAGTGCCAGAGAAAAATGTCAAATGGCGCAAAAATGCAAACGGCAACAGTGGAGGTGGCCTTTGGAGTGCGACACTGGATCAGATTGGTGTTCCCGGGGCTGCAGAGCCGGCTGAGCTCCTGTCGGTAAAGAGGTTGACGGCGGCGTCTCAGCCATTCAATCGCAGATATCGTTGATCATAAGACATTTAGACAAGCAGCTGCACATTCATTATTTCTTATTTCTTCTCCTGAGATAGCAACCGTGTTGTCAAGCTCATATGTGTGTCTCTCTCTCTCTCTCTCTCTCTCTCTCTCTCTCTCTCTCCATATATATATATATATATATATATATATATATACAGTATATATATATATACTGTATATATACATTTTATTTACAGTGTATATATATATAGTATAGCTGTATAGCTGTTATACACACAGAATTGCTATGAATTAATATTCACCACGGAGGCAGGAATTAACAAGGACCTGCCGTGGTCACTAGTCCTGTAAATTACATTTGATATTGATTCTCAACTTCGATTGAACAAAATCAAATGTTCCTCACGAACCGAGCTGAAGTTTGATGATGGTAACAGTATTGAATGCACATCCAGGCGGAAATTTGATGCAGTAGACAGACAGACTGACTGACTGACTGACTGATAAACTGAATGACTGACAGACAGACTGACAGACTGACACAGACAGAAGGACAGACAGACTGAAATACAGACAGACATACAGACTGACTGACTGACTGACTGACTGACTGTCTGACAAAGAGGCTCCCTTTACACCTGGCATCCGTTTTGTATCTAGACACAATCTGGAAGATTTATAGAGATAGTTCATATGGATTATTCATATTGATTATTAATATGGATTATTAATATGGATTATTAATATTGTTAATTAATATAGATTATTTGTACGGATTATTAATATGGATTATTCATATTGTTTATTAGTATGGATTATTCATATTGTTTATTAATATGGATTATTCAGATTAATCATTGATATGGATTATTAATATTGTTAATTAATTTTGTTTATTCATATGGATTATTAATATGGATTATTCATATTGTTTATGAATATGGATTATTAATATGGATGGTAGGGACATGGTATTCCGATTAATCGTTGACATGAAAACACAATGGCATTCCCACTTGTGTTCAATGTGGTCAAAATGGTGGTTGAGGTGAAGGGATCAAAATCTGTGTGCAGTATGATCACCTGAGACGTAGGTTAATGCCAGGTGAAAAGGAGGTCAGACAGACGGACAGATGGACTGTCAGACGGACAGACAGACAGACAGACAGACAGAGGGTCAGTCAGTCAGCTAATTTTCCTGCCGACACCGTCTCCTTTCTAGACACTTCCTGTTCAAGCCGGGTGGGACGTCACCCATGTATTGCACGACATCACCGGGTTACCCTCTGACCTCCAGCACGGTCTACTCGCCCCCGCCACGCCCGCTGCCTCGTAACACCTTCTCGCGTCCGGCCTTCACCCTGAAGAAGCCCTACAAACACTGCAACTGGAAATGTGCCGCCCTCAGCGCCATCCTCATCTCTGTGACGCTGGTGTTCCTGTTGGCCTACTTCATCGGTGAGTCACCTTTGTTTTTCCCCCCTGCATCGGGGCACAGGCACACACACACACACACACACACACACACACACACACACACACACACACACACACACACGCGCGCGCACACACACACACGCGCACACACACACACGCGCGCGCACACACACACGCGCACGTGCACACACGCGTGCACACACGCACACACACACACAGCAACCCCAATCGAGGGGGGGTGGAGGAGGGAGCCCATGCCCCATTGTGTTTCCGCTAATATCCATTTTAATGGTGTGGATCTTGGCGCGGTGTGTGAATCTGGTTATATAGGAACTTGTAGATTGACTCTTGGTCCGTAGACCTCATCAGAAATAACATTATCATTCATAGATTGGGCCGGCTGAATCCGCCGGGGAGCAGCCAGCCGCTCTCCTCCCCTCGTGATTAGTGCAGGCAGAAGAATTAAGAGAGATGGGACACATCAGCCGTCACACGGGAGAACGGCGCCCGCTCGGAAATATTTCATCAAGACCTTTTTATTTGAGGCGGAATTCCCATCAGCAGCAACTTCAGGTGGATCCCCCGCGGACGCTCCCAGCTGGCCAGCGACGTTCGGCTGCGATGCCGAGTTCGACTGCCGGATGAGATGGTCTCTCGCTCTCTCTCCCTTTCTCTTTCTCTCTCTCTCTCGCTCTAACCTGTACCAATGCCTGAGGCAATGACATATATAGTTGCCAATATACGGCTCCATTCATGTGTCACATCCATTCGCAGGTGAATATACTGTAATAACACAGTTGTCATGAATTTGACGTGTGACGTCCCGGTAATTCACATCGTGTTTTGCAGCTGTATTCATCGAAATCTGCAAAAAGTACAAAAAATATATTTTAAATTGATTTTATAAGATAAGGTTCGGGAAAAGAAAGTCTCACCAAAAGTCATGCATTTTGATGTTAGAAGGGACATGTCCGGCGTAGGGCGGTGGCGGGTGGTGTGAATGGTTCATTCGGGCGGGGGCACCCGTCCTGCAGGTCCGGGTGGAGGAACAACGCGAGGCGGGGTGAGGTGCCCCGGTGCCCCCGGATCTGGGGCAGGGAGCCGGGGGAAGGACACGGAATGTTCAATTTCACGCGGTCGCCGTGCGCGGTGATCTATGGGCTGCTCCAGGTAGCGGTGCCGCGCCCAGACCAAAAAAAAACAAAAAAAACGGTTATCCACAAAAAAAATATTTTCATTCAGAGTTCACGGGATATGATTTCCAAATCACCTGATTTCGGACGACTCTGCTGCAATATTTTTCGTTATCTTTCCGCCTTGGATGTATTCCGTGATCTGCGAGATATGCACAGCGGCGGAGTGAGAGTCACCCTCGCCGATAAGAGGAAGGAGTTCTTTGGGGAAGCTGAAGGATGTGGAGAGCAGCTGGTTTTATGGAGCCAGTCAGTGTCCAGATCCTCCACCCAGCCTCCATCAGGGAGATGAATGGATCCTCCGCTCCCAAGTCGTCCGTTATGAATATGCATCGTGGCATAACGATCACGAAAGCTATCGTAACTGTTTTTTCCCCCGGCGCTGAGCTCAAGTAAAGCCTGATCTTTCATTGACTTTGTCACCGGGGTTGTTTAAACGGTTTAGTTTCACGTTCCTGAGCGGCAGCTGGAAGCTGGAATTTGATTTTGAATCAAATGTGAATCTGCCGCCCGCCGCCCGCGGAAACTAGAGTTTTGAGTTGCTTCAGATCAGTGAGGGCTGCAGTGGGTGAGCACTAGTTCGCCCTGGTTTGGCATCGGCGGCGTGGGTTTGGCGGTAGATTTCGACCAGAAACATTAGGCGATATGGAAAAACCTTCCTCCCGGCAGCCGTCGGCCCGACAACCGGTAATTGTGGATACGTTCACCGTGGGGGGCAGGGATGAATCGCGGGCACCCCGATGCGGCTCTCCGTGCGGCTCTCCATGCGGCCCCCTCTCCCTCGCCCTCGGCAATCCTAAACGGGATTATTTTGGTTTTAAACCGGACGCAAGCGGTGAGCCGAAGGGAGTGATTTCGCCGTCTTTGCAGCCCCAGGACGGAGCGCCGGGTGTCGCCGGTTGAAGCAACGTCTTAAGGAGGTGTTTGAAAGGGAAAGCGAAATAAAAATAAACAAAAGGGTCAAATCCCGGAGGAAGCCCGTCCCGGTCTGCGTCTCTGCTTCCCCGTGGAGGCCCTGGCTCTCCCGGGACGGTCCCCCACCACCCCCGCCGTCTCCTTCCTCCAATACCTGAACCGACCCAAAGCAAGAAAGAGAGAGCGAAAGCCCCGCTGCGCAGTGCCCCGGAAACAGGGTTTACGGTGATTTATTTGCTTCTTTTTGTGGATTTCTCCAGGTGAGGGGAAAAGTGTCGCGGGACGCCGGTTCCCATTGCCGCACCCTCTGAAATGAGCATTACAGGTCATTCAATTAGCAAAATAAAAGGACAAAAATCGAGAAAAAAAACAAAACAACCGCCAATGGACTCCGCCGGTCGCCGATAGATTCGTCCAACCGCTCCAAGCCTCAGACACATGATGCTGGTTTGTGACCTGGCCAGGAGCCAGAGAGACCCATCAGCCTGATAGCGCTTAATCACTCGGATGTAATTACACCCCACAAAAATCAGACCATCTCCCGGTGCACCGCTAGTAAACATGCTGGAGACCAGGCCTCACCCCAAGATCTGCATTTCCAATCAAGAATAAGGGCCGCGTTTAATTAAATGCTGATGAGAAAATATATTTAATTTCAAGTGCAATTAATTATTGAGGCCTGTAATTGGAAACTCCGGGTGAGATGTCTAATGAACCCAATTAAGCCACATGACAGATGTTTTGACTTGCTGCACGGCTCTTAGGCGGCGCAGCTCGGTCAATCAGCTGCTTTTTCCGAGCGCTCGGGTGTGCGGTGTCGCCGTCCTCCCTGTGGCCGCCCGCTCGTTAGCGCACCCGTCATGCGTCTCGCCGTTTTAAGGACGTAAAATGGAAACGGGAACGGCACGTAGTATCGAGTTCTCCGAATAGAAATGCAGCCAAATCACTTTTTCCATCAAAATCATTTTATTTTGTCTGATATTTACATTACATTGCATTACATCACACATTTGTCAGCAGTAGTGAAAAACCGACTGTACGTCCCTCTGTCTCCAAAAGAAAATCGGTCCAATGGCAGAAGTTGCTCTTCACGTTTTTCCATTTCGGTCAAACGTCAAATTTTTTAACCCATTCCTTTCTAGTTACTAAGCTATTTATCCAGAATCCCACACGACCCTTTGATACATTTTAGTGTGTTTGTGGTGCAGGCTGCCCACCAGCAAGCAGCTCAATATTCCCAAAAACACCTTCCGTGCGTCCACAGCTTCTCCCTTCCAGGAGATAGATTCGTTTTCAGCCGTTTATTTTCTGCTGTGCTGTACCCTGTATGTATTTTTGTCAATATGTTTGTGACTCCAATTGGAAAATGTGCTCAGGAGCTTTATCTGTGTTTTTGAGGCGTGTTTCCTTGAAAGCGTGATGCTGTGTGTGTGTGTGTTTGTGTGTGTGTGTGTGTGTGCGTGGGTTTTCCTTCCCGCGGCGCCGACACCGCCGGGCCGTGCCGTCAGAGAGACGCTTCGTGGAGCCGTACAGCTCGTTTAAAGCAATTGAAAAACGGTCGGCGCTTTTGATATGCTGACCCGTGTGCTCACCGAGACTCCGCTATCTCTTACCTTTTAGCGCAAAACTCTCCTTTTTTTTATTTTTATTTTTTTTTTCGGGTTTGAGTTGAAAATAAATTCAGCCGGGTGGAAAACAGCATCGTGCATCGCCAGGCAGGGGAAACGCCGACACCTGAATGTGGATCTGAGGAGCTGGAGGTGAAGGTCACTGCAGGTGGATCCCAATCAATGGCGTAGCAAAGATGAATTAAAAAAAACAAGATGCAAGCTGCTGTGTAGGCTCATCCCAGGTTCCGGCGTCAGTCCTCCGCTCGATGACGGAAGTTCCGTCTTGAAGACTCGCGGTGAATGGACGTTTCGTTATTGGACGCTCACTATTTCATCAACTTAGACAATCCGACTCTAAAAGGGGAAAGAACACTGTGAAATAAAGCCATGTGGGTGATGGATGCTGACTTCAGTGCCGGTGGAGCGAATCCTCGGTTGAGACGTTTGGCACGTTTGGGCGTGACGACCGCGCCGTGGAAGACATTGAGAGCGTCGTTAGGGGGAGCTCGGCCGCAGGATGTGGGTAAACAAGCAAATTCAACTCAAATCTTGCACATGTTGAAGTAGAATTAAAGCCCCTCTGCCCGGGCCCAATTAGAATGAAAGAATACGGTTGAACGTACGCCCAGAGCTTCATTATGTGGGTGGTGCGGCGCATCCATCTATGAACGCTTTATCTCCAGAAATAATGATCATAATTTGATTTTTTTTTCACCTTAAATCATGATTTAAGGACAGCAGGGTAATGTTAGGTTCTATGCGATGTCGTCTCCTCAATTTCAATGTTTTTGTGTTAGATTGCCAATTCAGGAGAGGTGTAAAAGCCTTCAGGTGAAGAAATGAGCAATCCAAGGCTCTGGTGCTCCACACCAATTCTTTGAAGTGTCCAAAAAAAACGATTAATTAGCCATATGGTTTCTGACGTGCACAGTCTGATGAGAGACGACGTCTTCCTCGCACCGTGTTGCACGCGGTATTTTTTCTTTTTTTTTTTCTGCCTGTGGATTCAGGGATTTATTTCAGAAATATCCCGTGGCTGTTTTTTTCTAATTTCTCTTTATCGCACACTGGAAACCGGTAGGGCAGAGAGGGGAAACAAATCTGTTGGTTATGGCGCCTCCTGCAGCGGACACTCGTAGGAAAGCGCGGCGGAGATGGAGAGATGTAAGTGCGGCCGGGCTCGCAGGGCCCTGGAGACGCGCCGAGCGCCGCTTCTGTCCCCTAATTGACACACGGCGTGACCCGCCGCCTGCCAAGAGATAAGCAGACGGAGGCCACAGCACGCGCTCGGGAAAATGGGCAGAGAACGGGCGGAGCTGCAGAGAGCAGGGCTCCCGACGGGTCAGCGGCGCTGCTCGTCCGTTTCGCCACCGCTCTCTCGTTAGACGCACCTTGTTATTTCCACGTGTCGATGGTTTTTCTGTGTTTTTAATTTTTTATTAATTGTTTTTTTTTTTTTTTTTTTTGCCGGTGGAGGCGGCGTCCGTCTCAAACGCGGCCTCTCTGCAAAGTCGGGGAAGCTCGGCTAAACAGATTTCAGGGGACGCGCTCTGTACCGGCGCCAACATTCTGTATAGGACAGATACCGAGGAGGAGCTGGACTAAATCTTTATGTTGGGCCGGGAGGGGGGGGGGGGGGCCCTCGGGTAGGGCTGGGATGAAGCATCGGGCCCCGCAGAGACCTGATTATTTGGACGCTTGAAATGACACTCCGCCTGGTGCCTTTGATGCGGCTGCTCCGCCAGAGACATTCCGTGGATCTGGCTGTGGCCGCCACTCCACCGAATGTGGAGCGGAGATGTATTCTGTTATTGTTTGTCGGAGGAAAGTTTTCATTGTACGTATTCAGGGCAACGCGCACAAATTATTATCAGGACAAACATGGAATCCGAAAGGATATCAATACACTGTGTGTACGTTCAGTTCCATCTTAAAGTGGGAATCCGCAGGATTATTTTGTTGAAAAACCTCGCTTTTTAGGGAACAGCCGCTCCAAGTATTTTGCATTATGCATGTGCGATATGCTGCTTCCATTGTTGGTGGCGGGGTCCGCCTTTCCCGGCAAGAATGCAATGATGGGGTGCGTGAAAGAAGTGAACGGCAGCCGCCGTGAATTTCAGACTAGCAGCAGAAGACTGAAAGGCAATTTGTATCAGACCGTAATAACGGCACCCAGGAAAGGCTTGCGCTATTATTCGTGCTTCAAATGCTTGTCAACAGGTTGAATTCCTTACATTGGTGTCCTGTTATGGTAGCTGCTATAACTTCACCGCTATTCATCCCCCCGGCGGCTGTTGTTCAGAGGTGCCACTACGTCTCTCACCGCTCTCTTCAACACGAACACCGGGCCCCCCAGAGTCCAGGCAGCGCCACCGGAGGGAACAGGAAATCCACAGCGTCCACACGACGCACTTATCATACCGCCTTTCATTTAATGACAAAATGCTGGAGCCTGGACGATTTATCTCCATACATTCCGCGTCAAGGTTGAAAAAAAATGTGAGTCTTTGCACAGCTATTTGGGGAGGGTGGAGTGGGAGTGAGCCGCTCTGTTCTGCGTCCAGAACTGACGGACGGGCGTCGGCGGGGGAGAGGCTCGGTCTGGTTCATTCAACCACGAGCCCGGGCTGGCTGCGATCCGCCGCTCGTCACATTCCTTTGATGCCTTCAGCCAATTCCATGTTAATGGTTAGGTCGGCGTTGGAGGAACTCCTATTCTGGAGGGACTGCTGATGATAGAACTCCTGAAGCAGGCAGAGTTAATACGGTGCTGCACCCTGAAGTATAAATTTGAAGGATCATATTAGTTCCTGGTTCTCATTAGGAATCATTAACTGGAATAACTGTGAAAATGTATGAATGGTAAACAACATGAACAGGCCGAAGCGGGTGTGACATGTTTGACTTGGGTTGTCCAGGTGCGTTCGTACGATTGCGGAATTTTCCGAATTAGAGTTAGAAGAATCATTGTTGCAGAATTATTTTATAGATTAGATATTATTGTGAATTTCAAGACGTTGTGAATTAAGTGCATTTAAAAGGGGGTAACGAGAATGACAGCACAGATCAATCAACGCACACTTAAACCACAAAAAAAACACATTCCAGCAATTAAAGACCAAAATTATGCCATGACAAATAGTTGAATTAGTGTCTTGATAAGATATCTGCCTCGCACAGTAACGGAAAGCCAACAAGTAAGTCTTCTCCACATTCCACTATGGAGTTTGGGAGAAAAGCCATTTGGTCTCCGACTCAAACGCAGGCTGTGAGAAGCTCCAGGAAGCTCCTCGGTCACTTGAACGACTTTATTTTCTGAGTGAGAACAAAACAAAACAAAACAAAAAATAAAATAAAAGCGCATTTGAAGAAAACAGTGCTGGAAGAGGCTTGGGACTTTAAAAACCACACAAAAGGAAAGCCCGATTATATCACACGTGATAATTGAATTGCTCGGTCCTTTATTTGAACAGCTTTAAGGGACCAACAAATCAGTAAAATGGCAGTATTGCGCCTCTGTGTAGTTTCTGCTGACTGGTGGCTTCCAAGCAGGCTTTTGCCTGGCTAAGCTGCTCCTGTCCATTCTCCTCTTGGTGATCCGTCATGGTCACCCCCCTCCCCCTCCCCCTCCGCCCCGCACCCGGCCGCCATTATTCCAGAGGACATTCCCTCCGTCAACCTTGTAGCATATTAGTGCATCTGATCCATTTTCACATCCAACCGCCCCGGTCGCCTGTCTGCTGACCCGGGGCTTTCCTTGTGTCCGAGAGCTTTGCAGGGAATGAGTTACGTGAAAGGGGGGCGCGTGGGGGGGGTATTGGTCTGATTTGACAGATGCTGCCCTGGGGGGGGGGGGGGGGGGGGTCACATTCACTGCATCTTGCTTAGTCAGCGCAAAATGTTAATCATTAAACCCATGCATTGTTTTTAATCCCTGGGTATATTCCTCACTTTGCCCTCATCTTGAGAGAAACATCAAAGTAACAGCGCTCAGGTAAACACCACATTCAATATTTTCCTTAAAGTACACATACGGCCGTAATAAAGTACACAAGTCGTCATGACACCTGATACCTTCAGTCGTGTGTTGCTATCACAAGCGCGTTCCCTCAATGAGGCTGACGATGTAACCTTCCCTTGCAACCTGCAACCTTCCCTAGGTAGCAGGGGAAGACTTGTCCAGTCGGGAAGAAGGAGAACAAGGCCTCGGCACCAGAGCGGTGGTTGTGTTCTGACTGACGTCACCGTACTGTGCATGGCTTGAATTAACAGCTTCATCCATGAGCGGCTGCTCTGCAGTGTACTGACGTGTTGCTCCTCTTGCAGCCATGCACCTTCTCGGACTCAACTGGCACCTGCAGCCCATGCAGCGACAGATGTACCAGCTTTCAGAGGACAACACCAGCGGCCTGCCCTTCCCCACCGACCTGAGCTTCCCGCCGCTCGGCAACACGGGCCTGGACATCCCCGATCGCCGAGGGAAAGATGACGGTAAGCAGAGCGCCGCTGAGTCGATGCTTTTATCCCGAGAAAATGTAGGGAGGGCGCGAAGGGAGGAGAGGTCGGTGAGATCCCGAAATGTCGTGGGAACACGGACTCACCTGGGAGCCACCGCCCGGACGAGCGTGGGGGCCTTCCCACTTCAAGGAGCACAAATCGTTTGCTCGTCCACGAGCTTCACGACGTTTCCCATTGTCGCTTCTTCTGTTTACTCTCTCAAGTTTTTTTTTTTTGAAAATCTTCAAGTTTGCGAGTGACATTTCGGAGCTCAAGCAACTTCCGTTTAATTTCCTCCGTCCGGACTCCCATTGTGCGGCGCGGCCTCGGCGGCACGCAGCGAGAGATCTGCATTGTAATCCGGTGCAAGACGTTGTAAGCGGGGGAAAGTTTAGTTTGTTCCTGGAGGAAGAAAATGGGAACAGCTTTAGGGGGCTAAGTATCCAGAGAGGTGGCGGTGGCGGCGGCGGCGGTGCCGGCGCCGGCGGTGGTGGCGGTGGGCCGGATTAGCCGCTCTGTCCCCTTCAGAACGGATGTGATCCTTTCATCTCCTCGTCTGGGCTGCCTTTCCCTGGCAGCTGAAGAAAGCACGCGCTCACCCCGCCGTACCAACTGCTCGGCTCCGGCAAAAGTTTGCTCCCCTCGGCTCTGGAACAAACGGGCCCGGGTTCGGCCGCCCCGGTTCGCCGAAAGCGGAGGACAATAGGTGAGGAGATCGGGTCATTAACATATAGATGAATCCGAGGTGTCGTCTTCATTTACCGAGCGACAGAAAGCGTGCTGGGGGCGGCGACGCGGCCGGGCGGCGGCCCCCGGGCTCGGGGCGCGGCATGACAGCTGTTGTTGAGAGGAAATCAATAACCATAGCTTTCTAAATAAGTCTCATTCTGCGGCGCTGTCCCCAGAAACACTGATGATCAATCTGACGTTTCACCAAGGTGATTCAGACGTCTGCCCTGCTCTGACATTCACGGGGGGCCTCGCCCCATCATTCTTTCTTCATATTTACTGTGGAAATTTCCATCACAGCAGCATGTAGTAGATTAGTTTGTAAAGCGACAAACCGTCTATTTAACCACGAGGCCCATTACTACTGGTCTCAGCTTATGATTTATTTAAACTGGGTGATGAGTACACTATTAATGTGCAGCATAAACACACACACGGAAACATGTGGATGATGAGGCCAGTTGTCGAGGCACCATGTAAAACCTGGATCGTGTCCTGTCTCCTCTTATGAAACCCATCGCCACTGATGGACTTTTGAGGAGACTGCCATCTGCCGCACCGTGTGTAACCCGATGCCGCCGCCGCCGCCGCCACCACCGGGTCCTGAGGGTTGTGTTGTATGGATGTCTGCTTTAGTAGACATCACGGCTGGAATTGGCCCGTCTACATGGGCAAGCAGATGTTGGCATTTCCTCTGAGTCCGGTGGAAGGTGTAAAATGAAAGGTGTCGGTGATTTCCGCTGGTGGTTGTGCCGGCACCTGTTTGGGCGGGCTCGCGGGGATTTCGTTTAAATTGCTCACGATTACTATTAACTGTCTTTGGTGTTTGAAATGATTTATTTCTGGAATCGAAGGGAACACAAGGCTTATATTCTATCAGTGTTTAAACCTTCAAGCTGTCGTCAGCCTTAAAATAGTTAGAAAATAAAAGCGTCAACCCGCTCAAGTGGTTTGCTGATGTTACCTTTATCTTAATTAACATATCGGCAAGTAACGGCCTGTACTTCAGAAATGTATATTCAGGAATAGACGTGCACTCTGTTCACTTGAAAGGAACTAAGTGGGGTTGTATGTACTTATTATGGCTTTTAAGGATCCAGCCTCATGTCAGTCCTAACAGTCTATTGACTTTGAGTATTTTCTACTGATTTTTTTATTTTCTTATTCTTTTTCCAAACCAGAAACAAATTATTATATTTTTTTCTTTTTTAAATGAATATAATACGATAAAATATTTAAATAAAGAGCATCAAAGCAAATTTTCTCTCTCTGGTGTTTAAATAGAAACCTATTTGGCGTATTTTGGTGTCGGTCTTTACTCAAGCTTCAGCACCATTACTCCCGAGCTGAACCTTCATCAAATATGTGGGATTAATCTTTCGATCAGAGTCCCGGGACTTGTTTCGAGCTCAATAAGCTCTGACTCGCTGATCGAGGCCGTGCCTCGGGCGGGCTTGAGCGCGGCGGCAAAGCTTCACCCGGGGAGAACTGACCGGGGAGATTAACGGTCGCCATCTCACTTTGTGCGCGACGCAGGAAAGTCGGAGCTTTTCCCGGACGACAGCTTCATCGACATGGGCGAGATCGACGTGGGCCGCAAGGTGGCGCAGCAGGTCCCCCCCGGCGTCTTCTGGAGGTCCCAGGTCTTCGTGGACCACCCCATGTACCTGAAGTTCAACGTCTCCCTCAGCAAAGACGCCTTGGTGGGGATCTACGGCCGGAGGGGCCTGCCCCCCTCCCACACGCAGGTACGAGGTGGACGGAGGTCCCGAGGCGTCGGGGGTTTGAAGCCCATCGGGTTTTTTTTTTTTTTTGTTTGTTTGTTATTATATAGCTTCTTGAAAAGTCATGAAACGTAGACTCATCGACTCGTGATTCATTCGCTCTGTTTGGGTTTTTTTGAGCATCCATTTTGGA
Organism: Zeus faber; assembly: GCF_960531495.2. Lineage (NCBI taxonomy): Eukaryota > Metazoa > Chordata > Actinopteri > Zeiformes > Zeidae > Zeus > Zeus faber. The sequence goes on from NC_137197.1 coordinate 3,980,611, forward strand.
AACTTCTTTGCAGTGGTCCAAAAATAGGCCATTTTCAAATGAGATGCTATTTGGTATAATAGATTGGATTCAGTTAGATGCAATTACTTCAGAATATTTCACCAGACTAGATACAATAATGTAGGTACTTTATTCAGCCCCTAACTAATCAATAAAGTAATCAATCAGGAGAATAAATCTATAGGTCTGCGAAACCTTAAGTTATATAAACCAGTTTGGCATCATTTTTACTGCATCACCAACAGTAGTATTTAACGTCGTCTGGGGCCGGAGGAGCTTCCCGGCGCCGCCACGGCGGGAGGGAGGGGGAGGGAGGGGCCTCCGAAGGCCGCCGCGCCCTTCCTCCGTCTCACCGCTGTGGAGCGGCTCAACCGAACCTGAAGCGGTATGACCCGACGCTCCCAGCGGTCGCTAAAAACGTCTGCATTCATGAGGAGAAGAAGAAGGAGAAGAAGAAGAAGAAGAAGAAGAAGAAGGAGAAGAAGAAGAAGGAGAAGAGGAAGAAGAAGAAGAGGAAGAAGAAGTAGGAGAAGAAGAAGAAGAAGAAGAAGAAGAAGAAGAAGAAGAAGAAGAAGAAGAAAAAGAAGAAGAATGCCAAATACACTCTTGCAAATACCTATAATTTGTCCCCTGTTTAAGCCAGCCAGAGGACAGCCTTGGTCCGATTCTTTGGTTGGTGCCATCGTCGAGGGCAACCGACACACGGTACAGCACCGGCAGGCCAGCTCATTGAAGGACCCCGTTTCTTTACTCTTTTGTTCTTCTCTCACAGAGTATAAATTGGGATATTGTAAAAAAACAAACAAAAAATAACAAAACAAAGACGGGTGTGACCACACGGAGCGTGCTTGCCGTTGCAGCACCGAGCGGCCTTTTTGTTGCTAAAAGGATTCGTGGCGAATTTCCTTTGTAGTCGTTCCTAGAGGCTCGATATCATCTATGAATCACCCGCACCACGCAGGGCTCAGGGGGCAGCGGTGGGAGATTTTTCTTCACACTAATTTTCCATCTATGTGCAGCACATAATCAGATATACAATGTTATTAATCATATCTGACTCGTGCGCGGAGAGGTTCTGCCGGGCTTGGATTCCCGCTGTAAGCGCGGCCCAGGCCCAACAAATAGTCTAAAGTGTGGAGTTTAGCACGCGGGGAACTTCATATAAACGTCTGATGTGATTTATTTTTCAATCAAAAGATTAGGGATTCATCCCTTTCCTTCTATTTTTACACCTACGCAAATAATCCGGGGCTGGCGTTTTGTGCCGTGACTGATGAGACACAAAGTGGCATCGGAGTCAGGGATTCCCTCCCTCGTGTCGATGGCGAAATGAAAGTCTTCTCATTGGTATTCATGGAGCCGGTGCAGATACCAGGCAAATTGCCGCAGATGTTATTTGGTAAACAAACTTTTAATTTGTTAATTTTTTCCGACATTTTTATTTAGCTATTTATTTTTTCTCTTTCATAGTCGGAATCGAGGCTTTCACGTATGATATTTCTTCCCCCGCCCCTCCCAAAAAAATGATCACAGCCCACTGCCGTACGCCAAGAGTGGAGCTCCTCCCGAATTGATGAGTTATTCATACGGACCAAACGCCCCGGCGCCGCGAAGCGCTGGGTCTCATGTGCCGCTCTAATGGCTCGTCTGCGCTCCACCCATCTGCTCGTCTCTATCTATCTATCCGTCAGTCTGTCTGTCTGTCAGTCTGTCTGTCTGTCTGTCTGTCTGCATATCCCTGCATCTGGAATGGCGCAGCACGACAAACCACATGTTTCGTACTTTATTTTCGTGATGAAACAGAACGACGGCTTCTCGGTTCCAGATGTTCCAGTCTGGCCTCGTGGCAGGAAGGTCCCGGGTTCCAACCCCGGCCGTCCCTGGTGCTTCCTCCGTGGGGTTTGCGTGTTCTCTCCGTGTTTGTGTGGGTTTCCTCCGGTTTCCTCCCGCCGTCAACAAAGACATGTACGTGAGGGGTTAATACTCCCGTCGGTGGTGATGCTCTGCAGCTGCCCAATGCTCCGGTGTAGGATGGCTCCACTGCAGTGGACACATTTAGTTTCGCTATAAATTATCGTCCACGTGACCCATATCGTACACTCCAACATATTGTCGTTCAAAATGGCGTTCGCGGCACATGACAACAAAGATACAGTTCCCACGGCTTCAAAAAACTTTCGCTTTAAACTTTACAAGCCAACAACATGAACAGATACAGTGCAGATACAGACATGTTTTAATGCTTTTGACTGGATCTAGTTAACGCACAAACAGACGCAACATCCTATCCTCTCCATCATTTAAAATACTTATTTTAACCCTAATCTTGTTGCCATGGGAACCAGAGCAACCGGCAGCTCACGTTCCATTTGCTCAGCACAATACGTCTAGCCACCATTCCATTCAAACGGGTTCCCACCCGACTCGTCAAGGTCGGGCCAATCACAACCGTTTATTTCATATGGGGCGGGGTTGATACGAAAACGATGCAGAGGAGAGCTGTTGACGCACCTTACCAAGATGGCCGCCGCTGATGTGGAACGGTCTGTTTAGTCCGCTCTGGTGACAGTATTAAACCAACTGGACGGTTCATTTTCTATAAAAAGATTTTGTTGTAAGAAAGGTGTGTTTGTCGAACTTGGTAAAAAAAAAAAAAAATTGCTAAAATTTTTGTTTTATCAACTCACTCACACAGCGCTGCGTCCCACGTTTCATTGCTCTGATTGGTTGTAGTTCTATCCAGTGCTCTGATTGGGTTGTAGGTCAATCCAATTGCGTCCAGAGACATTTTGGTCTGTACCCCATTCGGTAACGCTCCTTGGAAATCGAAAATGAACAGAGAGATTCCAGACGAATACGCGTTTAGGAATGAGTCTGCCGGTGTCAGGCTGTAATCTGTTGATACTGACGTAGAATCAACGAACTGAAGAGTCCACGAAACTAGAGCTTCAAGCGTCTCTTTTCACAGGAGCTCAGTCCACGATTCAGCAAATGGAAGTGAGTACAGACAGATACATATATATATATATATATATATATATATATATATGTATGTATGTTTGTATATCTGTCTGTATATACTGTACTATAAGAAAACATGGAGTGATGGGATTGGCTGCAATGTCACATTCTCACATCTCGACTAAATTAGTAATTGACAGGATCCTGTTCTCATGTGTATTGTGCCTCAGAGCACAGTGTTCCAGCTGTGATGGCTACTCTCCCCCTCTCTCCCCCTCTCTCTCCCTCTCTCTCTCCATCTCTCTCTCTCGCTTCCCCTCTCTCTCGCTCTCTCTCTCTCTCGCTCTCTCTCTCTCTCGCTCCAGTTTGACTTTGTAGAGCTGCTGGATGGCAGGCGGCTCCTGGCCCAGGACATCCACGGCTTGGAGGGTCCCCGGGCCCTGCAGCGCAGCCTGGTCCCCCTGGTGGCCCACGACACTGGCTTCATCCAGTACATGGACTCCGGCATCTGGCACCTGGCCGTCTACAACGACGGGAAGGAGGTGGAGACTGTCTCCTTCCTCACCACCGCCATAGGTGAGGGATGCACCGGTACCTGTTTGGTCCGGCCCTGTCTCACTCTCATTCCCGGACAAACATTGAACCCCTGTCCCCGTGGTCAGCATCTGGACCATGTCTTGTTTTCTTTCATTCTTTTTTGATTTGATTCTGGATTCTATGTTTCGTTTAAAAAAATATATATATATATCTAAAGGGAACAGAATGCATGTAAGTAACATTTTGTTTGTATCCGGTTTTTCAAAATCGCAAGAGCCAAATATTACGAGAGAGTACGAGAACAGTGACGGACCCGATACCCAGTCGCTTATCTGTTCTTTCTTTAGTTTTCTAGAGTTATGGCTAAACTTATAAAATAAGTTTTGGGTTTTATTCTGCTGCCGACACAAGACTTTACGCACAGCAGAAAAAAAAACCTCTGCTCCAGTTCCACCGACAGACATGAACGTGCTCTCACCAGGGAGGTAACGATATCAATTGTGTGGTAATGGTATTAATTCCCCCCTTTTGTTTTATGTGTATTCAATAAATAATGAGTTGCTGTTAAAAAAGAAAGACACGCGGTGAAGCCTCTGACGGGGAGCTTGCTCAACTTCCCAGCCGGGAGACGTGAGGCAGTTCCGCCGCTGATTTGCGAACGCTGCACTCGGAGAAATTATATGACTCATTGGAAGGTTTATTACAACGTTTGGCCGCCGGCCACCGCACGGCGACAACATAAGGTGAATTAAAGTTAACATCTTGAATTTTGCAGCGTGACTTAATACCGCGGGCACAGTATTACAGGGAGAGGCTCACGGTTCAGAACCGTCGGCGCTTGCCACGGCGGCACACCTGAAGACGGTACCGTTTGGAACCCGCGCTGTCGCCAGGTTTTTGTCGCCGCTTGGAGTGAGAACCGCTGGACAGAGAAAAAAAAAAAAAAAGAAAGGTTTGTTTTCGACGGCAATGGCTGCGACTTCCCAAGGTTAAGAAGGCACAGAAAAGTGCAGGTTAATCAAGGTGAAGTTGAATATTACCAAATCAGAACCCCGGCGCAATCTCCCCACGCCCCTGAGTAGGGCATTGAGAGATCATAATATACTCATTAGCCTGAGAGTCTTCGGCGCGAATTAGGGGTCCGGCTTCTGGGAACCATTTGCATACAATTCATAGTATGATTGCACCCCTCCTGCTTGTGCCATTTTTTTTTTATCACGATTTGCTCCAATTTACATCTACTTTGCATGCATCAACGTGCAAAAAAAAAAAAAATAGATTTCTCTCCGTCTCTGCCCTCGATTGGCTCCGTTTCAAGCCGGCGTCCTTCTTCGGAGGACGGTGACTTGGTTCTTCTGCGCGAGCCTCTTTGTTCTCCCCAAAGCGTCTTTGATTAGCGCCGCGCACCGAGCGAGGTGCGAGGGGCCCGAGGTGTCGGCTTTCGCGGCGACGGCAGCTGGGAGCCCTTCTCACATGCTCTTTAATTAAAAGCTCCTGGGCCGGAGCCCATCTGTGACAGGCCGGTGCCAGGCGGCAGATCGATGGGAGCCTGTCGTCGACGCCCGAGCTACAGCGACCGGAGGAGGGCCCGGAGGTGCCCTCTGCCCCGCTCCCCTGCTGGGGCAACAACAGCTGTAATTCAATACTTAATGGATGATATGACACGGGGAGCGGGGGGCCGCCTGCCGTGCTCACTTTGCCCGGAGAAGGCAGAGCTCGCTGGGGGGTCGGGGTGCGTGGGCCGCAGGGGTTCCTCGGCCTGGGTTTATCGGAACCGGGGGACGTCTCCGCTCAGAGGTAAGCGGAGGAGCCTTCTCCAAAACGGGTTGCCCTTCAGCAGAAATTTAATCTCCCCTGAATTGTGTTGAGCCATGGAGGGATAGAGTTGACCTTCAACTATCTCAGCCTGGGTATCGAAATATATATATGTGAGCAATATCCATTTAGAGCGAGCGGATTGGGAGAAAGGAGCGGCGTCGTTTTCAGACGGGGCGACATGAATTATTTCAGCTCGTCCAACCGCGCCGGTAGAGACCAAAAAATAAATAAATAAATAAAATGAAATGACTTCCTTTCCCGTCGCTGGCGCGTCTTGTGTTCCTACGGCGTGTATCCATGGAAAAGGGCTGTCCTCTGCACAAAGCCGCGCGGTTCTTCATCTGGGGGCCCGGACGCCCTCTTCCCGCTCCTCATCGCCTGGCAACGGCCCCGCTGTGCGAAACACGTCCTGCCGGATGCGCTGCGAGCGAGCAGGCAGCCGCCGGCGCTGGCTGTTGCCAAACGTGCGTCATCCCAGGTTTTGCGGTTAGCGAATCCCCCCCCCCCCCCAAAAAAAAGGAAATAGACAAAATGAGACGCAAGAGCCAGTGCCGCCCCAACCCTTCGGTGTCCCGCTGATCGCGGCCTCCGTCGGGCCCCGACGGCCGTCAGTCAGGACACGCTGCGTCCTCCCGGACCCAACGCTGATTAAGCCTTCCCGTCCTCGTGGAGCGGAGGAGCCTCACGCCGCGCTCGGCCTTCCTTTGGTGCCAGGGCTGATGGATTCCAAAGAATCAATGATTTATGTGTTGCCTCGCGTGGAGCGTGTCGGCCGAAAGACTGGGGGGGAAACAGAAGTGAACCGCAGAGTCCAGAGTGGTGCCGTTCAGGGTCGGTCAGGGAAACAGATGTGTGTCCAAAACAGAGACATCACAACAAAATACGTCATTGGATCAACTTGGAAAAATCGCCTCAATATATTTTTTTCCTGTTCCCCTAAAAGAAAATGCACGCCTTGGGCTGGGGGCTATCGTGCGTTGTTCCAATTTACGATTCTATCGGGGCGGGGTGCGGTCTCCCAGTTCGGTTGCAGGATTTATTATTTACAAGTAAAGTATTTAAACAAAAACATCCACTTTACACTACATGAAGTCCTACATGCGTGACGCAGCACGCCACGGGGAGACACGGGGGGGGGGTTTGCAACGCGACAGAACGGGGCAGTCCCTTGGCTCGGTTGTTTTAAAAAATATTTATTTTATACAAGTAGGAAACAAACTAAAATAAATCGATTTAATCTAAAAACACAGGACAAGCGGTGCAGGGGTGGGGAACGGGCACCGAGCACCGCTGTCTGGAGGAGAAATCCCAAACAAAAGCTCCAGTTCCCCGATGTTACGTTGGCGCGTAAACAGACGGGAACGTCCGTGTATCATTCATTTCATATCTGATTAGATCATATTCTGATTTTCTTTCCCGCATGAAATGTTGTGAGTGTGGGAACCTGGCTCAGCGAGCGGAGAACCCCCTGCGCCCCCCGCACCGGGCTCCCAGCCAATCCAGCGTCCCCTCCTTCCCGCCGCCGAAGCACCCGGCCCGATGCGCCCGCACCGGTTTGGTTTATGTTTTTCATTTTCCATACAAGTAGGAGACGAACACCTCTTTCCCACTGCACCAAAAGCCCGGTCACACCCGCTAACATCCGGCGTTTGTCATGAGTGGGGAAGGTAAAACCCGGGTTTCAGTCCCGAGTCAAGTGACCCGGCGTTAGACCCGGGTTTTAATCGGCTCCGCCTCCGATGGGCTCTGATGTGAACAGGACCACCGGGTTGACCTGTTCGCTTTGGCCTCTCTACCGCATGTTGGAGTTACGGACGTCGGCGCGTTATTAGACCAGAATATCCGCGTATCATTCCATCATTTCATATCCCCTTCAGATTTCAAAATCACAAGTTATTGACTTTTTTTTCCACCTGGGAGACCCTGAAATGTTGTGAGCGTGGGGATGGCACAGCAGGGAGGCCCCCCACGCTGCCCGCCGGGCTCCGAGCATCAGTCCAACGCGCTGCTTCTACTGTAGCGTTGGGTCATTCAAAATATATATTTTTTCAAGTTTCACAGTCTTACACCGTTGTTTGTTTACGTTGCCGTCTCCTCCACTGTTTTGTTCCCCATCGCACTGGAACCATGACACGCCCCTTTTTTACGGCGCCTTGGTGACGTTGAACGTGATGCGCCTCGTGATGCTCCTGGCAAGCTGTCAATCAGCTGTTTTTAGTTTGTTAGTTTTTGGTTGGTGGGTTCATTGTGGTGTGAAAGAAATGAACTCCATACCAGAGAATATGAATGAAATTCCATTCTTGTGGCCGTAGCTGATGCAGACAACACACGGCACAATCGGGAGAAAACAACAACCAACCAGGGAAGCACCACGGTCATTTTTTAACACTTCTACACAATGAGCATTACAAATAATCAATCCAAAATAGCTCTGAGCCGAGCGGGCGAGGGGGGGGGGGGCTCTTCCCCTCCCTCCCCCCCTCAGGTTGATGAGTAGATCTACAGTTAGGAAGGTAAACCCTGCTCTTTGAAGGTGGATCGCAGTTCTTATTTTAAGGACTTTCATTGTCTCCTGGTTCTACGTACGTCCCAGGATTCCACACTGACGTCATTCCTGCCCCCTTCCCCTTTCTTCTTCTGCCCGATTCAGTGAATGCAAATGTAAAGACCCTGCAGCTGCTACCTGACCGGTGCGCCCCCCCCCGGGACCACACACACACACACACACACACACGCACGCACACACACACACACACACACACACACACACACACACACACACACATACACACACACACACACACACACACACACATACACACACACATACATACATACATACACACACACACACACACACACACACACACACACACACACACACACACACACACAGACACACACACACATTGTAAATTTCCCTGTTGTGGGACTAATAAAGGTTTATCTTACACACGCACAAACACATACACACACAGTCACACACACACACACACACACAGTCACACACACACACACACACACAGTCACACACACACACACACACAGTCACACATACACACACACACACACTCACACACTCACACATACACATACACACATACACATACACACACACACACACAGACACACGCACACGTAAATTTCCCTGTTGTGGGACTAATAAAGGTTTATCTTACACACGCACAAACACATACACACACAGTCACACACACACACACACACACACAGTCACACACACACACACACACACAGTCACACACACACACACACAGTCACACATACACACACACACACACTCACACACTCACACATACACATACACACACACACACACATACACACACACACATACACATACACACACACACACACAGACACACGCACACGGAAATTTCCCTGTTGTGGGACTAATAAAGGTTTATCTTACACACGCACAAACACGTACACACACACACACACAGTCACACACACACAGACACACACACACACACACAGTCACACACGCACAGTCACACACACACTGCTTAGCAACATGGTGGAGGGAGAAATGCAACAGAGCCGTCTCTCTGCCCGTCCCTCACGCCCCATCCCTCTCTCTCTCTCTCTCTCCCTCCCTCTGCTCGCCTCCCCCTCTCCCTGTATCTCTTCTTCTCATTAATTCACCAGTTGCCTCCGTCTCTCCCTCTCTCTGTCTCCCTTTTCTCCCCCTCTCTCTCTTCTCCTCTCATGCGTTGCATCTTCAGTGATGATTGACTCTCTGGAGTAAAGGAAGCTCACTCTGTGGTTCACATTTCTGGCCCTTTGTGGAACACAAAAGGTTCTTTGTTCCTTAAGTTTAGCCTCAGAGCTTCTTCTTGCTGAAGTCAATGGACGGAGATTGAATATTTTTCAGCACCATTTGGGGCTTAATTCAGCGAGCGTCGCGTTTCGGATTGCTCTGGCCGGGGGGAGGGGGGGGGGGGGGGGCTCAGAGATCTGGCTCCCTGTTGAATGGAACCTGTAGAATGAAATAATCAGCATCATCATAGAGCAGGGTTGAATAAAACCATTTTACCTTAAATATTCACTGTTGCGTTTGTTCGAACACCTTGTGTGTCTTAAACTTGGGTTCATTTTATCTTTATTTAGATTAGGTCACTTCCTTTTACATGCGCGAATGGAGAGCCACGCCCCGTTCATATTCCCATTGAACAGCCCAATCCCATTGGACTGACAAAATTCTGAGTCAGGTACAGCCCTAGAAATTACTAATAATAATAATCAGACACACAAAATAAATCCCCCGTACGTTTAATGGACTGTCCCTCCCCCTCGCAAAGCTGAAGTGACGAGCGGAGCACCTGGAAAGTTTCTCCAGAGGTCCTTGAACACAGCATGGAAGACGGTCAATGATAAAAAAAATAATAATGATTATTGTGTTTATTTTTTATATTTCTTATGACTCCTGTAACTTTCACCAGCAAAAAAAGGAAATACTTGTACAAATATGTATATATATTGTGTATATACAGTACATATATTATTTATATATACATACATACAATACAGCCGTGACGTCAGGTGACCGGTATTGAAGCTCATTAATGTCATCACCGCAAACTATACACAGGTATTCCTCACTTAACCACCAGCTCTCTGACCAGGCTGTACTGTACACTGTGTACCATACCAAGCACCTCATCTCGTCTATACTATACACTGTATATACACTGTATACACTGTGTACACTATATATACCATATACACTATATAAACTATATATACTATATACACTATATATACTATATACTCTACATACACTATATATACTGTATATACACTATATATACACTATACGCTATATACTATTACACGGGTCCTCACTTATCGTCCAATTCACTTAATGACCTGGTGCTAGGAACGGAACTCGGTCGTTAAGTGAGGAGTACCTGTATATACAGTTTATGTGTGTGTGTGTGTGTGTGTGTGTGTGTGTGTGTGTGTGTGTGTGTGTATAATTTGCTGTGATGACGGTAATGAGCTCAATACCGGTCACCTGGCGTCACAGCTGTGGTAATGTGGCTATCGTCACTGCCAGAGGCAAATGTCCAGTCAAGTCCAAACAACAGTAAATTGGGTTTTACCATTTTCATATTTGCAGAGTTCAATATGGATCCTCTGAAGTTTATTTACGATCGTCTCTCGTTTTCCGTGTGTCTCGCTATCTCACTTGCTTTTGGATGCGGGGGCAGTAATGTGCGCAGCTGCAAAACGACTTTGCTTCCCATCGTCCCGACGCCCTGAACTCATCACGAGGAGCGCCACAAACCGCCAGGTGCCTCCGCTCTCCGCTCGCCACAACTCCATTATTACATTTTGGTGCGTCAACTGTAACGGTCGTGAATCACAGTGGCCACTGACCTATTTTGAGGCGAAAAGGCAGAATGCATTATTTACTCACGGTGCGCTCGTCCTCAAGTAGGAAACAGGAGCCGAGGAGAGGAAGCAGCCAACCACCAACCTACCTCTAACGAACAACTCCACTCGGTCCGAGTCTCCATTTCCTACGCTGCTCCCTCTCAGCGCCGTGTGCCGTGTACGGTGCAGCTTGTTGTGTTGGTGCGTTGCAAGTTGCATGAGATCCATGCAACTTTATTGTTGTTGTGTTTTATTGTGTGTGTGTGTGTGTGTGTGTGTGTGTGACGAAATGGACGATGATAATTTCAGCTTTTCAAGAGAAAAATCCTAAAAGATGCGTCTGGGTACATCGTACCAGCACCGTGGTGGTTCCCAACTGGAAGGCTCGACTTGATATCAGCATTTTGTTTGGCTGTTGCATTGTCCTCGCTGCAAAACGTTCAAAGACTTAGAACTTATCGGATTTCATGCAATGTTTTAATGCAACTTGCTTGTTTGCAACTGAATTGCAGTTGCAAACAAGCAAGTTGCATGACAACGTTTTGCGTGTAATGCCGGCCTGAAATCCTTGCTTTATGAGTATTTTTATAACCAGTACATACAGCATTGTCTCAGGGTGTTCTTGTTGTATGTAAGGACTGTTTTAATTCCCCTGTTATTCATTTTATACGAGTGGCTTCCTGAAAAGGGACCCAAAATGTAACTATTTTGTTTTTACTCTGTTGTCTTTTAACTCTTTTTTGTATGAAGTGCTTTGTAACTTTGAAAAGTATCAAAGCATTATATAAATTAAAACATTTATTATTATTATTATTATTATTAGTAGTAGTAGTAGTAGTAGTAGCAGTAGTAGTATTATTATTATAGTTATTTTTATTATTATTATTATTATTATTATTATCATTATTATTATTATTGTTATTATTATTTATATTGTTGTTATTATTATTATTATTATTATTATCATTATTATTATTATTATTATTATTATTATTATTATTATTATTATTGTCATTGTTATTCTTATTATTATTGTTGTTGTTATTTTCATTATTATTGTCATCGTTATTGCTATTATTATTAACAACCATAATAATAATAATAATAATAATAATAATAATAATAATAATAATCCACCTCTGAATGCATCTCTGAAAGTAAAAAAGGATCAACTGTCAGAGTGTGAGTCTCCACGTTAGTAACGTGCTGCCAGGACAGGAGCCTGCACCTGTCAGTGTAAACAGTGGAACCAGCAGCCAAGGAAGTGTTTTTGTTTTCTGCCAGATTCCATCGACGACTGTCCCAGCAACTGCTTCGGGAACGGAGACTGTGTGGCTGGAAGCTGCCGCTGCTTCTCGGGGTTCAGGGGAGCAGACTGCGGAAGAGGTGAGTCCCTCCCTCCATCCCTGCCTCTCCCTCTCTCTCTCCCTCTCTCCTTCCATCCGCCCCTCCCTGTCTCCCTCCCTCCCTGTCTCCCTCCCTCCCTGTCTCTCTCCCTCCTGCCCTCCTGTCTTTATCGTGCTCCTTACCGCTCACAATAACAATAACAGACTTATATCAGAATGAGGCTTTGGCTACGGCAGCAAAATACATTTATTTATTCAATCAATATTAAATGTTATTTGCATTTATATGACCTTTTAGTTTCATGTATCATTCAACACACTCACTCTGCTGTAATTATGGATGATAATTGCCTGCCTCTTAAGTGATTTTCTATTGTTTGCTGTGCATATTTCCCACACGGCACCTCTTGCACATTTAGCCATTTTATAAAATGAGGGCACCCTTCATGGTCCCTTTTTAGTTTTTTAATTTCATTCCTTTTCTCTCTCTCTCTCTCTCTTTGACCCACGAGTCTCTTAATCAGTTATTTATTTATTTATTTTTTGCAACGGGGTGTATTACAGAACAATTGATTTTTAGATGTAGAACTGCACAGAAAGTAGTTCCTTCACCATTACTGTTTCTGTTTTTGTCTGTCATTACTCGAGCCAATGCTAAATAGTTTTTTTATATAACTTATGGCAGTGTGTTGCACTGTTAGTAGTTTGTTTGGCCTCTTTTCCCACACGCACAGCCATCTGTTACACTTGCGATGATCAGTCATCTTTTTTTTTTTTTCACACAGCTCATTAAATTTAAATTGGTCATTCATTTCAGCAGTCACACCACACCGTTTATTTATTTGTGAGAATTTACAGTATGCCATTTTTGTGCAATCTGGGTCATGTCTGATATGGAAGCATTAAGCGAATTATGTTACATAACGATTCTTATTTGGAGATAATACTAGTATGTGCCAAGTAAGAAATGTTTTACCTCAGTTTCAGTGTTGATTTTGATTGAATTTTGCATCATCGCTTAACGTGGTGTTTTGAATGTCTGTGATATTCCAGATAAACACTGTCACTATCACTGTGATGTGAACTTCCCTCTGATTACCAATGACGACTCATTCATTATCACCATGCCCTCCCTCCCTGTGCTAAACTCACCTTTTACGCTGCGAGCCTCCCATTCACCGGCATGTGTTGTGTCCGCCGTCGCAGCCGCCTGCCCGGTGCTGTGCAGCGGGAACGGCCAGTACCTGAAGGGTCGCTGCATGTGCCACAGCGGCTGGAAGGGCTCCGAGTGCGACGTCCCCACCAACCAGTGCATCGACGTCACGTGCAGCAGTCGCGGGACCTGCATCGTGGGAACCTGTATATGCAACCCCGGCTACAAGGGCGAGAACTGCGAAGAAGGTGACGCACAAGTTGTTGTTGTGAACCCCCCTCCCCCCCCCCCCCCAAAAAAAAAGCCAGCATCTCCTCATCACGGGCAGGTCTGCATCTGCATCCAAACCTGGGCTTGGAACCTGTAAATACTCTGAAAAAGGTTGTTCTTCGGTATACATGAGCTCATAAAAGAAACATGCCTGTGCTTGTAAACAGGGTCATTGTGGACGTGTGTTTGCTTCTGCTCTGACCTTGAACCGCTCCCCACAAGAATAAAGACGCAGCGTGGAAGAGCGTCTTGGGCTGGGGCCTAAAAGCGTTTTTACCTCTCACAGCACTTGTACACTATTATTATTTTCCTCACTGTTTCATTTTGTATCCATCCATAGCATCATATTAATCAAATGGACCAATCCACTTATCCCCCCCAAATACAGGCACATAGTGTGATGTTAATCCATTAACAGAGGCACATTAGCCGCTGGGACTGCGGTTGGACATGTGGAGATTGAAAGGAGTCATTGTGTTTGTCATCTTTTGAAGGCTCTCGTTTCAAAATGAAAAATGGACGCTGGGATTTTGATAAATGAGGGTTTGTGACATCCCTAGAACCCCTTTCTATTCCTGCTACAGCCCCCGCCAGAAGGAGTTGGGCGGTGGGTGGGGGGGGGGGGTACGGCCTTTCCACTATTTTACCTTTCTTCCCTGCGACCTTCAGCCAAGATGATTAATTGCCAGGAGAGAAGTTCTTGTCAGTTAGCCTCTGATCTTTGTGCCTCGCGCCCAAACCATCTGCTAAGAGCCCAGAGATGCTGTTTGTCTGGCCATAACGCCGTTTCCCTCCGTCCATGTGGCGGTGACCGGAGCTGCCGCGGCGGGGCCCGCTGCCGCCCGCCGCCCACTTGCCATCTGCGTGGCGCCGCTCGGGTCTTGTCCAAGCCCGGCGTCTTTATTGGGTTTTTTTTCGGGAAAACATTCTCCCAACGATCCTGTACCCCTGCACAGCGGGCGGTTGGTTCACCGCTTGTCGAGATAATACATCCTATGGAAAGGGGCATTTATTTTAGATTTGCATATAAATTGAAACAACGCAGAGTTCTCTGAAGGAGGAAACCCCCCCCCCCAAAAAAAAAAAAAAACAATTAATAAAGATGCGAGTTATAGGAAGTGCCAGGCCGACAGTGTCACCTCCCCGGTGAGAACGGTCTCGGAACAGGCTGTAAACAGACGTAAAGTGCGCCACGCTACGAGGGACGGCGGGCTGGAGCCTCCAGGCTCCCGGCGCTATATCGCACCATCCCTTCCTTTTACCTTGTGTCAAGGTGGCTTTTGGCCGACACAGCTTTGAAGAGCACGCCGGCGCAGTTTTCAATTTAGACAAACACGCTCTAGTTAAAGTGTCCGCAGTCTGAGGGAGGAAATCTCATTATGAGATGATGGGAAAGCGCCCGGGAGGACCGTGGGCTGTACCTTCCCCGCCGTGAAAGCATCTATTGAATTTGCTTGTTGCTAAAATCCACGGCCGCTGGCGGTAGAGACACATGTGTTGGTCTGGTCTTCATGAGTGTAGGTTCGCCGCCCCCCCCCCCCCTCCCCCGGAGATGTGATTCTTTGCTGTTTTGCGATACATTCGCTTTTTCCTGGAACCATTTTGTTCGGCAAACAAACTCAGCTGGGCGCGACCTGAAGAAGAGGTGACGGCTACCGTAAGGTGTTTACTAGTCACATCTAGTAAATCTATTGACAACCTCGGGATCTGCACTTTCGACAGATTTATATATATATATATTCTACAGGTATATATATATATATATATATATATTTTTTTTTTTTAACCTGTGCTGTCAGCATGTTGGACATACAACACACAGTATTTGTGCCATTGCATCTAGGACAGAGTTAGTCTGCAAGTGGAGTTCAATTTCAACTTCTCAACCTGCAACACAACTCCTTTATTCATTATTTAATCATCAACAACTGCTGCAATAACTCTGTCCAGTGGACGACCTGTGGGACGAGCAGAGCACAGCTTATTGTAACACGCAACCACCACCATCTTTAAACAGCTGACCAGTACTCCAAGAGAGGAAGAATCACCACGGGTGAGAGATTTAAACAAAGAAACAAACAACAACATGTACCTGGAAAAACAGAAACATAGAACCAAACAACATGTACATGGAAAAACGTAAACACAGAAACAAACAACGTGTACATGGAAAAAAATAAACATAGAACCAAACAAAAACATGTACATGTAAAAACAGAAACAGAAACAAACAACATGAACATGGAAAAACATAAACATAGAAACAAACAACAACATATCCATGGAAAAACGTAATCATCAGATGACTACATGTATAGACAAAACAGAGTTAATTAGGTCCAGGAAAACTGGAACAGGCAGGGGCCTCTACCTGTCATAGTTATGGAAGTAAATGAGGGAGAAAAGGAGAGGGATGCAACCAGGAGGGTGTTGGGGGTTTGCCCTTTGGGCACTTTCGACAGCTTTTTTTCCAATGGTTTTTATGTCAACAAATCACAGAGTTATGGCTTAAACTTATCAAATATATTTTTTCTTTTTGTGAGACAAGATTTTGCACACGACTGGAATTTGTCATTGAATTCATTTGATAAAATGTCATTTGATAAAATGGTGTCGTTTGACATATCCAGAATCCTTTTGCGACGTTTGTTTCTACGAGTTAGAAGTTATTAACAATAAGATAAAACATGCTATTTGGTCCTGCTAAGCCCCAGGCTTTGTCCAGGGCGGGGCACTGTTTACCTGACAGCGTCTCTTTGGGTCTTTTGTTTTTTTTAGTGGACTGCCTGGACCCCACGTGCTCCGGCCGGGGGGTTTGTGTCCAGGGAGAGTGCCACTGCTTCGTGGGCTGGGGGGGCCCCGGGTGTGAGAGCCCACGGGCCTCCTGCATGGACCAGTGCTCCGGGCACGGAGCCTTCCTGGCCGACACCGGAACCTGCAGCTGTGATCCCAGCTGGACCGGGCACGACTGCGCCACAGGTAAGAACTGGATCCACGTTCTGCTGCCGTTTCCACTGGAACTCTGGGACAAATTCCACCTTAAGGAATAGTTTTCTTAGGTATGTGAACAGAGAGTATGCATGTTTGGCTGCTACTTGCTCTGTAAGTGGATAAAAGGGGTTATCTGTTCCTCACCAATTACACATACATTCGGGGTTTATTGAGTAAGGATTTGGAAAACCCTCGAAGACGGCTAAATGTTACGTTCCAGCAGTATCGGCAGATTGAGCCCTTATATCCCACCTCTTATCTGTCCAAAACCACAGATTACATATTTTAAAATGTGCATGTGCAGAGTGTCGAAAACAATCCCAAATCATGGGTTTTATGCTCCACAACAACCTCTCTATCAGATCTCCAAGCCCATTTGTCCTTTTGTTTCACAGAATTTCCCTCCCCGCTTGATTCCATATGAGTCGGGTAATTGCAAGGCCCCTCACGGCAATAAACATTCGTGATTGTGTTAAAAGAGAAGGCCTCACATGAAAAGCCCCAATTATTCACATCAATGATCAGTTGGAGGAGCACAGCTAGCAATCGCGGCTGATCTTCCTCTAAATCTCTTCCCTTTTCCGAACGGCTTCGTCACGAAATCTCGGCAGCCGCCGCGGAAAAAGGGGAGGGAGGGGGAGGGAGAGGGAACGAACGCGGTGGGGATCTCGTCAGATGCGTGATCTAATGCAAGTTAGTGCTTTTATTCTGGACTTCTGGCCTTTCGTACGTGGCTGGCGGTGAGGCTCAGCGCGGATGAAGACGGGCTCCCCCCCTGCCCGCGGGCAGTGCTCTCCCCGGGACCCAGAGAGGGGGACCAGCATTGCGTCTTTTTAACTGCCGCCGGGTGCCAGCTGCAGGTCCATCACGAGGAGAGACTCCATCCGGCGTTACCTCCTTCCACGCGAGGAACCGAACCCACGGCTGCAGACCGTTTGATTCAGTGCCCTGAAATTTTGGGTATCCATCAACAGCTGCAGTCTTAGGCGAGGTGGGCCGCTTTTCCTGTGATCCGGGAAAAGGGGAAGTCTCCGCCTTCTTTTCGGGAGATTTAAAAGGATGTCAGAGTTGTCAGCCGCCGGTTGGTGTGCTCATGCTATGCAAAGTGCCTTTGACGTTTCTCCCAAAACTGCAAGATTTAGCGGCGTCCACCGGGAGCCGGCGAGAAGTCAAAAGGTCCTCGACAACCGTTTCTTTGGTTCTCTCGGAGGCCAGATTAGATGGCTCACGAGCTTGCACACAAGAGAGAATAATGTTTAACAAAGTGTGAAAGGAGTTTCTCTTCTCAGGAACGTGGCTGAAGGTATGTGTCTGAATTATCGATCAGAGCGGAATGTTAAGCCAACGTTGGAAAGGTCGCGGTGGATAGGACGTGGATTGGGGGAGTTCTCGTCGCTTGGTTTTGATTGTTCCGCTGTCCAGTGTCAATAGATCCTCTACAACAGGTGGACCTGTATTATCATAGTATTGTAGTATGAGGGTCGCCCCCTTTCCTTATCTACTATATTTTCTATTTACGTATTTATATATATTCCCTCTTTATTATTTTCATATTGTATTTCTTTATTTTTATTCTCTCTTAATCCGCTTTTTCAGTTAAATAGATGAATTGAATTCCTGTTTATTAATGTTCCTTTGCCTTTTAATTTCATGATCCGAGCAGTCTGCTTTTATTTCATCTGCCAAAGCACTTTGTAAACGGTGTTTTGAAAGGTGCTATATAAACAAAGTTATTATTATTATTATTATTATTATTATTATTATTATTATTATTATTATTATAAGCTTATACAGTGGTACCTTGACTTACGACTGCATCTACTTACCAGTAATCCAAGATTCCAGCAGTGATAGTCGCCAAAATTTGTATCGACTTCAGTCAGCAGTCAGTCAGCAGTCAGTCAGCAGTCAGTCAGCAGTCAGTCAGTCAGCAGTCAGTCAGTCAGCAGTCAGTCAGCAGTCAGTCAGCAGTCAGTCAGCAGTCAGTCAGTCAGCAGTCAGTCAGCAGTCAGTCAGCAGTCAGTCAGTGGGCGACCTACTTGGTGTGTGCACGTAGTTGGTGGCTTATGGATATTTTTTTCATATTTACTGTGTTTGTGTGTTTTGTTTCTTTTCACCCTTCATGATGTCATCATTCATAGGGGAAAAATTGCTTCGCCCTACGACTGTTTTAACACACGACCGTTCTTACAGAACCAATTACACTCGTAAGTCAAACTGCCACTGTACTATAATAGTGGCATAAATTGAACAAACGTGATGATTCAATTGTTAATCGCAACTATTAGTTGCACAATTAATCGTCAACTAAAATGCCACGCATACTGTATAAAAGTGTATACATGTGATCAAAGTCACAGCGTTTACTCCCAATATTCCGAATTGCCAGCGCAGTCCTTCCTCGCCGTACGTCGGGCAACATCATTTGTATTCACAAAATAGTTTGGGAATGAAAGCAGCGGCTGGGATCTATGTCTTTCTCTTATTCCAAGCCGACGCGCTGACCTATTAGGTAATCCTGGGGATTTACAGTGAAACGGGCAGTTAGTCTGCGCCTCCCTCCCCCAGAAGGACCTCCGTAAATGATGATGAGTCGGCCCTTTATCCCACTTCATCCTGCTCGTTGTAGCGCTTCCCGCGCTCTAATTCGACACCGCGATCTACAGCGGGGGAAGTTCCCGAGTGGAGGGGGAACAAGATGGAAGGCTTTTAATACACCGCCGGTAATTCCCGCCAACAAACTTTTCCATCTCTAACTCACTTTCTGATCCGTGTGCACAGTTGGCAGGAACCCTGTTGCCAGCCATTAAACAATGCCTGAGGTTTTTATGGCCTTTTTTATGACATTTCTTGCCGTTCTCACACCCGGTGGAAAGTTTATTTACACAGACCTTGGGTGCAAATGGTGGGAGGTGGGTTCCCCGCGGGCTGTAATTGCATTTTTATCACAATAAAGGTTTGTGCTGCATTTCTAAGTCAATAGTTGTTTACAATCCAGCATCAATGTATGTTTCCTGCGACAGCAACATGATCCAGGCACCAAGGCAAGCTATGTAGACAGGTCTTGTTTTCTGGAGGATATATATATATATATATATATATGTATATATATATATATATATATATATATATATATATGCATATATATATATATATAT
This sequence comes from Zeus faber, assembly GCF_960531495.2. Lineage (NCBI taxonomy): Eukaryota > Metazoa > Chordata > Actinopteri > Zeiformes > Zeidae > Zeus > Zeus faber. The sequence goes on from NC_137197.1 coordinate 4,000,245, forward strand.
ATATATATATATATATATATATATATATATATATATATATGTTTTTGCTTCATTAGACAGAACAGTGTAGCTTCATTGAGAGAGAGAGAGGGGAGGACATGCAGCAAAGGACCAGGGGACCCAGGCCTTAATGGTACGCCCTCTACCAGGCGAGCCACCAGGACGTCCCCTATCTGCAAGATATTTAATAAAGATGTTCATTATTGGGAGTGGATTTTTATTTTTTTTTTGGGAGGGGGGGCGCTATTCTGGTCTTTGTGTTACTATGCTGTAAGTAAGACAGTTATGAAGATTGCATTCCATTACCGCAATCCACTTTGAAATGGTGTGCCATCATTTTATTATCTCTTTTTTCCTGTTTTACTGACACAGTAAACAGTGCTAATGCTTTCTCCAGGAAAACACTGCACATCATCTCTGAACAAATTGCTTCTCATGTAGTGATAAACTGATGTATTAGCTGACTTCTGTCAGAGAGTCAAGATATAACAGCTTTCTTTGTGGACGTATAACAATCAAAACAGTGTGTGTGTGTGTGTGTGTGTGTGTGTGTGTGTGTGTGTGTGTGTGTGTGTGTGTGTGTGTGTGTGTGTGTGTGTGTGTGTGTGTGTGTGTGTGTGTGTGTGTGTGTGTGTGTGTGAAACTCATGAAAAAGAAGATTCGTACAAGAAAGTCCACCCGAGGCGTTGGCGCAGCGTACGGCGCGGCAATCAAAATTAATAAAACAATAAATAAAATGTGTTTGATATGATCCTACACTGCACCAGAGACTTGGAGCTGCCGTCCCATCTGATCCATTGATCCAGACTCATTTAAATGCAAAGAGCAAACGTATATGTGATACGTTGCACTAATGCAATGTGCAAACACATCCCGCTGACCAAGTTCAACACATACAGTTGTAGCTCACGTTTCAATTCTATGGTGGCGTGTGGCGGGGTCCACCGGACAGACACAGTGGAGGGGACGCAGACGGAACCTCCGTGTAGAGCTGAAGCCGCTCTCATTGCCTGCCGCGAGGCTAAAACCACGCCGCTGTTGAGGGGTCCAGTCGGAAAATACCCACCCGGGATGGCCGTGTCTCTTTTTATTGCGAACTTCTCTTCATACGCTCTCTCTCGCGCTTCCCCTCACACCCAGTGCTCGTCTCGCTTCCCTCTCTCCTCTCCTTCCACCCTCCCACGGGGACCCGCCCCCTAGACAACTGGGCCAACACCTAGACACCATCCTGGACACCACCCCTCCAATCAGAAGAACTTATTCAAATGATAACAACCCACCAATGAACTTAAACTTAAATTTTAACTGGACAACTGCAAGACCCTTTTTAACTTTAAAATGTCTGCAGAGATCATAGGACATTTTGTGAGATGAGAAGATCAACATGTTTTAACGTCATTTTGAAACAATAAGCAGAAATCACAAAGATTGATGTACAATTTTCACACTATAACTAATAAAAGCGTGGTCAAACTGTTTTTGAAAAAAATATTTAAATGGCTGTTGCTTCCAATACTCCTACTCCCACAACGACAACATCCACATGTCTGGGAGGCTTCAAGCTGGTGGAGCCGGTGATAACGTGCCCTGTGCTGCGCCCGTACACCGCGCCAACGCGCTGAGTGGACTTCTACCGTTAGGCTCTGAACAAAATAAACCGCTTTGATTCCTCTGATGTGCTTCAAGTCACATGCAAAACAGGCACATTTACATAATTTAACAAAACCTTGCGTTATAAGAGTAAACTGGACAAGCTTTAGCTCGTCTTTTATTATCACACACACAACACAAGCATTACGGTCAGCTACGGCCAACACACACACACAGGCCATGTATGTCTCTTCCGCACTTTTCCCCTCGAGGCTTGTCCTTCCTCCAGGGGAGAGGCCAGGAGCGCTGGGAAGCCGGCAGCGCCCGGGGACCAACTTCCATCGCTGGTCAATGTTTGTTGTGCATGTTTTTAGTGGGGGTTCTTATGTTATATGGAGGAAACCCCATGTGAGCACGGAGAGAACATGCAAGCCCCACACAGAAAAGCCCCTGATCAGGAGATAACCCTCCGGAGCCTGGTGCCAACAGCGCCACCAGGCGGGAATTGAACCCAGGACCTTCTTGCTGTGAGGCAGCAATGCAAGGCATTGCGCCAGATAATTACTGAGGGACAGCGTGCAAAAATGTTTTTTAAGCTGCTAATGTCCTCTTGTAACTCAATCAGTACAATTTGCAGCAATGAGGAAATTGGCATTGTAAAGCCAGCAACTGAGTCATTAACAGACTTTACCTCCACTAAGGTCCCCCGTGGTCGTCTTTGAAAGGACTCGGTTAATAAGACGGAAATACACGGTCATTGTTCTTTGCTGTCTGCCATGCTAAGCTCGCTCTCTTTTTTTTTTTTTTTTTTTTTAAGGACTGGATAATAAAGAGGTAATCATTTCAATTAGATTCATAAGTAATTTGTCAGCGCTTAATTTCTCTCCCCCCACACCCCACTCTGTCGTCCTCTCCCTGGAGTTCTCCGTTCGGGGGGTTAACGTCCCTCTCTCCACCACAGCCGCTCACGGAGGTCTTTCAGCCGTCGCACAAAAGCTCCAGCCGAGCGTCCCTGCAGCTCGGTAACAGGAAAGGAAAAAAAAAAAGAAAGTAGATCTGCACCTGGGACTGCCGAGCCTCCTCCCCCCCGGGCGGAGGGAAGCGGTGCGTGCACGCTTCGGAGGGGGCGCGCCCGCGGTTCTGCGCCTGTTTTTCACCCATTTTTGTCAAGAATAACCCCTTCCAGATAGAGGCCACCAACACAGCATGCGGGAAGGTAAAAAAACAACAAAAAAACAGGACAAACAAGCAAACAAATCGGGGGGGACACCCACAATGCGTCGTCACCGAGCGATACTACGCCTCTTATTTGCACCTCTGGGAGACGGGCCACGCCTCTCACCCCGACGCCGCGCAAAGTTTTTGATTGAAACTGACGTGTGAAAGTCAAAATTGGATTCCGTCCCCTCCCTTTACAAAAGAGAGGAAGAGGACGGTCCAGCCATCATCCCTGTCTCTTCTTTGTGTCCCCTCCCCACGAGGCGCGGGAATCCCCTGTCAGCCGCCGTCCAGACGAGCCGAGCGTGGCCGCCTCCTCCCACAATAACTCCCGCGTTTGTCTTTTCTCCACCCTTGTTGCCTTTTTTTTCCCCTCCTCCGCCCCCTCTTCCTTCGTCCGCCCCCCCCCCCCCCCCCCCTCTGTCTCGCACAGAGATTTGTGCGGCCGACTGTGGCGGCCACGGCGTCTGCGTGTCGGGCGCCTGCCGCTGCGACGAGGGCTGGACGGGCGGCGGGTGCGAGCAGAGGGCGTGTCACCCACGCTGCAACGAGCACGGGACCTGCAAGGACGGGAAGTGTGAATGCAGCCCCGGCTGGAACGGAGAGCACTGCACCATCGGTAGGGGGGCGGGGGGCGGGGGGGCGGGGGGGCGGGGGTGGTGGGATTTGCACTTCTGTCTGTACGTGTGTTGTGTGTGATCACACAGGTTTATGTCTGTATGTGTGGTCATGTGGCTGTGTGGCTGCGTGTGGCCCCGTGTGTGTGTGTGTGTGTGTGTGTGTGTGTGTGTGTGTGTGTGTGTGTGTGTGTGTGTGTGTGTGTGTGTGTGTGTGTCTGTGTGTGTGTGTGTGTGTGTGGCTGTCTGTCTGTGTGAATCAGTGTGTGTATGAGTGTGGTTCTATGTGTCTGACTGTGTGTGTGTGTGTGTTTGTGTTTTCACTTATGTGTGTAGTGTAGTGTGTGTGTGTGTGTGTGTGTGTGTGTGTGTGTGTGTGTGTGTGTGTGTGTGTGTGTGTGTGTGTGTGTGCTTGCTTTTCTGTGTGTATGTGTGATCACACAGGTTTATGCCTGTGTGTGTGTGTGTGTGTGTGTGTGTGTGTGTGTGTGTGTGTGTGGCTGTCTGTGTGTGAATCACTGTGTGTATGAGTGTGGTTCTATGTGTCTGAATGTGTGTGTGTGTGTGTGTGTTTGTGTTTTCACTTATGTGTGTAGTATAGAGTGTGTGTGTGTGTGTGTGTGTGTGTGTCTGTCTGGATGTGTTATGTGGTGTTATTTTGTAGGGGGGGTGGTGTTATTTGTGTGTGTGTGGGGGTGGGGGTTTGTGGGGGGGGGCATGCTTAATTGAATTTGTGCAAGTGGGTGAAGCATGAGCAGGTTTGCTGCAGATCTGAGGCTCGTCTTCATGCATCTTAATGTGGGAATGTGCGAAGACGTCCTTTCATTCCACTCATCCCCTCCCTCCCTCCTTCCTCCGCTCCCTCCTTCCTTCCTCCCTCCTTCCTTCCTCCACTCCCTCCCTCCTTCCTTCCTCCGCTCCCTCCTTCCTTCCTCCCTCCTTCCTTCCTCCACTCCCTCCCTCCTTCCTTCCTCCCTCCCTCCTCCGCTCCCTCCCTCCCTCCTCCGCTCCCTCCCTCCTTCCTTCCTCCGCTCCATCCTTCCTTCCTCCCTCCCTCCTTCCTTCCTCCGCTCCCTCCTTCCTTCCTCCCTCCCTCCTTCCTTCCTCCGCTCCCTCCTTCCTTCCTCCCTCCCTCCCTCCTTCGCTCCCTCCCTCCTTCCTCCGCTCCCTCCTCCGCTCCCTCCCTTCTTCCTCCACTCCTTCCCTCCTTCCTTCCTCCCTCCCTCCTCCGCTCCCTCCCTCCCTCCTCCGCTCCCTCCCTCCTTCCTTCCTCCGCTCCATCCTTCCTTCCTCCCTCCCTCCTTCCTTCCTCCGCTCCCTCCTTCCTTCTTCCCTCCCTCCTTCCTTCCTCCACTCCCTCCTTCCTTCCTCCCTCCCTCCCTCCTTCGCTCCCTCCCTCCCTCCTCCGCTCCCTCCCTCCCTCCTCCGCTCCCTCACTCCTTCCTCCGCTCCCTCCCTCCCTCCTCCGCTCCCTCCCTCCTCCGCTCCCTCCCTCCTCCGCTCCCTCCCTTCTTCCTCCGCTCCCTCCCTCCTCCGCTCCCTCCCTCCCTCCTCCGCTCCCTCCCTCCCTCCTCCGCTCCCTCACTCCTTCCTCCGCTCCCTCCCTCCTCTGCTCCCTCCCTCCTTCCTCCGCTCCCTCCCTCCTTCCTCCGCTCCCTCCCTCCTCCGCTCCCTCCCTCCTCCGCTCCCTCCCTCCCTCCTCCGCTCCCTCCCTCCTCCGCTCCCTCCCTCCCTCCTCCGCTCCCTCCTTCCTCCGCTCCCTCCCTCCCTCCTCCGCTCCCTCCCTCCTCCGCTCCCTCCCTCCTTCCTCCGCTCCCTCCCTCCTCCGCTCCCTCCCTCCTCCGCTCCCTCCCTCCCTCCTCCGCTCCCTCCCTCCTTCCTCCGCTCCCTCCCTCCCTCCTCCGCTCCCTCCCTCCTCCGCTCCCTCCCTCCTTCCTCCGCTCCCTCCCTCCTCCGCTCCCTCCCTCCTCTGCTCCCTCCCTCCCTCCTCTGCTCCCTCCCTCCTTCCTCCGCTCCCTCCCTCCCTCCTCCGCTCCCTCCCTCCTTCCTCCGCTCCCGGGGCATTTTCTGTTGATTTCTAACACTGACGTGGGAGTCACCGTGAGCGGGTCAAGCTCTGGAATTATTTTGTGCGGTGCAGAAATGTCATCCGAGCGAGGCTTCCCTGTGAAAGTTTTACCAAAGTTGCGTTTGGGAAACCTTGGCCAAATGTCAGCATCTGAGATTCACTCCTTCAGCCCAGTGGGTTTTTTTTTTTTTTCTGTGGTGTCTTTGTGCGACCAGACAATAAGTAAAACACATTATTCGGAGCCAGTCATCCGCTGCAGCTGCCGTCTACGGTCCGGCTTTCTGTGTCCTGGAGGGAAATGATTGGATGTTTTTTTTAATATTGATTATTTTGGACAACGGACCTTCTGCAGCGGATGTTCCATCAAAATGACATTCATCTAATATTCATCTTATCATGTGAAAACTACGAAATGTAAAACCCAAGTAGTGCAATTGTGGAAGTTCTGAAATATCCATCTTCACAAGCTCATTCATTTAGCACCATTTTTTTCTTTCAAAACACAGTTTTGGCATTTTTGGAAAAACCTGCAAAACCCCAAACGTTGCATCCGAAACGAGCACGGCGGCCAGGTGACATCGCAGACCTTCAGCGCTGCGTTACCAAATACGAGGTCGTCACTGCCCGTATATGGACTTCCAGTTTGGGGAAATGAATGGAATGGGGTTTGGAGGGCCCCGCCCCGGCCCCGGCCCCTCTGCCACGCCGGCGTTTTTATCGCCGTGTGTGTTTGTCTCTAACAGCGAGGACGAATTACGATGTGACTGTGATTGAACATACATATCTGAATATATACAGAGAGATACAGTATCTGAGGAGAAATTCAATTCTATTTCACATTCTCCTCAACCTTGGGCTCGCGGACCCACGTGGGGTCACTTGATATGCACACAGGGCTGAGACTGATATATGTATATATAGAATTCTGATTGATATATTTAAAATAAAATTGTAGTTCAATTGGTTTTTAATGTAATAAATAATTAAAGTGGCCGATGCGATACTCAAATTCTGATGAAGGCGTTTCCTCGTGTGCAGTGTGGAATATCGGCACGCTGACCAGTAATGGAAGGATGGAATGAAAGTTCGGAAGAAAGATTCTCATTTCGGCTCCGTCTGTTAATCGGCCTCAACATGAAGCATAAAATGAAAAAAATGCAAGAATCCCGGGACCTAAGCAGGGGTCCTGACAGGAGCTGAGGGACTCCATCAAAGAGACAAACATTCACGTTAAAAACCTTCCAGGCTGCAGCGCCTGCCTTGACCGGCCAGGGATGGTCGGCCTCCTCCATTCCCCCCTCACTGTCGGTGTCTCCTCTTGTTTTATTAAAACTACGGGTTCTACACGGGGTCCGGGGAGAAATGGCTTGTAAAGATGGACATTATTTGTAGTGCACGGTTTTGCCGGTGCTGACAACTTCCATTAGCGTCGCGTCATCGTGTGTAAAGGCTCCTGGCGAAGGTGCACAAAGCAAAGCAGTTTCCAGGAGCTGACCTCTATTTCAGAGTGTTTAGCACATGGCGGGCGTGCACCATGATTTACTTTGACTTTATGAAGTGATGTGGTTTGGCACCGCTGTATTTAAATCTACATGGAGGCCTTTAGTGGCCTGTGATGGATTATAATGTGGACTAACCCTCTGCCCGGAACCTCTGAGGACGCTCTGGAACGCTGCTTTGCCGCAACATTCTGCTCATATTTTACATCTAAAGCCTCCTCTTTTATTTTTTTTTTCATGTGTGGCTCTCCTCCTCCTCCTCCCCCCCTCCTCTCTTCCTCCTCTCCTCCTCTCCTCCTCCTTCTCCTCCTCTCCTCCTCTCTTCCTCCTCCTCCTCCTCCTCCTCCTCCTCTCCTCTCTCCTCCTCCTCCTCCTCCTCCTCCTCCTCCTCTCCTCCTCTCCTCCTCCTCCTATCCTCTCTCCTCCTCCTCCTCCTCTCCTCTATCTGCCTCCTCCTTCTCCTCTCCTCTCTCCGCCTCCTCACCCCCTATCCTCTCTCCTCCTCCTCTCCTCTCTCCGCCTCCTCGCCTCCTCTCCTCACCTCCTCCCCTCTCTCCTCCTCCTCCTCCTCTCCTCTCTACTCTCCTCTCTCCTCCTCCACCTCCTCTCCTCTCTCCTCTGCCTCCTCCCCACCTCTCCTCTCTCCTCTCTCCTCCTCCTCTCCTCTATCCGCCTCCTCCTTCTCCTCTCCTCTCTCCTCCTCCTCATCCTCTCCTCTCTCCGCCTCCTCGCCCTCTGTCCTCTCTCCTCCTCCTCTCCTCTCTCCGCCTCCTCACCTCCTCTCCTCACCTCCTCCCCCCTATCCTCTCTCCTCCTCCTCTCCTCTCTCCGCCTCCTCGCCTCCTCTCCTCACCTCCTCCCCTCTCTCCTCCTCCTCCTCCTCTCCTCTCTACTCTCCTCTCTCCTCCTCCACCTCCTCTCCTCTCTCCTCTGCCTCCTCCCCACCTCTCCTCTCTCCTCTCTCCTCCTCCTCTCCTCTATCCGCCTCCTCCTTCTCCTCTCCTCTCTCCTCCTCCTCATCCTCTCCTCTCTCCGCCTCCTCGCCCTCTGTCCTCTCTCCTCCTCCTCTCCTCTCTCCGCCTCCTCACCTCCTCTCCTCACCTCCTCCCCTCTCTCCTCCTCCTCCTCTCCTCTCTACTCTCCTCTCTCCTCTCTCCTCCTCCTCTCCTCCTCCTGATTTCCTTAACCGCCCAAGGCCTTAGCACCAGAGTGGAGTTATGAATAGGATGGCAGCCTCCGCTCTGCTCTGGAGTCAACGTGCAGGGCCCACTCCAGTTGGAATCCTCGCTCCTCTCGCCGGGAGCAGAACGGGGCGGGGCCGGATCATCCCTCCCGGTGCCCCGCCAGTTAAACAAACCGCCTCACAGTTTGTGAATGTTTTATACGCCGGCCTTGCATTATTGATGGGCCTTTTATAAGTGCCATATTGAAATCCCCTCTCCCCCCGAATAGAATATCCCTGGCTGTCATCCATTAAGAAGCCAAAGATGTCAATTCCAATCAATATTCATTGTTGAGAGCCCCTCCGTGGCCGGAGGTGTCGCGAGATTAAATGCACTTTCTGTCGAACATCCTGACCTCCCGTGCATTTTTATTTATTTTATTTTATATTTTTTTGATGGGTGGGTGTGGTGCGCGGCGGGGGGGCGTGCCGTTAATTCCAGCATCAATCATGTTGCTTTTGAAATACTCTGCAGCGAGTTTCACCTGGCTCCTGTACTTGATGAATGGGGACAGTTTGAAATGTTCTCTCTGAGCAAATCTGGCTTTTTATTTTTATTTTTTCACTCCCCTCGAGTTTTGGATCTTTTCTCTATTCGTCAAATGAGCTGTCCCACCCCCAACGCACGGAGCCATTTTTTTTTCTTTCGGCACAAATTCGGTATGTTTGTCATTTCGTCAATTAGAGTAATAATAATTCGATAACAAGCGGCAATTCAAAAATAATTCAATCCAAGTAAAGCTGTGAGTAGAAGATCTTTCAACAACCTTGGAGTCTGCACGTTCCTCATACCAAACAGGGTCAGAAACAGTCTGAGGCCAACGACCAAACCCGCTCCTCCTCCAGGTTTTCTCCTTCTCTATCAGCGAGCAATCTGTGAACAAATATATTCTTTATAGGGTGAAAGGGTCTCTCTCTCCCTCCGTCTCCCTCCCTCTCCCTCCTTCCCCCCCTCTCCCTCCCTCCCTCCCTCTCTCTCTCTCGCCCCCTTCATCCTGCTCCCTCTGTGTTGCCTGTAACGCACGCCGGTGGCTTTGCCGCTGCATGCCTGGTGCCGAGCCTTCCTTTCTTTTCCTCCTTTTGACTTTTCTTTCTGATGGACGTCGGTCGTGTGGACTAACACCTTGCCTTGCTGCCTTGTCTTGGAGTGGCGCTGTTCGAACCTCCCTTATATGTCCTGTCTTTTATCTCCCAAGCTCACTATCTGGATAAGGTAGTGAAAGGTACGGCATTCCTTCCTTCCTTCTCTTTTGCCTTCCTGCCATGTTGCCTCCATCAGCCTCCATCGGGAAAACACCTCCACCGTCCGCGCTGCTCCGAGCATCGTCACACGCTAAACCCCGAGGCCGCCCACCTCCATTGACTGTGTTTGTCACGTCTCCACGCAGTGACCCCCACCCTAACCCCCCCCCGTCAAACGCACTCAGGGTCCGTCCAAAGTCTCGAAAAGTTTGAAATATGCTATATATGATTTATTTCATATGTCTTAAAGTGCTTTTTCAAGGTTATAAATGCGCGCAGAATTTGATTAAGCAACTGGAAAACAATGAGGGAACAACAACTTTATCACTTTGGTAGTTAGTGTTCGTCAAAACCTGCTGCTTGGAAAAGCCTTTTTGGAAGGAACAGCAGGAGGCATAAATCACGGCAAAGCATGAAGCTGCTGGACCCAGTTCTGCACCGGAAACGTACGGGAGCAAAGTGCTGGGACAGCCCTCAGATTTACCAGAACCAACCCTGACGTTTGCTTCTGCTTCCCAAAGGGCGTGGCGCTCGGCGACCTTGCTGTCTCCGCGGGGGGTCCTCTAACCTGAGCCATGCATTATGGATGATGTTCCGCTGCGAGCGAGGGCTGATAGGTGCTGAGGCCGCATCCCCCTCTAATTAAAAGAGTTCATTCTCCGCTTGGTGTGGCACCGGCAGGGTCCAGGTGGTGCTTGGTAAACGGACCACCTGGCATCACGCCGCCCGCCGCGGGGGTCAACGCGGCGCTCCCGGTCCGGCGTTCGGAGCCCTGCCGGAGCCCTGCCCTGCCGGAGCCTTGCCCTTTTCGGAGGCCCCTGCCGGGCCTCGCTCCCAGAAGGGAACGGCCAATGTCGCTGGACCCACGCCAGATTTAACAACTGGAAAGAGCGGCGGCGGCAACCGAGCGGCGGTGAACCGGGCGCCGTCGGTGCGGGCGGAGTTGTTTGTCCGCTCACTCGATAAGAGGACGGACGCCCGAACGTGTCCGGGAGGCGGCGGGCGTCGCTAAACACATTAACCTTTGAGAAATGTCACTTTAGGGAAAAACAAGCCGCAGATAGAGATGGAACTCTCCTGCGCTGTCTCGGGGTCCCGTCGGAGCGTGCTCCAATGCTAATTCCCAGCATCTGTGAGGCTGCGAGCTCGTCATCCGCTGTGATGGGGCTGTAACTGCAAGACATCAAAACACTTCTAACGTTAACCTACGTGAGGTGTGATAATTGTACGCTCTGGACGAGTATTGATTCATGAAGGAAAGTAGGCACGTACAACAGGTTTGTTAATCAATCACGACGACAAGGTGTGATTGTAGATTAGATACAAATGTGAGTAGAAAAAAATAACAAAGGCGGTAAGTAGTAATTCTCTTTTCTGGCCACTTTCTTTTCTTTCAAAGGAGTCGACAGCGCTTCCTGCTCTCGAACCTGTTCCCCCGGGCGCGTCGCTCGTCCATCCGGCGGAGCGCCGTCGATGGCGCCGCCGGCCCGTTATCAGCGCGTCACGTAGACCCGCGACTGAATCAACACTCGGAAAAGTTCCCAGATAACCATCGTCTTCCACAAGAACCGCAAAACACACAGGGCGCGCTTCACCTCCCGCTCTCCTTAGCCTCTTATCTTACCGCCTCCTCCTCGCACCACTGTATCGTTCTTCCGCTGATGTTTCTGCCTTTAATGCATCTCTCTGATTCCTCTCCGCCTCTTTATCCCCCTCACTCTGTCTCTCTCTCTCGCTCTCTCTCTCTCTCTCTCTCTCCGCCGCTCGCTCCCTCCGACGTGAGGAGCAGCCAGACGGCCGCACACAGCCTCTCGCTTGACAAAGTGGGTCAGCGCGGCACCCCGTTCTATCCGAGCGGCTTGCTAACAACACGACGCGCGACAGACTTTTACATTTGATGTCTCAGGACGCTGCGCCCCCCCCCGTCGGGGATACGACTCATAAGGCACCAGACAAATGCCATGCGGAGCCGGCTAAGAAAGAGAAGAATGTGCGCGCGCGCAACAGCGACGGCGACGGCACCGGCGCGGCGCTGAGGCGGTGACATAATCCTGCCGTATTTGTCCCATTCTGCAGAGAAGCGGCAGAGGGAGGATCTCACCCGGCGTTGGCATGTTTGGGGAAGGCTTTCGGGGCCTCGCTGCATAACACCGTCCAGCTCAGACTCTCCATTACGTCCCCTTTGGATTCTGCATTGGGCTCTCTGCGGGGATAATCGTATTGATTGCTGTCAGCAGCCTTTAGAAATATTTATCAGAAAGAATAGAGGAGTAAATAAAAACATGGAGCCATTCAGGGAGAAATATGATTTCTTTGCTATTCATGGTGTCACTGGCAATAACATTAATTCTCCGGTCACATTTTCAATTGCATGAAAACTGATCCAATTATGTACAGGAATGCAGGCCCATTGGCTCTGGGAGTATAGGCTCTCATTACCTCGGCTTTGGTCACAATGATAAAGCAAGGCAATCTACTGTAGTAATGAGTGAATATTGATTTAGAAGATCCCTCTTATCTGATTTTACTGCAAAGGGATATGAGATCCTCACAAAAGGTGCATCAAATTAATCAGGTTTACCTGAGGGCCACTGTGGCCGACCTCGCCCGTTTCAAATCTTTAAATGCCTTTGGTCTGCAAGGAGGAGAAAGTATAATCATCCCGCCTCCGTCATCAACGGCCCGGCTTCCATCGCTTTTCTTCTCCACTAACAATATATTGTGTCTATCTGTGTTGGGCTCGGTCACACCTGCATCTGTGACAGTGATATTTCACATTGAATTCAAATCATATCATTCTAATCATCAAGCCCTGAAGTAAAGCGCAGAACCTTGGTGAAGGAAGAAATCTCGCACTGCCAATTTCTGGTGTGACCGCGGCCTTACAGCTATTCAAAGAGGCACTAGTTGATATTCTACACCAACCTGTGTCTCCCTCTGTGAACTTGTCCCTTTGTCTGCGCAGAAGGCTGTCCCGGGCTCTGCAATGGGAATGGCAGGTGCACCCTGGGTAACAGCGGCTGGTACTGCGTGTGCCAGCTGGGCTGGAGGGGCGGCGGCTGCGAGACTTCCATGGAAACAGCCTGCGGTGATGTCAAGGACAACGATGGAGGTAAACTCTCACATAAGCAAACAACAAAGCGTCCTCACATTGTTCCGAGCATTGATGGGGGGGTTTTGGGGCAAACACGATTAGACTTCTCAAATGCAAATGGACAACCCCCGCCCCCAACGACGGGAGGCGTAGGATTCTGCCTGTCTGTTGCTTGTCAGGCTTGGTTAGAGCACCGCTGCACTCCCTGGCCAGGTTGGAATGGAAGGAATAGCGTCCAGCATGTGGCTCCTGCACAGCAGGCGTTATTAGAGAGCAGAGCGGCTGGCCCCAGGCCCCTAGTATGTGTTGGCCCAGTGAGTCAGCCCCCCGCTGGGCCCTCTAACTGCCCCCGGGCTGGTCCAGGCACACTCGCACAGATTCACCCAGAGGGCCTACGCTCCTGAAGGCCAAGTGGAGGTGTTGCTTTCTCCCTTTCAGGCCTCATTCGCGGCCAGTTAAATAAACTGATAAACCGTCATTAATCAATGTCACTCATTGACGCCTGCGAAAACAAACAGATCAATTTCAAATAATCAACAAAATGTCATTTTAAAGTAATTCTCACAGAGCCCGTGTCAGGAATGGAGGCAGGCGCCGGATGCAGCAGCGCTCACCGTTAACTCACCGTGTCTCCCTGTAGCTGTTCTAGGGCCACAAAACTACAATTGCAGAAAATGGGGCGCTCGCAGGGATTTGACTGACTTCTGACAGGCAGGTTTATTTTTAGTTCCCATCTGGCCAGACCAGCCCCTGAAAGCAAAGGCTAGAGAGAGTACAATGACCCACTTCAGCTAAAGTGAAGTGCAAAGCCCAGGAGCTTGAATGAACACAGCCAACTGCCACGCAAGGAAACAGTGCGCAATTCTGGGGTCGGCGGAAGGTTCTGCTGTAACTGAGGAAGATGGAGGAGACTTGACGCAAACTGCAGGAAAGAGCAGATGAAGTCATGACAAGGACAATAAAGCAGGATAACTCCTCTCTGCCGAAAACGTAGCCGCTCGGTTTGTCATTGCCTGACACCTTTGACCTTGGCAGACGGCCTGGTGGACTGCATGGACCCGGACTGCTGCCTGCAGGCGACCTGTCACACCACCTCCCTGTGCGTGGGCTCCCCGGACCCCCTGGACATCATCCAGGAGACGCAGATGTCCACCGCGCAGAGCAACCTGCAGTCCTTCTACGAGCGCGTGCGCTTCCTGGTGGGGCGCGGCAGCACACACATCGTCCCCGGAGCCAACCCCTTCGATGGCAGGTGAGCGGCCTGTCAATCTGCGGTTTCATAGCAGGGCATCGCACGGTCCCTGAATTGGTAATTGATCATTTTTTGCATAATGGGTTTGGGTTTGCTCACACAGTACAGAGGTTCCCGTTATTTCTATCGGCCTTAAGTGACAGTGATCCAAAGCCAATTTGCATTATTGCAAACATGGCTTTTCTTTTTTTTCTTTTTTTTTGGCTGCAGCACCGCTTGAATTTGATGACCAGGTTGCAAATATGTATGTATTATGTATTATTATGTATTCCGGCCACTCCTCCTTGGTTTTTTAACCGCACAGGATGTAAAAAAAATCCATGTGAAAATTCAGCCCGAGGCCCTTGCACACAGGGAGTTAGAGCAGAGGGCTGTACACTATGATGGACAACACGGGATGTGGCGAACGGAGAGGAGCATGGCTTGGCACGGGCGGCGTCTCGTATTCATGTATTGTGATTGCGTTGACTGAAATCCATCTGAGGCCCCGCTCCCAGCGGCTGGGCTGACGACGCCCCGGCCGCGGAATCCGAGCCGCTCTCATACGAGACGCAAAGACTGTCACCGGGTCCCACATGACTCAGCCGCCTCTGTTTTCCTTTTTTCTTCCCGCGTCTGCTCCTCTTTTCATCTTTAATCGCTCGCGAGTCTGTGTCACCTGATTTGCATCCTAGTTGCTTATGAATCCCTCAGATCTCTGCCTATTATTGTCCCTTGAAACAAACACAACAGTTTGAAAAGGGGGTGACAAAGATAGTTATTTTGATTGATTTTGTTGTTCCTTTTGACAAAAAAAAAATGGTCTTTCTTCTTTCTTTTCCCGGCGTTATGTTTCTCATTAAATGAGAAACATATTGCCGGGAAAAGAAGGCAAATTAGGAGTTTGAAAATCAGATTAAAAATGTTTTAATTAAAAGCTTTTTTTTTTTTTTGGTCCAAGGGCTTCGTGTGACCTGTGATCACATACATGTTATTGATGTTCTGTTCTGCACTTGCACATGTCATTTAGTATTCACATGCCCGCGTGAACTCACTTCCCTTTCTGCGCCTCACCACACGCCGTCTCCATGCCTTTCATTCCTCATAAATAACATTTATTATATGTGTAATGTCCCTTCAGCGTCTTCGACAGGCGATGCGAGTTCCTCGGTTTGCCACTGGAAAATGTCAGGGTGTTGTATGCAGAACGCCAGCTTGCCCTCCACCGCCGAGTTAAAGCCTTTTTGGTGTCATCCCACTCGAGGAAAACACTTGTAACAAAATATGTGACATTTTCTTTCGTTGACATTTTTCTGGCATTCAAGAGCCACTCACCATTTCAAAGTTCTTAGCTGGACAGAGGAGAGAGGGAGGAGGAGGAGGAGGAGGAGGAGGAGGAGGAGGAGGAGAGAGAGCTGAGTGATACTCCTTCCCCCTCCCAAGAAAATGCAGCCATAAATAAGTAAAGATCCAGAACCCAGAGATGAGTTGCAGGATCGGAGGCCCAGGCACACCTAAAAATATCAGTGGTAATCTATTATTCATGGCCGGTATTCATTCCTCACCCACGGACAGATATGAGCGGTTATGATGGGGGGGTGGTTTTGGTGGGGGGTATCTGGACGGGCCCCGGCGGCCAGATCCCAGCCCCATCCTCCCGATACGCCGGGCCCTGGTCACCCGATCAGGCCGTTATTGATCCTCCGACCGCTTCCCCGTGCTGGTAGACATGTCAGACCGCTGCTGCCGATGTCTCCCACCGCAAAGCGCTGCGGAGGTGCGACGGAGTGACGCGTCCGCCGCCGCGCGGATAAGCCCGCCTCCCTTTCGCCCGGGACGCGTGGCACGCGCAAACCGCCGGAGCCCGGAGCCGCGCGGGAGCCGCCTGGAATAGTAAACAGGGGCTTTGTCCGCGGAGCCATTTGGGCGAGGATTGATGGTCGGCTCAGAACAGTGAAGCAGGAGCCATTTACAGGCTTGTGCTTCCATCCTTTCATTACTCGCTGTCTGTTAATGGCGTCGGAGCATTAGTGGCAAAGGGGGGAAAAACCTCCTCGCTGGTCAAGTAGTTTGTTTGCTCCTTCTCAGTGTACGCTCTGCCTTTTAGCAAAATTATATATTAGGATAGTTTCAGATTTATGTTGATGCTTCCTGCTCTGCTCCTCTCCTTCGTCATATTAGGGAACGGGGGGGTGTACAAGCTTATATTTGCAATCCATTCTACCCTGTAATCAAGTCATTTGCGTGGGTAATGATGTTTCTGCTGTTTTGGTGCCATTCATTTGCCTTGTTTACTGACGGCTAATACAGCTGGGTAAGCGCCGAAAAAACCACAAGCTTGGAGCTGGATGTTTCATCCGAGGCGAAACAGTGATCGTTTCTTACTGGATGCCGCGCCCGCTCTGACCCGACGGCAAATAAAACGGAGGTTTCTAAGTCCCCTTCCGACTTGATGAATTTTTCAGAAGCCGTTCAAAGAATAAAAAAAGAAAAAAACCCTCCGACTGACGGGCGGAGATGCCGGAGCAACAGCGTCACGCTCCCTCATCTCGATCCGTCCCTCGGCCGCTATTTGACGTCAATATTGAAATCATTTGTCCGGGCATCTAGGAATCATCTCCCCGCACGGTTGGCAGGAGCAGGGCGGCGATAGTCACGCTCCCCTGACTCCATCTTTAAGAAATGCGGACGGTTGTCCTGTTCAAACACGGCCTTCTAAAATAAACCTTCAACGTGAATGATTAATCTCGGGGCAGCCGGGCGCTGGGTTAACTTTGCCGCTAATTCTATGTAAATGCGGCCGAACGGATCTCCGGGGCGCAGGCGGCGGAGGTGAGCGCTATCTGCCCGCGTGTTTACGGAGCAGCGGTGGACGGCCAAGGTCCTCTGAAGGGGAGCGGCCTAATTAACATAAAACTGGGTTCCTGGGGACCAGGACCGCGCGGGGTGAATGATCTTGCCTCTGGTAAGGACGTGTTGAGGGCAGCCGCTAACACACCAGTGTTAATTGTTTCCGGGCGCCTGGCAATGTTTAAGACCCAAAATGCATAAAAAAATAGCCACCGTCTAATAAAGCAGTGGCAGTGAGGCATTTGTTTGGGGACCTTTTTTTTTTTTTTTTTTTTTTTTTTGCAAACTACGACGAAAAATATTGCCGACTGCGGGTGTGGAAGTGCTAATGAAGAGCGCTGACCTCGCCCGGGGGGACGCGAGGTCTCAACTCATCGGTTCAATAAGATCTGGGCCCGAATTTGGATGCACCTCCCGCCATCGACCGGGCGGCGCGGCGCTGGCGATCAGATCAGACTGTAGCAGCGTCCCAGAGTCAGACCGGGCTCACCGCCGAGGCCCTGACAGCCAGACTGAATGTTGAGGTGGAAAAAAAAAAGATAGGCCCCATTGGTGTGTGTCGTGTTTCTCCATCAGAGCGCTCAGGTCGCTCCCACTTTCTCCGCCCTCACACCACCGCTCTGGCTCTGTCTCCCACGCAGCCACGCCTGCGTCATACGTGGACAGGTGGTGACCTCGGACGGGACGCCGCTGGTGGGGGTCAACATCAGCTTCATCAACAAGCCGGCCTACGGTTACACCATCACCAGGCAGGATGGAAGGTAGGGGTCAGACACACACACACACACACACACACACACACACACACACACACACACACGTAATACCACAAAGTTGAGCACAATGGTTCTCTGCTCTTTGTATGTAATATCTGCCTTTCATATCAAGGAATACGTCCCAAAATAGATGGAAAAACCTTAGAACTAATGAGGAATAAGTGCTCGTACGCAGACAGCGCCTTTTAAAGCGGCAGTGAGCGTTCGATTCGTGGAGGCTGTGCCAAAATCTCATGTTGGCATCCGAGCACGAGAGTTGCCGGCGCAAACTGTACCGCCACCGATCCGCCGCTCGCCGCCGCGCGGTGCAAGTTGGGAGTTCTTGGCTCGATTCCCGGTGAAATCAAACAAAGCCCTTCTGGAGCACGCATGCTCCGCGGCGGCAGAGGTGGGAAAGGAGAACGCCGAAATATGCCGATAGAAAGAGCAGCAGGAGGCTGTGGAACACAGGGCAGATGGCTGTTATTTATTTGACAAGAGGAGGTTTTTGGGGACAATCCTGCACTAGTCACAGTATAATGTAGCACAGGCGTGTCGACGGCGCCGCGCCCTCTCCGTGTTGTGATGGACTTAAGAGCATTACCTCTGTCAGTCTGATCCACCTTCCTTAAACAGCTTCTGTCCTTCTGCAATGCAAAACACACTAGCTTACCAACACCAACACACACACACACACACACACAGACACACACACACACACACACACACACACACAGACAAATTCACACACACAGACACACACACACACACACACATACACAGACACACACACACAGACAAATTCACACACACAGACACACACACACACACACACACACACAGACACACACACATACACAGACACACACACACACACACACACGCACACACACACACAGACACACACACACAAGATTCAAGATTCAAGATTCAAGATTCAAGATTTTTATTTGTCACATACACACACATACACAGACACACACACACACACACACACACACATACACACACACACACATACACACACACACACACATACACACACACACACACATACACACACACACACACCGCTGGCTCCTCATCGCTGCGTTTCTGCAGATTGAGAACGATAAATGATTGTGCTGGTGTGTTGCTCCTGTGTGCTAAAAGCTTTTGAGTTCTTTCTGTAGCTCTCTCTTTTGCAAGGGAGCGCTCGCTTGTCTCCATGGCACCCCCATGCAAGCCAGGGGGTGAGCGAGGGAGGATTTGGGGAGAGAGAGCGAGAGCGAGAGAGAGAGAGAGCGAGAGAGAGAGAGAGAGAGAGAGAGAGAGGGGGAGAGAGAGAGAAGGGATGACAGACAGGGGCCTCAGAGAGGGGTGTAGCGCCGGGTTATTGTCCTACGTATCAAAGCACCACCACCCACCGGCAGCAGCTAATGCTCCAGCGTCTGGTCTGACTATTTTAAAACCAAAGGACGTCCTGATGAGGAGTCTTCTTCCGCGCTGCCTCTTCTTTGTTCCGAGCGGCGTTTTCCAGCCTCTTGTCGTCTCTTGCTTTAAAAGCTTCGGTTCTCAACAACGACTGGTTGTGATTGAGACGCGGGAGGCAGGCGGATAATGGCTGGGATGGTTCCGCCTCCACGGTCAGGGGGTCAAGCAGAAAAACAAGAAACACAACGTTTTTGGAGTTGACGCAGTGCAGTGGCAACCCCATTGAGTAGAGCAGTGGTTCCCAAGCTGGGGGGCCAGACCCCCCACAGGGGATCGAGTCCTTGGACGCTTTGAGGCCTGCGTTTCCCAACAGTCAGATATCAAGTCTATTCATGTTGTGCTACCATCTTGACGTAAGACTATAATAGTGCCGTCGTGCAATTCTTCCTTTTCTGTCGATGAATCACTGGAGCACAGAGCTTTGGGTAGAAGGCCATGTAATTCACATTTACATTGTATTTATTTGTCGTGACATTCATAACAATGGCTTAAAATTCCTTTGACAAACAGACGGAAAACATGATTGTGGAATCTTAACAATTTTATAAAATTCATGGTTATGGTTATGGTTCATTGTTATCCGGCGGGGGGGGGGGGGGGGGGGGGGGGGGTGAATGTGACAGCTCTGCGGTGGATTAATCCATTCAGAAAGGGTATCGTGCCTTTAAAATTGCGTTTGACTGAGGGGGAGCCCGGGTAAAGAAAGTTTGGGAGCCCCTGCAGGGAGATGGAGTTATTACTTGTTATTACACCAGCCGCGCGTCGTGGCCACGCCTTCCAGTCGGGAACGGGCATCCAGGAGGACGAGTGAACTCAAAAGCGGAAGTGGTATTTGGGTTTTCTTATCCAGGCTCCTCGCCAGACACACACGCACGCGTGCCACGGAAGTGCTGATCTGCCGTTCTTCTATTAGTCGCTGCGAGCGAGGTCGGCCCCTCCATCATGGCTGTGCAGGGATCGGCGTTTCCCCTCCCTCCATCAGTCACTGACACTCTAAAAGCCGCGCCCCGGCCTCTGGTCTGGTCTTGGTCATTATCTCTCTCCCACCGCGCTTGCCTCCCCATCGCCGTGTCCATCCCCTCCTCCCCTTCCTCCTCTCCAGTCCTTAACTCCTCTTCATCCTTTCTCTCTCTCTCTCTCTCTCTCTCTCTCTCTCTCTCTCTCTCTCGCCCCTCTCTCCTGCTCTCTCCTCCACTCCATCCATCCTCCATCCCTTCACGCTCTCCCTCACCCAATCTGCTTTTGCCTCTCAGCGTTTCCGTACCACTCTCTCGCTTACGTCCCTGAGCCCCAGTCCCTTCTTTCTCTCCGCCTCTCGTCCGCCTCTCCGTCCTCCTCACATTTACTGTATGCCCCCACCCGCCCTGCCCCTTTTTTTTTGTCTCATTCCCATCTCCATTTGCCCCCCCCCCCGCCCCCACCCTCACCCCTCACCCCCTCTCTGGAGCAGAGCCGGGCACGCTCCCGCTACCTTCTACCATTATGTGTAAACACTTCTCCATCTCCCATGTTCCCCTGTAAACATGCCCAGTCTCCTGCAACTCCCCTGCAATCACTGTAAACAGGCTCAGTGCAGCGTGAAATCAGAAATGCACCTGTTCAGCCACTTAGAAATGGGAAAGCTGTCTCAACTCATTTTTATGATGTGTTCTTTATTGTCCAAGGGCTTGGTTTTTTTTTTTTTTTTTTTTTTTTTTTTTTAATTACCTTTCCCCACTATTCCGGAAAGAAACTTTTCTGGCTGGAAGAGCGTCTCCTGCCCCGATATGAATGGTTAGTGTGAGAGTGGCTGAGATTGAAAACACCTGCTCGTTTTTGGATTCATCCCTCCTCTCAAAATGGGTGTTAAAGAGCCTCTGAAACCAGACGTTTTGGTTTCTTTCGTGTTTTTCTTTGGAAAATTGCTTTGAAAGCGGAGGGGCGGGCTTCTGCCGGGGGTGATTTTACATTTCACGTGTGATAATATCGCTCAAAGTTGATAATGAGCAGCCATCAATTGTTGGCAAAATGGGATTTTGAGTCAAGGTCCGCTTTAAGGCCGGCGTAGTTTTCGAGATGGTTCCCGCGGCGCTCACCTTGGGCTCCATCTACGCCCTTGAGATTTAGCACGGATAGAGTCGGTCATTCAGATTGTATTTCCGACAAATGATGGCTTCTCATTTGTATGGGGCGTGCCGAGTCCGACGCCGAAGGGCGGTGCATCCCCGACGGGCAGCGTCGGCGAGGCTGGTGTAGGTAGCTTAATCAGGTTTGTCACATGGCTTGAGGCTGTCGCCATGATTGATAAAAGCCAGTGAATCCCTTCATCGATTCGCCACGCTGCCCGCGGGTATCTGTCCAGAAGTGTTGTGAGCTGATGTAGATTGGCGCCCGCCAGGTGTCACGCAGGCTGACCGCGGCTCTGTGTGGCTCCTGACAAAACACATTAGCACAAGGGCAACACTATCAGCGCCGTTATCAGTGGCGTAGCAACCCAACTCCGCTCCCACCCAGCCAAGGGCAAAGCACCAGGGGCCGAACAGACCTTTTGTTTGTTGTCTCGGCCAATCGGATGCACGTCCTCCAGTGAGGCAGGACTCGCCTTTCTTTTTATAGTGTCCCAGTCAAGTAGGGTGTGGGCCTTAATTTAGAGGTGTCAGAGCGTAGGCTGGACACACTTCCTCACCTGTGTTTTGGAAAGCGAGGCGCCCGCTGCAGGGATCAGCCGCCGTCCCCGGGGCCCCGCGGATGACCTCCCGCTAATTGGCTCTTAGCGTGAAGTGCAAAGCGCCGAAGTTTTGCCGTGGCCGGCTGCTGTTGCCGAGCCGCGGCGTGCGATGACGAAACCCAGAGTTCCGGAGTGCAGCCTGTTTACTGAGCGGCGGCGGAGGCCTGGTCCGTGCGGCAGCGGATGGGATTGCATTGCAGGGCTTTCAGGCTGATGTTGGAGCGGACGGCCCTCGTCTCAGGGATCGATAGGGAAGTGGCGGTGCAGCTCTCCTCTGCAGCAGATAATCAACGCCTGCACTCGTGGGCTCACAGGCTTGAATTAAGAGCGCTCTGCTTTACGCACGCAGGGGGGAAGGAGCGGTCACATTACGTGCCCGAACTTTAGGCGTGGCACCTCTGCCGGCTGTCATTTTTCAAGCAAAACTCACAGATTATGGCGTTAATTTAGAGATGTGCCTTTCACGCCGTGGATCAATGAGGTGACAAGTGACTGCTTCATTATTTCATTGCACGTCCTGAATGTGTGTGCGTGGAAGCAAGATCCATACTGATCAACACCCCTTCATTCATTTAGAAATTAATTCCTTACGATTTGACTCTTTTAAAGACTTAATTAGCAAGGAAGTCATTAGATTCAGTGTGACTTGAGGGAAGAAAATAACATCACGTTACAAGCAGCGCTAATTGGGATTCCTACCTCTAAGTTGAAAAATACACAGCCCACACACCTCAACTTGCCCGTGGTGCTTGAATTTGCGGCCATCGTTGCGAGCGTCTCATTTTTCTTCCAGCTTTGACCTGGTCACCAACGGGGGCGTCGCCGTGGCCCTGCACTTTGAGCGCGCTCCCTTCATCACCCAGGACCACACCCTCTGGTTGCCATGGGGACGCTTCTTCGTCATGGACACGGTCGTCATGCGGCACGAGGAGAACGACATCCCGAGCTGCGACCTCAGCAGCTTCTCCAGGCCGAGCCCTGCCGTCACCCCCGCGCCCCTCACCGCCTTCGCCGGCTCCTGCGCCGAGAGGGGGTCCGTCGTCCCCGAAATCCAGGTGAGAGCCCCCCCCCCCCGTGGGAGGTGATCTACAGCCGATGGGTTGGTGCTCAGAGTGATTCATGTGGTTCATGTGTCCTGCTGAGAATCTACAGTACCCCGCTCCATAGACTGTTCATCAAGTGCGGGTGTAAGAGTAGCTCTGGCTCGTGGCAGCGCTCTGATTTGATCTTCACGGTGTAATTGGTCCGTGGAACACGGACGATTTACAATGTGCATTGTACTGTCCGGCCACGGAGTGATGATGATTACTTTGCGCGCAGAACAACAGATTTATTTTTTTCTACTTTTCTAATTTCTCCTGGGTTGCAATCTCCCATGAATCCAACAGGAAAAAGCTAAAAGACCAGATTTTTGCTTTTTTTTTTTTTTTCCCAAAGAAGTATAATTACGTTTTATTTTAGCAAATGTCTGTTAATGACAGTTTGTGTAAATTCAAGTTTTTCCTTTATGTGTGTGTGTGTGTGTGTGTGTGTGTGTGTGTGTGTGTGTGTGTGTGTGTGTGTGTGTGTGTGTGTGTGTGTGTGTGTGTGTGTGTGTGTGTGTGTGTGTGTGTGTGTGTGTGTGTGTCTATTGTATATCTAGCGGGCATTTTGCTGCCCTTCTCTAATTACTTTGCCACGCAGTTTGCTTTGTAAGATGAATGGAGGATCAGTGAATTCACTGGGCAGACAGACGGGTGTATTTTTAGGAGCCGTGTGCGCTCTTTTTTTATTTTTTTTTATTATTATTTTTTTTTTTCAAACAGCCAATTTGCACCTGCTCGTTCGAGGAGGATTCTGATAAATTAACCAGGCATGCTTTTATATATATATATATATATATATATATATATATATATATAGAATTTCTTTTTTTTTTTGGACAAAACACATCGTAAAAAAACACGTCGAGAGCCCCCCTGACCAGCGCGGCACTAATTGCGCCACACAGCTGTTTGGAAGGCTGCATCCTGTCGTGTTCTGTGGAGGAATGCCATGAGAGGTAACTTAATTAGCCGAGAGAGTTCTGTGCCAACCCCGCCGGTGTCGTCAAACCCTGATCCCGGAATTCCACGCGCAGGCATCTGCGGCCGATCTGCCGCCGTTCCGGCGAGAGGTCCCGCTGGAGCGTGAACCCGCGGAACTTTCCCAAGGCCGCCGGCTAAACCCACTTTTATTACCCCATACCTTACTGCACCGTGCAGCCTCCTGAGGCCAAGGGCAGCACAGAGACGCCGTTGTCATATGGATTTGTAAGACACGCCTTTGTCCTAATGAAAGACATTCTATTATTAAATCAATTATGAAAAATAGTCGACGCAGTGTCTAATGAAGAAATCTTTCATCGGATTCCCTGTCCGGCTTAATTGTCCTTTCATTGATGTTTCTAAACTCCCTTTGAATCCATATACCTACCTGGCAACCGACGAGGCTTTAAACAATAACGGGGCAAACGATTGGAGGGGTGACCAAGGAAATGATGAATTGATCATCTGAAGGGTAAGGCAGCAGCGAGGCGTGTTTATTACCTTTGTAAGTACCTTAAACCCCGTCGTTAGCCGTCTCTCTGGGTGTTACCAGGCACTGGAGGACCCTCTGATGGAGAAATCCCTGTGGCGGTGTTGTGCGCCGGTAGTTGCTCCGCGCACGAGTGCACAATTGTGTACTTTGCAGCCAGTGTGGCTGGTGGTTACAGCCTGGTTCGCCACCGCTGCTTGGGCGGTACACCGTCTTATGTTTGGGTGGAAACAAAGCCAAGCCATTGGGAAGCAGGAAGGCAAGTTTTGGGCGAAGTGCGGTAAAGGATTAGTGTGAGGAGAAGCGCACAGAGCGCGGTGGAAATGCCTTCTCACCAGGGAGCGGCACTTTGAGTAAATGAGCAGGAGTTATGGAGTAGGTTTTCCTGCTCATTCACACATATTTTTTATATTTGTATTATAAAGGTTTAAACGGGACGTATGGCCAGTCACCTTCCCGGCGTTGACCTGTAGCTTTGTCCGGACAGTCCCTGCAGGAGGAGGTGCCCGTTCCCGGCTCGGACATGAAGCTGAGCTACCTGAGCAGCCGGACGCCGGGCTACAAGTCCATCCTGAGGGTGACGCTCACCCACGCCACCATCCCCTTCAACCTGATGAAGGTGCACCTGACGGTGGCCGTGGAGGGCAGGCTGTTCAGGAAGTGGTTCCCCGCTGCGCCCAACCTGGCCTACGACTTTGTGTGGGACAAGACGGACGTCTACAGCCAGAAGGTCTACGGCTTGTCCGAAGCTTTCGGTGAGCGCCGGGGGCGGAACCAAAACGAGCATCGGTCCTGAAGCTTGAGCGTCGGCTCCTCATCACTTTCACCCGACACCATAGATTTAGACCGTTAGCTTGGGATTCATGTGACCTAATAGCACAGTGCATGTCCAATTAAAATGCTTCTAGAGTATGTGTTAAAAAAGTATGTAATCAAGTCACTTTACTTTAATATTTGACGTACTGTTGTTAATTTGGCTTATGGTGTTGGATTTGTGTATTGGGAAGATTCTCAAACAACAACGCTATTTTAAACCTCTAGAATGCCAATAACTTTACCCACTTGACACCCGTTGTAGCCTGTCCGTCCTGGAATGGGGATTCCGCCCTTTGCAGCCCCTGGTCGGGTTACCTCCATTTCAGGGCGAAGGCTCTCGGATGCCGTCAACCGCGCAATGTGGAGCTTAATGAGTCCGTGACGACTGAGCGACAGCAAAGTCGACCCCGAAATAATCTTCATCTTTTGTTTTTTCCAACCTCGCTTCCCGCCACAGTGTCGGTGGGTTTCGAGTACGAGTCGTGTCCGGACCTCATCCTGTGGGAGAAGAGGGCGGCCGTCCTCCAGGGCTACGAGACCACCGCCTCCAAACTCGGAGGATGGGCCATCGACCAGCACCACGCCCTCAACATCCAGAGCGGTAAACAATACGTTTCCTAAACTGTTCCCTTCCTAAGCGTCATTCATCAGAATGTATTTCGGGGATTTTAACGTAATCCACCACACGTGGCCTACGTAGTAAAGAAGTATATTGGATTTTACGTCTGCGCCATCCCGATTATGATCGAGTAGGCACATTACTGTACCCTGGTCCACTCAAGGTGCTGCTTTAAGTGCATCATTAGATTGCTTTCTCCGCCCGCAGCGTCTTGGCACATGTTCAATATTGGAGTGTCATCCAGTCCCAGATAGTTCGCAGAGTTCGATTTTTTTCCTGCTACTGTCCCAATTTACGTGAGGGGGGTCAATTTTCTTATTGCTGGAAAATTACTCCTGAAAGGCAGAAACAGGAAGAAAAATATGATGTAAAAAAAAAAAAAGAAAAAAAAAAAGCTCCTTAGGCAGCTGCTGTCATGCCCGCGGGGCCCCAGTGTGCTGGTGTCAGGAAGGGCCCATCAGAGGAAATGAGGCATACTTACATGGAAAGTGCTCAGGAAGGTGGCACTTGGATCTGTCACGCACGGCCCGCTGCGACTCCCAACCGCTGCTCTGACGAGGACGGGGACTGCGGCGTTTCCTCTGAAGACCGGCCAGCCCGGCGACCCCGCCCGCTCCGCCCGCCCCCGCCCCAAAAGCCTCCTGCCTCAGCACCCACTGATGCGGTAACATCACGTTCGTAGGTGCCAAGTCCATAAGTACTGTGTCACAATTCTGCAGTGATTCGATAAGAATTCAAATTCGAAATTAACATGGAAACAAAATGTTAATACAACAAGTTCTATGTAAACACACACAATGTGGGTTTTGGTTTCCAAGTTGAGCTTCTTTCACACCAGTAATATACCGTATAACACACACCATGTAACACACCAGTGATGCACATTTTCGGTATGTGCTCTTTTCATTGGGTCCAGTTTGGGGCTGACACACACAGCTGCCGCGTTCAGCGCGGTGGTAGGGTCCCAGGTGTGAAGGTGTGAAACCAACTAAATGAAGTTCACACTTTGTGTTTCCCGACATTCACACGTCTCTCTGTTCCGGCTGCAAACTCAGTCAACTGACATTTCAAACTCACTTACTTTTTAACTTTTTATATAAGCGTAGATTTTTAAGTCAGCTCACTTGTTCAACAATTTTTGCATGCAATATCTTGTACCACTTTATTACAGACACTCCTCACTTAAATGGCGGGTGCTCTCTTTCTTTATATGACAATTTGTTTTCCTTTTATTCTGCAATCGTCATCGTCCGTGTGTCGGCATGTTTGATTGTTTTTTATGGGTTTTTTGTGTGTGTGTAAGAGAGAGAGAGAATGTGTGTGTGTGTGTGTGTGTGTGTGTGTGTGTGTGTGTGTGTGTGTGTGTGTGTGTGTGTGTGTGTGTGTGTGTGTGTGTGTGTGTGTGTGTGTGTGTGTGTGTGTGTGTGTGAGAGAGAGAGAGTGTGTGTTTATGTGTTAGGTGTGTATATACTGTAGGTGTGTGTATATGCAACTGTATTGGCGTGTGTGTGTGTGTGTGTGTGTGTGTGTGTGTGTGTGTGTGTGTGTGTGTGTGTGTGTGCGCGTGTGAGAACCTCCTCAGGTCTCAGGTGTGACCCCTCTCTCTCTCTCTCTCTCTCTCTCTCTCTCTCTCCTCAGGGATCCTCCACATGGGGAACGGGGAGAACGTCTTCATTTCCCAGCAGCCTCCGGTGATCGGCAGCGTGATGGGGAACGGGCGGAGGCGGAGCATCTCGTGCCCCAGCTGCAACGGCCTTGCCGACGGCAACAAGCTGCTGGCCCCCGTGGCCCTGGCCTGCGGCCCCGACGGCAGCCTCTATGTGGGCGACTTCAACTACGTGAGGAGGATCTTCACCACGGGGAACGTCACCAGCGTCCTGGAGCTCAGGTGAGACTCCGCGGCCCCCCCAGGCCCCCCCAGCCCCCCGGCCCCACCAGGGTTCAGCTGTGATAATATGTGAGAATATTGGAATATGGATTAAGACGGTTGAGGATCATTATCGCACAATTATAAATAAAACGATTACAATTCCGCAACCATTTTGCCAGTCTTGGCAACCGACAGCTGATGCACGCTCACCACTTGGCAACAACGTCCAAAAGTTACTGTTTATTATAAAACAGATTATATTCTTGCAGAATTGTATGAAATAGGAGGATTTGACATGTATGGCTGGTGGCTGGCTCTCTTTGGGGCCACACACTCGACGCCACACTTTTGGCGTTTGTTTTCTTTTAAATTCTTAAAAGTTAAACTTATTGAAATAAATTTGTTGTGGTCAGTGGATTTCACAATGAAAATCGCGCTGTTGACCAAGAGCAAAGCGCCGCTGTCTTTGCATTTCAGCCGTGTCAAGTCGTCCTATTTTAAATGATTGCAGGCGGATTAGAATTGTATGAAAATCCACACACAACGTGGTTTGCGGGTGTAGGCTTGAGCCAGGGGTGGATGGTCCATCTTTGCTTCCTAATTTGTGTTTTAAATGTTTTTGTTGACGAGTGAGCTTGCCACATAGGGTCCTCGTACAGCCAGCCTGCGGCGTGAGCGAGGTCTGAGGATCGCGTTGGCCCGCAGTTCATAAACCCGGCGTGGCCCGCGGAGGTGGACCTGGGGCCCCCGCAGGCCCTGATTGATGGTCCTGCCTCGCCAGCCCCGCCTGCCTCGCCCTCCCCACCTGCCTCGCCAGCCCCACCTGCCTCGGCCGGAGCCTGGCCTCCGTGGGGGGCGGGGGGAGGCTGTAGTGGATGTAGCGTTCGCATCAGCTCAGCGTTCTGCTCCTTCCCCAGCGTCAGTGCGGAGCAGCTGATGGGGATGGGAGCTGATGTCACGTCGCGTCTCTTTTCCTTTTCCTCTTAATTAACTTCACCAACAAACAACTAACAGCTGCCTTTCTTTCTCTTCTTCTCTCCCTCTCTGCTGCGTCTTGGCTCGCTCTGACAGAAACAAAGACTTCAGGCATAGGTAAGCTTCAGGCGACGTCACGGAAAGACAAATGGGAGTCTGCGATCTGAACCCGAAATGACCTTTCTGAAAATAACTCAGACTTGCACTTGTCAGGAGCTGAAAGATTATATTTTAATAAAACGCTTGTCTCCATAAAGCCGGAGTTTTATTGGTTCATTAAGTCCCTCTCCTGAGCTTGCCTGATCCGCGGGTTTAATCGCACCCGACGCGGCGGCAGCGGCGTGTTTGCGAGCAGATGTAGGAATAAAGTGTCATTGTAAATGCCGAAGCGGAAGCAGAAGCAGAAGCCGGTATCATCTGGAGGGATGATACCGGCTTCTCTAATAATAATAAAAAAAGAAGCCTTCTCCTCTTATCACCTCGTCATCGCGGCTGGCGGTGCACGGCGGTAATGACTCCGCCACGTCGCCCGACGCCGCCGGAAGACCCCGTTCCCCTGTTTGGCTCATCGCAGCGGTTTGCCATGATGGCATAGCCTCTTTAGCAGCGAGGACGCATCACGTAGATGTTATCTGGAGGGCGGGGGGGTTGCAATTGGTTATTGATTGGTTTTCTATCAGAGGTCGGTTGCTTCTGAAGCGACTCCGTCTCCGGCTGCTATTTCAGGACCGAGCATTGAAACCTTTCTGCGCGGAACCTGCTTTTTTGACGTCGAACGTTTGGTTCCTGTGTTTCCCCTCCAACCGAAACCTCCCAAATCAGTAAAAAAAAAAAAGAAAGAATAAAAAACAGTTATTACTATTCTTTATTTGCATTCATGCTTGAAACACATTTCTGTGTGAAGTCATACGACGTCGACGTGACGTTTGTGAGCGTGGAGGTAAAACAGGAGCAGTTGGTCACGTCAAGACAAACAGAAACAACAATGAAGTTTGATTAGATTTTTTTCTTTTCGATTTTTCTGTTTTGTTCCTGGTGAAACGTCACCGCTGCCTTTCCTCCTTCCTCTCCGTTCCTCCAGCCGGGTAGGACTCCCAGCCGTCTGCTCCGTCCTTTCCCCACATCTGCAAATGTATGCAGCTCCGACCTTTATGGCTCCATCTCCTTATCGCTCAGGCATCTATGTGCACACACACATACACACATGCACACACACACACACGTGCACACATACATGCACACACACACGCGCACACACACACCCACGTGCACACACACACGTGCACACACACACACACATGCACACACACCTGCACACATACACACATACATGCACACACACACGCGCACACGTGTGCACACATACATGCACACACACACGCGCGCACACACACACACACGTGCACACACACACACGTGCACGCTCTGCACCGCTCACTGGAGCAGGGCTTAAGACACGCTCCCTGCCACGCTTTCCGTGCGGCGGAGACATTTGCATATCAAAAAGGAGATTTGTCCCAAGAAGACGCAGCGTGAGTCTGCGTGAGGAGCTGGGTGTTTCCTCGGAGCGTGCATGTGAGCCGCCGATAGCAGGAGGAGCAGGGGAAGCGTCGGGGGGGCGGGGGGGCGGGGAATGATCTCGCTGCAGTGTTCATTGACCCCCCCCCCCCACTAAGAACGTCCTCCCTCCACTCCAGCGTGTGCTCTCTCCATCGCCACAGCAACATGCTGCAAAATCCAATTATCTTCCACAAACTGGATGTTTGTCAGTGAATATAGATGGAGTGTGTGGCCGCAGCTCAAGGACACGCTGCGGCGCCGTGGGCTCGGGCTCTACATGGAGCCCTGGCAACCTGCGGCCGATAAAGCCGCCGCTGATTCCGCGCCGCAGATAGAGGCCGAGGAGAATCCGGGGAGGGTTCAACGCTCCCGTGACCTCCTCCAAAGTGGGAGTTGTTCCGTTTTTTTTTTTCCTCCTCTTCATCCTTTTCTCCTTTTAAAATGTTTTTTAAGACCTGCCCCTGCTGCCGGATCCTGCTGTAGTAGATGGAGTCAGTGGGCCGCCTCTGACGTGTTGGCCCGGGGTCTGCCGCCGCGTCCTGTCACCGCTGACTCATTGAAGGTCAAGTGTCATTCAAAATTACACACCGGCGTTGACGGTTCCACCAGCCCGGCGCTCCTTCTGCTCTTAGTCTTGGGAAAATATGAGCGTTGGCAGTGTCGCGTCCCTGGGCCCGGGGAGAAGCCTCCGAGGTTGCAGTTTGGATCCTGTCTGGATTCGTTTTGAATAATGCCCTGTCGCCGGGTCGCTCTGTAATGATCATGCGGCTTGGCAGAACTGTGCTGTCCGCGTCCCCGCCACCCCCGCTCGTCTTTAAGGTGAAAGCAACAAGCACGCCGCTCACACAGACAAAAGAGGGGAAGGAATAATCCTCTTTGGAACCAACCGCTGGGAAAGCGAAACAAACACATGCTTTTTGGTTCTGCTTTTGTCATAAAGCACTGTGGGTGCGTTCAGTACATCTTTAGTGCTCGGTGGCCGCGGAGGGCATTGATTTCCTGAGGCTGATGCTGCTCTGGGCCGCAGCAGAGCCCGTCCGGAGGGACCGGCGCTGAGAAAGAGATCAATCCGGACTGCGGAGAGGGCCTAATGTATTGGACCGGTATGGGAAAGAGAATGAAGCTACGTAATCACATGATTTTATTTTGGTGCAGATGTGCTGTTGGAAGCAGAAAAACGGAGGCAGTCTCAGACTTCTTTTATTTTCTTATTTATTTATTTTTTTAAGAAAGCGCATCCCTGCAATGATCTGGGATGTGATGTGGAGTATGTCTTCAAAAGAAGCACATGAGCAGACAGCGGCAGAAGAAATGCTGAGCTCCCTTTGACGATAACAACCAGTGTTATTTCATCCGTGGATTTGTCTCCAGACACCAACTTTTTCCCTGCGCTTTGGTGCCTGTTCCTAGTGGGGTTCTCGAGAAGAAAAAGAGGTCCCAGAGGTGTCTGAAATCCACCTGTACATCGCCCCTCCCCCCAGCAGCAGAAAAGGCCGGAGTCACCGTCAAACCCTAAGTGGAGGAGGAAGAATATCTTCTTTCCTTTAACAATGGAGATTCCTAACTAAGCTCTGGCTGCCTCTGTTCGGGATCAATTCTAAGCTGTAGCGTTATGTCATGTTTAATCTCATTCTTTTGTCTGTTTTCCGCATCCTTGGTTTGAACTATAATCGTGTCCAATTGACTCCCTCTATTGGCTTTTGGATCCATTTTAATTGTATTACACAATGGGTTTTTTTCAGGCCTCGCAGCTTTATTGACACATGTCCCTCCCTCTCTCTCTCCCTCTCCCTCTCTCTACTGTTCGTTAGCAATAGTCCAGCTCACAAGTACTACCTGGCGGCCAGTCCCGTGAGCGGGGCCGTCTACCTGTCAGACACCAGCAGCAGGAAGGTGTTCAGGGTCAAGTCCCTGAACACGGTCAAAGACGTGGCCAAGAACCTGGAGCTGGTGGCGGGCACCGGCGACCAGTGTCTGCCCTACGACGACACCCGCTGCGGGGACGGTGGGAAGGCCGTGGAGGCCACACTCACAAACCCAAGAGGTATACCGCAGTTTGTCTCTAAGATGGAAGATGTGTATATAGCTTTATTTATTAGAGCATACCATATTTCCTCAAATGTGAACCGGTGGTCGAATAAAAACCGGACCTCTGATACACCGGGGGCGTGGTCAACACGAGCAAAAGCCTGCCTCATATACAGAGCGGGGGAAAACTGAACGGCGCTGCAGAGCTCTGCCTGGGAACAGCTCTGCAGCTCCACCAGAGCAATCTTTTCTCCAAACAAAGCAAATAAAAACAGTGGGTTTTTATTGTAGGTGTGATTAATTTACTCCGTTTCCTGCTGCTGCATAGCAGATCGCAGGATGCTTCTTGGGGCAAATGCCTGGCTCTGTGCACTGCCGCTCTGGGAAGCTCGGAAAACTGTAATTCCCCCCTTGGCTACCACCACAAGTGTGGCTTTTAAGGAAGCTACTGGCTCTCCCTCTTTTCACCATACATGTGTTTGCATGGCATGGCACCCAGACGGAAGTTTGATTCAAAATTCATACTAAAATATGATCAAATATACTTAAACAGAGGGAATTAGATTAGATAAAAGCCTGCCTCTAATAGAAGCCTGCTTCGAATAATGCTCCATTCACTATTTTAGGGAAAAGGGTATTTCAATCGAGGCCCTGGTTGTCATTCCCTTTACTATTGAGAAACGTACCGCTCTGCTGCAGCTTCTCACTGTGCTTCAAAGACGTTCAATCTCCCTTTGGAAAGGGGGAAACTCATCATCGTCGCACGTCTCAGTGTATTTTCTTAAACATTCTTTAACAACTGTATCTTATGTTTGTATCTCGTGTCTCACGTGACGCAGATGTAGAGCTGATTTGAGGTGTCGATAAGAGTCAATAAAACACAGAGAAACGTAACGGAAAAAAAAATGTTGCCAACCATTTTTTGAACCGGAGTGAGAAGCTGCAGCAGAGCGTCACCTTTCCAGTACTGAGCTTTATCGTCTGAGGTCGTCCCGTTGACATTAAGCTCCTCTTTGAGAACAAACTCCATTCATTAATAAAAGCTCAAATGCAATACGGCAGCGAGCCACAAAATGACTTTTCACGCCACACCTCTCTGAGCTGACCCTGAGACGGAACCTTGAGACGCTCTGTTGTTTAAAGGAAAGGGTCGGAGAAAGAGACCGGATGCGACTTTGAAAAGGGAGCGTTTATGTAAGCTGGAGGCCGGCGTGGACGAGCGGGTGAAGCGCTGCGGCGGGCGGAGGGGAAGTGCCTTTTTTCTCTGGAGCTCTGAAGAGTTGGGGATCGATGCGCTCTCGGTTTTTGCACGCGGCCTTCTATCTTCACAGCTGGTGCTTGGGTCCTTTCGTTTCTTTTCTTCCCTTCCTCCCCTCTCAGCCTTTCTTTACCCTGTTGAGTCCGCGTTTGGACGGCGCATTAGTCACAAGATCACGTGGCGGCTCCCTGTCCTCCGCAGGGAGGGCGGGCGGCGTGAGTCACATGTCTCGAAATAACGCTGGAGTCTCACTGCACCCAGCGCCGTGCAGAGGGTAGGACTGAGGCAGAAAAAAAAAAAAAAGCACAAAGCTCTTTGTTCCAACTCGATGATTTTCTAGTTCTGGGCGTGATTTTTTTTCGGGGTGGTCGCGCTGCAGCACCGTGGCTGTCATCGATACCTGCGTGCGAGTGGAAGATGCAAATCTGCCTCAGTGCCATCCCGATCGGCCAGGTCGGGTTTCATCGAGTCTTTTCCAGAAGGTGCGTGGGCGTCGGAGCCTCGAATCGCATCGGCAATTTTCAACGGCCAATGAGATCGGGCGGAGCCAGAGAAAGAGGGGAATGGGCGGGTGTGGATTTCCGAAATGAAGGAGCCACTTGGGGAATAGCGTCGGTGTGGAGTGTCAGCGCAGCCGCGGCGGCGAGCCTGTGCCCCGCGAGCCTGCGCCCGGCGTCCATGTTTGTCTCGGTGTCAAAAAATCGCGAGATACTTCGCCTTTGACAAATATTTTGGGGAAGATCCGTTCTGCCGAGCGCCCGCTCCGTCTGTTCTCCGTCTTTGGATTGGCTCTCTCCAAAGACCCAGGTTGTGGTGTGTGTGTGCAGACCGCCCCGATCCCTCTGTTCATTGTCGCTGCCGGTTGACATGAATGAATTGCATAACGTGGACCTTGAGTTCTGATCCGGACCTTGAGTTCTGTGCCGTCTGGTTGCCGCGCAAGGCCGTGGCAGCAGAGGAGGAATGCGGCTTTCCCACGTCCAACACTTGGCAATCAAAGCAAAATGCAGATCGATACGTTTTCATCTGTTTTCGACGCCTCCGCTCCGCTATCGACAGGAGAATTCATTTCCGCCAATTATATTTCATCATCATGATTTGTCCTTAATTGCCCCAATCCTTTCCCGTCTGCGTAAGTAATTCAGATGATGAACAAGGTGAATAAGGGGAATCATTTTTTGTTTCTTTTTCCTCCTCCCCCGCCGGCAGGCATCACTGTGGACAAGCACGGCGTCCTCTTCTTCGTGGACGGAACCATGATCCGCCGAATCGACCAGAACGGCATCATCTCCACTCTGCTGGGCTTCAACGACCTCACCTCCGCCCGGCCGCTCAGCTGTGACTCTGTGATGGACATCTCTCAGGTGTGACCTCTGTCCCCCCCCCCTGTCCTAAACAGCGTCTCATTAAACACGTCATGAATTAAACAATCAAATTATCTCATATATTTTCTCGTCAAGATATTGACAAATACCTGGATTCCCTCACGGTTCCCTGCAGAGTCACGCTCACTGGTCCCTCTCTTCTCCAGTTTGTGGATTAGATGTTCGACTCGTCAGTTCCTTCTGTATAATCATCATCACGTCAATGTAAAAATATTTTATTTGACAAAATGTTGACGAACAACATTTTGTTTGGGTGGGCGTCAGGCTTCGACGGCAGGCTCACAAGGCCGTCCGGGGCTCTCGACGTGGAGGGCTTTGACCCTGTTTGTGTTTTTCACTGTATCCCACTCTGGGCGTGTGCCAGGCCGTTTTCCCCCGCCTGGTAACGATGCCATCTGCATTTTGGATGAATGTGTCTGGCAGTGGATTTCTCTGAGTGGAAAGAAAGGCCAAACCGCAGCCCGGGGGCATTGAGCATTGATTCGATTTGCAATTTTGCACGCTGAACACCGTTGGATTGTTTTTACAAAGTCACTCTCGGCCGCTGCGGTTGGTCAGAAGTGAGCCGGGCTGAGGGCTGCCGCTGTAATTGGCCAGAGAGATTAGGAATCCGGATCCAAAGGCCCCGAGTACAGCTGTGCTGCTCTGGAGAACCGCGGCGTTTTCTAACGGCTACGAGCAAACAAACAAACAAAAAAAAAAAAAACGACCATATATCCGCCGGTCGCTCCAGTGGCCTACAGCCGCAGGGGTGTGAGGAGGGTGACCTTTGACCTTACACACCCCAAACCCGACATGCGTACATGACACACATTCACACGGACGCACTCGTGGACACGGACAGCGGACGGCCTCGGCCGACTGAGCCCCCCGGCAAGGACGTTGGGGTCACCCCCCCCCACCCGGGTCAGTGACTCCCAGACTGAGACGACCAGACCCAGTTCCACATGACGCCACTAGATGTTCTATATTTCTAATATAGAATGTGATGAATACCATAGAATAGGTTTCTGTAAGAAAGTAGACTATACCGCTTGGTTGACCTGTAACTTGTAACTTGTAACGAGTCCCTGTCGTTCACAATGGTTCATATCTTTTTTCATTATAATATTATCTGCCAGTGCAGGGCTGAGGGGGAGAACACAATGGCCCCAGGCTCCCTGAAACAAACGTGACGTGGTCAAAGTGACGTCAGGAGCCTCTCCACCGCCGTGCTTGCATCCCCCCCAAAAGAGGTTCACTAGGAGGAGGAGCAGGAGGAGGAGGAGGAGGAGAAGGTGGAGGAGGAGGAGGGGGAGGAGGAGGAGGTGCAGGTGGAGGAGAAGGAGTAGGGGGAGCAGATGGTGGAGGAGGTGGAAGGGGAGGAGAAGGACTAGGAGGAGGAGCAGGGGGAGGGGGAGGAAGGGGAGCAGGTGGAGGTGGAGGAGGAGGAGGAGGAGGAGGTGGAGGTGGAGGAGGAGTTTCCAGCAGCGGCTGCTGTGTGTGGAGTAAATAAAGCTTTAAGACAAAAGGCATGAATGTGAATACATTGAAAAAATACATACATATATATAAAGATATGTATACAGGGATGGTGGCTCAGGAGGTAGAGCTGGTGGTCTAGTGATCTAAAGGTTGCTGGTTGGATCCCAGGCTCCTCCTGCTAGCATGCTGTAGTGTCCTTGAGCAATACACTTAACCCCTCATTGCTCCTGATGGCTGCGTCCGTCGGTGTTTGAACAATTGTAAGTCGCTTTGGATAAAAGCATCTGATCAATGAAATGTAATGTAATGTCTATATTTTCAATTTATTCATATTCATGTATATAATATATTCTATATATATATGCAGTATATATGTGTGTGTGAAAATATATATATATGTACATGAATATACTCTGTATATATATATATATATATATATATATATATATATATATATATATATATATATATATACGTATATATACATACAGTATATACTATATATATATACATACAGTATATACTGTATATATATATACATACAGTATATACTGTATATATATACATACAGTATATACTGTATATAAGATACTACTTTATTCATCGTCAGGGGGTAATTCAGGTTTTACAGCAGCAGAAATTGACACATCAGTGCAAATCAAATGAGAGATTAAAAAAATAAAAGCATAATATGATATTTATTAATGATTATTTTCTATTATACATGATACATAATATTTATTATGTATATATTCAGTTTAATGTGTTTTGTCAGTGTGATTGCGAAGCGGCCCCGAGGGCGGCTCGCGCGCCGGGCGCCAACGGGCGCCGCGTGGGGACCCATGTATTCAGAGGGGAGTGAAGACCCCAGCCGCCCCCTATCCAGATTCCGGGCCCCTGGGGACCTCTGCCCACCCCCTCCGCCCCTGTGGACGCCGGCCCCCCCAGCTCCACGACAGACGGGCTGCGGCTCCACAACGATGACAAATCGCGGCGGCTCTGACAGGGACACTCAGACAGTAAAAAGCATTCATAAAAAATTCATGGGGGGGTGCGCGCAGCACTTCAACCCCCCGAGCCCCCCGCCCCCACGCCTCCCGTGATAACACCCCGCCTCTTTCGTCGACTGGGGGATGGAGGAGGGAGGGGAGGGGGGAGGGGTCATTGATGATCTTTAAAATTCTCCTCTGTCCCGCTCCATGCCATCTGCGGCGTAAACTTCCCGTTTGACTTTCCAGATTCCATATGCTGGTCAGTTTAGCTTTATTATTTAATTCATCCACGCAACGCAATCTGCTTTCCCGTGTCATTGCGTGGAAGGCGGAGTGTTTTTGACCTCCCTCCGGGTTTTTTTTTTTTTTTTACCTTCTCAAGGTTCTATACTTTTCCGAATACTGTACCTGCTGTACTCTCATCACATTATGTGTCTGCGCGACAGTCACCCCGAGTCTTCAAGTCGTCTCTCCGCCCCGCTGCTGGATCCCCACTCGTATTAAAGGAAAAAGCATGACTTGAAAAAAATATATATATATATATATTTTTTTTTTACTTCAAGGGCGTTGGAAGCTTCAGAGGGACTTCATCAAGGCCCTTGTGACAATGACGTTGGGTTCAAATCTGAGAGGGGCTTCAAACAGAATGATGGATTACTTTGATTCCGACAGGCGTCACCATGATAAGAACAGAGATGAAGCAGACAGTTATTACACCAGAGGAGTTCTGCACAGAGATAGAAAACAATTATAGTAATAATGATCTTAATTATCACAATAATAATAATAATAATAATAATAATCATAATAGTAACCTTTATTTGTATAGCATACTCAACAGAGATAGAAAACAATTAAGATAATGATCATAAATATAAATACACAGGGTCTGGTTTAGTCATGTTGGGTACGTATTACAGGTTTCCGTGGTTCCGTAAATCCACACAGAAGGAAGCTTCCTCCTTGGACGATATGGCCGAGAATGTTATCACGATTATTTTTTTTATATTGATCGATGTCGATAATTATCACGATATATATTGAATATTAATAATGATGCTCAACAGTTTTATGTGTTTATGTGTTCATGGCTTTACGTTAAACACTGATAAAATAACGTTTATAATATATAAATATATATTATATACATTTAAATATATAATATAATCATCATTGTTGTCTGAGAACCGTCTGAAAGGTTACTGAATCTGGGCTCTGTGATTACATGCCTGAACGTTTGGAGCAGACCGAGGGACTCTCTCCGACCGTGTCAGACCAGAGGTCACTGAAAGTCGCAGGTTCTTTCTTTTATCGCCCTCCTCTGGCGGGAATGGGGGCCGCGCCCGGCTCGGGGTGGGAGGAGGGCGAGTTCCAGTTCTAGTTGGTGTCTGAGGAAGCTCCCTCGTCCCCGCTGCGCGCTGTCCTGCCGGAGAGCACCATCGTGTCACACGGTTGTTTCTCTGCTCTGTACGATTGGCTGTTTGTGTCACATGGATGTTTCTCTGCTGTGTGATTGGCTGTTTGAGTCACATGGTTGTTTCTCTGCTCTGTACGATTGGTTGTTCATGTCACATGGTTGTTTCTCTGCTCTGGACAATTGGCTGTTGGTCGAGGAAAACAGTCTCTGTATCGAAATTAAATCTCATAAATTTCTCATCGTTATC
This sequence comes from Zeus faber, assembly GCF_960531495.2. Lineage (NCBI taxonomy): Eukaryota > Metazoa > Chordata > Actinopteri > Zeiformes > Zeidae > Zeus > Zeus faber. The sequence continues at coordinate 4,038,998 of NC_137197.1, forward strand.
GTGGAATATTTTATCGTGAAAATGAGTTTTATCCCCCAGCCCTTGTTGCTCCATGGTTCTTAGAACCTCTGCGGTGCCAAAACGCCTCCTGTGACCGATTATAGTTTCCAGGGTTTTGTGAAACGCAGGACGATCTACAGTTTTTTTCGAGTTTCCGTTAAACGCAGCATCTGCTTGGATTGTCATGTGTACACATAGCAAACACTATGCAGTCCACAGGGAGCAGGGCGCTGGATGCCAATGAGTTCTGAGAGAGGAGCTTGGACTTATAAAACTTTGGATGATGATGTCACGAAGCGCCAGGCTCCTCCAACTCATCAAGTCACACAAGCGTTATTTTACTTACGGTAAAATTGCAACAGTTTTTCACTAATTTCTTATCCAAATGTACATCGATATTGATCAAACTCAAACTACAAGACGTCTGAGACCTCACGGTTCTAACGAGACCTCAACCATGTCTGTGTGTACTGTGTACTTTTATCCCAAAAAACACCCTAATAATAATAATAATAATAATGATAATAATAATAATAATGATAATAATAATAATAATAATAATAATGATAATGATGCATTTTATAAAGAATAAGGAGATATGTAATTCTCAAGTTGACGTTGAAGGATCTCCGTCGCTCCTCAGTGATCGATTCACTTCTCTACTTTCATGGTGCAGCTGTGCAGGCCTCAAACCTCCTCGCTTCATGTATCGTTCGCGTTAGATCTGCAGCTCGTCACATTCAGGGTTTTTATGGGTGTTTTTATTTTCCGCTGGCGGCCCGGGGGCCCGGGGCTCGGTGCCCCACCGGCAGCTGGCCCCAACTGCACAAAGTGGGGGGGTGGGATGGGGTTGGTGCTTTTGGGACGGCTTCCCGTGGAAAAAGGGCCTCATCAGTCAGAGAGGGGTGAAAACCTCCTCACAGCCCCCACCCCCTCCGAGCCGCTCCACACTGCGCCTCATGAAATATTTAAGTGGCGATGTTGACAAGGAATAGGTTTTAAAGAAATTGGAAAATCTCCCTCTTCGTTCCCCGGGAAAACCCATTTTCTTCCCACAGAAAGGAGGCGTGGGTGGTGGGGCAGCCTCTGGTTTGTTGTGTGCGGCCAAAGATACGTCTCCCCTTACAAAGCTCCTCCGCGGTGTGGCGCAGAGCCGGGCGCTTCGGGGCGGGCGGAGCCGCGCGTGAATCCCTCTACTCCGCCACTCGCTGTGGAGCGGCCAGTCGCTCGTCGGGGGCCGCCGCTGATCCACGGCAACCGGCGAGGACGGCCGGTGCGTGCTCATTGGTTTTGGCTGCAAGGGTCGCGTCGGGGTGAAGACGAGCGGCTGCCACATTAAGGATTTTATATATTTCATATTTCATATTTGTTTTCCACGACACAACACAGTCCATTAAAATGCGGAGCCGCTGGCAGGAAGTAGGGTTTAATGTGATAACCGTGAGTTATTCTGCCACTTATTGGGCAGAAGCGAAACTTTCAAATCCGCGAGTCGAGCGCTTCATTGAAAACATTATTTATTTGTTTGATTATTGACTCAGTCGTTGTGTAATCACTGTCACTCGGAGATCTCCTCAAAAGAATTCACTCGTGTCACTCCGCGGCGCGAGTTCCGTCTCAAGCAGCTTGTAATCATCTGCCGTCGTCTTCTGAATTCCAAAACATGTCGTTCCGTGGAGTTTGTTTCCCTTTTTGAAGTTGACACCGGCAGTTAACCGGAGTCGTTCCCGAGCCGATCCGGAAGGTGTGGACGTGTGCATCGGAGATTACCCAAATCACGGTTATCGCAGGTCATTTCATCTGCTCGTGTTTCCGAGTGTCAGAACGAGGCCAGACGGACGCAGGGGCTGCTTTAATAATGGGTCACCCACAGTCTGAACCTGCCTTTGTCCTTTTTGGGGGAGTTAGAACCAGGTTTTATTCAGGCTCTCTTGTTGGCAATGATTGGGAGACCAATCATTTCCTCTTGTTAAAAGCCTCACGCATTATTTCCAGAACAATTGGTTATAATTCGGGAGGGCGCCCGGTAGGCAGGACTCTGGTGTCTGGAGTGTTTTCAAGGGCTCCGCCTCCCGTCGTCCCGTTCCTATAGAAGATGAATAACCCGAGCGGAAAGGACGGCTCCCGCGGGGGGGGGGTTGCTCCGGCACGGTCCAGACTCCTCATGAACAACGGCGGCCTCCCCGTTTTTCCCGGGCGGATCCGGTCGCTCTGACGGTCCTCTCTGCCCTCGCGCTGCTGTTATCGGCTTCGATCTGAGAAATCATGTTTTTGTGTTTCTCCTTTTAAAGGTACACAGGCTGCTATTTCCTGCCATATCAGATCATAATCTCTGTTGGTTTCCTGGCTCTGCTATAAAATATCCCACCTTTTTCACCGTCCCCTCCCATTTTTACAATCAGTTTTCAATGACTTTCTCGCCTTGAGGGACTGTGTCCCGTCTGATAAAATGAAAAATGTGTGGATCGATATCAGCATTTTTATTTTTTTTATTTTTTTTTTGGCCAAAAGCTGATATCTTTGGTGTGTGTGTGTGTGTGTGTGTGTGTGTGTGTGTGTGTGTGTGTGTGTGTGTGTGTGTGTGTGTGTGTGTGTGTGTGTGTGTGTGTGTGTGTGCGTGTGTGTCTGCCCTCTCAGGTGCGTCTGGAGTGGCCCACAGATCTGGCCGTCAGCCCGCTAGACAACTCTCTGTACGTACTGGACAACAACGTGGTGCTCCAGATCTCCGAAAACCACCAGGTCCGGATCGTGGCGGGCCGGCCCATGCACTGCCAGGTCCCCGGCATCGACCACTTCCTGATGAGCCGGGTGGCCATCCACGCCACCCTGGAGTCGGCCAACGCCCTCGCCGTGTCGCACAACGGCATTTTGTACATCGCCGAGTCGGACGAGAAGAAGATCAACCGCGTGCGGCGGGTGTCCACCAACGGGGAGATCTCCCTGGTCGCCGGGGCGCCCAGCGGCTGCGACTGCAAGAACGACGCCAACTGCGACTGCTACTCCGGGGACGAGGGCTACGCCAAGGACGCCAAGCTGAACGCGCCCTCCTCGCTGGCGGTGTCGCCCGACGGGGAGCTCTTCGTCGCCGACCTGGGCAACATCCGTATCCGCTTCGTGCGGCGCAACAAGCCCTACCTGAATCCGCTCAGCATGTACGAGGTCTCCTCCCCCATCAACGATGAGCTCTACCTGTTTGACTCCAACGGCAGCCACATCTACACCCAGAGCCTGACGACGGGAGACCACCTCTACAACCTGACCTACACGGGGGAGGGAGACCTGAGCAGCATCACCGACAAGAACAAGAACACGGTGACCATCAGACGCGACACCACGGGCATGCCCCTCTGGCTGATGGTGCCGGACGGACAGACCTTCTGGTTCACCATCGGCACCAACAATGCGCTCAAAACGGTCGCAGCCCAGGGGCAGGAGCTGGCGGTGATGACCTACCACGGAAGTTCGGGGCTCCTCGCGACAAAGACGAACGAAAATGGATGGACAACGTTTTACGAGTAAGTATAGCGTGACGTCTAATGCCTGTTTAGAAACAAAAAAAACACTAAGAAGCTGTCCTGGTCCCTCAAAGGTTGGCTATTTGTTCCAGAGATGGACTGCAACACCCCACTCACCTCCTACATCCAGCATCGCCTTTTTCTATGTTCTCTCCTGGAGGACGGCAGTGCTCAGCGCCCAAACTGTGATCTGAGACACCGCCAGCTGTGATCTGAGACTACGCAAACTGCGTGTCGTGCGGCGTTGCTATTTACACATATTAAAACGAGGTATTATTCATAGATTTGGTGCAAAATTGGTCCCTCTCTATGCAAATGAGCCTCGTTGGAAAAAAGGTCCAATTCACAAACACTGGCACTAATAGCCCCACCCAGTTAGAGTGGAATGATGTCCGTCTGTGCCTCTCTCCGCACGCACAGCGGGGCCAAGGAGCCCCCCCCCAGTCACACAGACACACACACACACACACACACACACACACACACAGATAGACACACACACACACACACACACACACACACACACAGATAGACACACACACACACACACACACACACACACAGATAGACACACACACACACACACACACGAAGACACACACAGACACACACACACACACACACACAGATAGACACACACACACACACACACACACACACACACGAAAACACACACAGACACACACACGAAGACAGACACACACACACACAAAGACACACACAGACACACACACACACACACACAGATAGACACACACACACACACACAGACACACACACACACAAAAACACACACAGACACACACACACACACGAAAACACACACACACACACACACACGAAGACACACACACAGACACACACTGACACACGAAGACACACACACAGACACACACACAAAGACACACACACAGACACACACACAGACACACACAGACACACACTCAAAGACACACACAGACACACACACACAGACACACACACAAAGACACACACACAGACATACGAAGACACACACAGGCACACACACACACACACGAAGACACACACACAGACACACACACACAGACACACACACACACAAAGACACACACACAGACACACACACACACACACGAAGACACACACACAGACACACACAGACACACGAAGACACACACAGACACACACACGCACACACATGAAGACACACACACACACACACACACACAGACACAGACACACACAGACACACACACAAAGACACACACAGACACACACACACAGACACACACACAAAGACACACACACAGACATACGAAGACACACACAGACACACACACACGAAGACACACACACAGACACACACAGACACACGAAGACACACACAGACACACACACGCACACACATGAAGACACCCACACATACACACACACACACACACACACACACACACACACACACACAGACACACAGACATGGAGTCCTGTTGGGGTTTGCCGCGTCTCCCTTGGATGTTTGGCCTAATGAGTCTCGAAACCCAAATTTCCATTTTTTTCAAACCCTAATTGGCGCTGGGGGGTGGGTGGGTGGGGGGGTTCCGGTGCTATAGCCCCGACAGGATTTGGCACGGCACCCAGCAGCACCCCCAAAATTCCTTCGAGTTTTACATTTGCATTGAACACTTTTAATCCAAATAAATACCGACATATATTTATATTTATTTAAGACTTAAAAGGCGTTTGGCTGGTGAAACAGGCGAACAGGTGGCGCCGCTGCCTGTTTCCCGTGTCTGCAGATCAATTCCAGTGTGTTTCTATTATTTCAAATATATTTATTTTACTCCTCTTCTTTACAACAGACATGTATGTCGGGGCTTAATACTCCTGCCGGAGCCCCTCAGCAGGGCACTGGCAAACAAGCTGGAGTCGGGCCCCCGGGCGCCGCACTGCTGGCGGCTGTTTTCCCCAGAGCCACTAATAAAGTACAACAAATAAATAATTGAACGCAACAAAAAAAGAAAAAGGCCCCGTGTGCCTCCTCCCCGCGTCGGGCTCCGTGGAGCCGTCGATTACTCCCTGATTACACTTTGTGAATGTGGCCCCTGATTTGAGTGTTTTCCGCACACACGGGCCGCCCGCTCACGCCTGGATGTGTGTGTCACTCAGAATACCAGACCTGCGGAATTATGGGGTGTAATCCTATTTGCCGTTATCATACAAAATGGGATTACTGGATGATATGTTGCTCATCTTTAGCCCCTCGCCTGCAGTGACACGCTGCGGAGCGTCGCTCGTCGTCCCCGACACATGGCGGTTGGCGAGCAAACGGCAGAATGCTGAGGCGGCTGGGGTGGCCCCCGCGCCGCCGAGCGCCGGGGGGACCCGCAGTGAGTGCTGCGCCGGAGCGGGGCCTCCCGCCCCGGCGCGGTCGCCGGCGGTGATGGGAGGCGTCTCCGCTTGGGCGGGCGTCTGTTACACCTCACCGGAGGAGTGTAACACCCCCGCACGCATTATGGGATGCTCTGTTTAATGGGAGCAGACGTTGGTCGACCCCTGTTTGAGTTGGTTGTCACCCGAGAGGGGGGAAGGAAACAGACGATACAGTAACAACCACACCGAGGCGGTCATGCCTAGAGATCCGGTGAAGGCGGAGTGAGTCGCCGAAACCCGACGGGTGCTTGAAAGTCTTTTGAATTTGTATTCCCTTTGAATTTTCCGTGAGGGAAGCAGGTGTTCCCTCAGCGCTGGAGCGAACCACTCTCTATTAGGGGCCGCCAGAAAAGAGGGTGGCTGTAGTAGGATACGCGTACTGGACACGGCAGTGGACCCTTTGAGTCGCGCCTCGGATGCTACAACGGGAGATGGGGTGGGAGGAGGCCCCAGAGGGTGGATGCTGCCGTAGCTGGACTTTTCGGTTGGAGGCGGACGCGGGGTGAGGAGTCCAGGCTCCCTGCTTCCGCTTCTTCAACTTGACGTCTTCGGTCCCGAGGCGACGCGCGGGAGGCCCGAGTGCGGCAGGGGGATTTGTTCCTTCAATTCCTAAATGAATCCCGAGGCCCACATCGTTCCATTCGCCTTTTCAAAAAAGCATCTGACTGTTCAAATGGATGATTCATCCAGGGAATAAACACTCGGGCAGATACGAGACGCTTCCCGTCTCTGTCCTCGTTTTGTCTCTCGGCAAATAACGCTTAATATTTACCTGCGACCCCCCGTCCCTGGTTCATTCAGACACAATAAAAACTCTCTCTCGCATAATTAGCCGTGAAGGTCATTCCGCCACCTTGGGGTCGGAGCCGTAATTTGCCTCCGTCGGAAGCAGAAAGGCGCGGCCATTTATCTCCTCGCGCCGAAGTTCCTGGCGTTCCTCCGCAAATTAATTAATGCTGCGCTTCAGTCTCTGAGCCTATAGACGGAATATCATTTTCGCCCAAATACAGAAACGGGAGCACAAAGGGCGGGGAGCCGAGCGCGGGAGACATCTGCTCTCCGGCCCGAGCGCCGTAACCCCTGGCAAACCCGTCTGCTCCGGCATTCGCTGAACGCACAGATGCTCCGGTGACCCCGCGATGTTTTTGGTGGTGATGATAAGAGCTCGCGCTTGAGGGTTACTGTAAATCTATTAATTCTTGTGAAGGCCGTTTAATTGTTCTTCTCCCTTGTAATTAGCCAGACAGAAACGCTGCTGTTTAGTCACAAAAGCCGCCACTGCCGGCGCCGTCTCTCTCACGCAGTTAAATTAATAGATCAAAAATATTACATTGATTTTGGTTGTTAAAACAATCGCGGGCAAGCGTTGAAACAATTCCACAACATGGTCCCCATGGGCTTTCCTTTTCTCCTTCCTCCGCAATCATCAGTCAAACTCGTAGCCGCGCCCCGAGGCGCTGAAAAGGGAACGCGGAAATATGAGATTGTGAGTAATATTAATGCGGCGGAGCTGAGGGCGGGCGCACCGCGGGGGGGACGCCGATGCAGAGCGGACGGGCCCATTGTCGCAACCCGGCGTGAAAGGTCACGGAGCGAGCGCGTGACGCCGGGGCGGTGCCGTCTAAATGGACTGGTAGGCATCTCAGGGAGGCGGGAAATCGCAAGTCCTCCGCCGCTGGCCCGCTCCCCGCCGCGCGCCGCCCCACTCGACCACAGAATGCAAGCTAAACGGCGGCGGACCGGAGGCGGGGCAGAGCCATTAGGGTCTGGCCGGCGGAGCCCCAGGAACCGCTCCGCCCTCCAGGCCCTAATTGAGACGGAGAGAGCCGCGGCATCGCTCCCAGAATGAGATTGCATTCTGCGCGGGGAGGCGCTTTGTAGGGCGGCGGCGGCGGCGGCGGCGGCGGCGGCGGCGGCGGCGGCGGCGCGGGAAGACCTGTCTTCCCTCTTTTCCCTCCTCGCTGACACAGTGGGAACAGTGATGATGGGGGCAGTCAGCCGGCAGCTTTTCAAACGTTTCATTGAGAGTGTTGAAGATGAGATATGGTGGAACCCTATTCATCCTTCGGGGGGGATTCTAGAAATGCGTTCGGGAGGTGGCACGATACGGAGGGTATGGAAATGTAGATCAAAAATGTAGAATCAAGAGGATAAAACATCCACACAGTCTATTCAGGAAACAAAGATAATGTACATAATATTAAAGCAATGCATCAAATCCAAGAACACATACATTTGGAACATGTGACATGTGGACAGAGGCTCGCTGAAAACAAGGTGCTCAGGGCTTTTGACAAAGGAAGGTTATGTTGATAAGATTAACACTGGAGCACTATCAAGAGCAATCAAGATAAAATGTTCTCTGCTGTTTAGAATTTCCTGGGGCGGAGGAACCCGCTCCGCCGTTGGGATCAGATAGCGTTTATCTCCACAAGACCGTCCCTTGCCCACGGTGCTCCGTATTGAAAAAAACGTTGAGACGGCCACTCACAGGAAATATCCGTAAACTGGCCCCCGCCGTCTCTTTTATTAGAGGCTTTATTATGTCGGGCTGCAACATCGATGAAGACCTTTTCCGATCCGTAGTTGTGGCGCAGATAATAAAAAAAAATAATAAATGTCCCCATTCTAAGTCATGTTCAGCGGCTCTTGTTCCGAAACACCGACGAGCTGCAGGATCTCAGATTGCACCACGCCCGCTGTGCTCTCAGGGAGAAAAATGAGCCAATCTGGCAGCTTGGCGCCGCGCGAGGGGCCGGCTGAATGGCGGCCGGCAGAAGACGCTGCGTCTCTCGCGGGACTCGCCCCCGGCCACCGCCCCGATTCCCTGCACTGCCTCGTGCTGTCGGGCGATATCACTAATCTAAGATAATAAGCGCACTCAGTAGCCGCGGCGCCATGCAGTGTACTTCCGCCCCAGCGCAGAAGGCTGCGTGGCGACCGTTAACCGTCAGTCAGCTCCCGTTTTTGAGCTCCCGGGGCCTCCTTCCCAGGCTCCCGCCTCACGTCCCTGTGCCCGCGGTTGCAGGTACGACGCTTACGGCCGCCTGACCAACGTCACCTACCCGACGGGGCGGGTGAGCAGCTACCGCACGGACTCGGACAGCTCCGTCCGCACCCGGGCCGAGGGCTCCAGCAAGGAGGACATCACGGTCACTACCAACCTGTCGGCGTCCGGGACGTTCTACACGCTCATGCAGGGTGAGTCTGAGCTTTAATATTATTATCAGCTTTTTACTTTGGCTTCACTGTGTCAAACTTTGTTTTATTTTAGACGCTGTTTGCGTTTCTGTTTGCATTTCTTTTTTTGTTGTTTTCCGTTTGACGAGCTCTCGGCCGCTTGTTCAACTCAAGGCCGAAGAACTGGACTATATTCACTATCTGAATACACCAAGCTGGTTGGTTATGGTGCCATCTAGTGGATTTGTTTATGTGCTGTTGGACACGCCAATCAAGGAGAAAAGAACATACATAACATAAATATATATGTATATATACTCTATGTCTATACATAGATTTATTGATACATGTACTTCTCACCTAACGACAGAGTACCGTTCCTAGCACCAGGTCGTTTAGTAAATTGGTCGATAAGGGACGACCTGTGTTATTTCACTTTAAGGGGGCGTGGCTGGTATATTCAGTGTAGCCAGTATATATAGTGTATATAGTTTATATAGTGTATATAGTATATATAATGTATATAGTGTATATAGTATATATAGTAAAGTTTATATAGTGTATATAGTATATATTGTCTATATAGTATATATAGTGTATATAGTTTATATAGTATACGTAGTAAATATAGTATATATAGTGTATATAGTATATATAGTTTATATAGCAGATACAGTAGATAAAGTATATACAGTGTATATAGTAAATATAGTATATGTAGTGTATATAGTATATATAGTTTATATATATAGTGTATTGTACACTGTATTGTACACAGTGTACATTACAGACTGGTCAGAGAGCTGGCCCTAAGTCTGAACAGTGGTTAAACAGGTAGGTCATTAAGTGAGGAGTACCTGTATATATGTTTATATTTACATATATATATATATATATCATAGACACATTGCATTTCACATGAGACTATTTTAATAGCAATTGTGAGCTATTTAATGCATTTACTTATTTTCTTTCATGATTATCATGATAATCATAGGGAATCTTATCAATTCAAAGCCCCATGTAATGTTGTGATAAGTATATGACAATAAAAAGTATGATCTGAGACACAAGCTTTTTCTAATAAATCCATATTTTAGTCTGAAATGCAAGGAAAGTATATTTCCCGAGCACATGTCACACTTGAAGCTCAATTCAAAGACATTATATCAAAGCACGGAAGAAATGAAATTATAGAGATAAAATGATGAGAACGGACCTGCACATTTAAATATGGCGGCAAAGAAATAGCACTGAAAGACCAGACCATAATAACCGTGGTTTGTAAACTGCAGCTCGTCCCATGTTCACAAGTGGTAGTGGGGGTCTCCGCTCAAAGAAGGTCAGAAGGCCGGGCGTGACGTGTGGTTAATAACAGCTTCTCTGCAGCGACGCTTGTTTGTTTCTTCGTCCGCCGCGCGGGGCTGCACTCCGCCTCCCACTTACCCCTATGAAAACCCATCGATTTCCTGTCCTGAAACCCAATTCATAAAACAATGCCGCCTCCCCACGAGAGATGCCTCTAGATTTGGGATCCGCAATCAGACGCAGGGAAGGATGAGGTCGTCGCGCTCAGACCTGGCGCTTTGCGATGCGCCCTGAATTATTTGGCATTCTGATATCCTGCCTCATTGATCACCGCTTGGTCGCTTTGAACCCTGCAGCCCCCTCTCAGAGCCCCGCCCCCCCGAGACGGTAAAGATTTTCTTTCCACCCCGCCCCTAGCCCCGCCCCCCGGGGCTAAGATTTGAATTGAAGGAGCTCTCTTCCGCACGCACGCTAAGTCGACGGCGCCCTGCGAGGCGGCGGCGGCGGCAGGGGGGGGACCGACCCGGGCGTCGTACTGCGGCGCCGTGACCGGCGGTCACCCCGGCGCGGGTGACCTTGTCCCAGACATCTGCTCCCGGCAGGCCGCTCCCCCCGCTTGCCGCTCATTAATTCGCCTTTGTCCGCTTTGTAAACTCGCGGGCGGTTGACGGCTTGGCACGCGTCCGGTCGCTCCCTGTGCATCGTGGCGCCGTCCCGCATCACGGCTCTGTAACTCTGCGAGAGGGGGAAAAAAAACGTGGCGGGGATTTTTAATTATTATTATTTATTTTTTTTGTTTCGTTTTTTCTATCGAGCGAGCGCTGCTGCTCGGTTTGCTCTTTGCAGAGGAGGAAAACGTCGAGTTCAGAAAGTACAAGGAACGGAAAGTCAACAAATCCACATTGTTGACTCAAAGTCCCCGAGTGCGATTTCACTTTCTGCAGCCGGATTTTCCACCGCTGTCGTGGTTCGCTTCTGTGTGGATGAGGACGGAGTTCATGTCGACCCCCACGGGGCGGGGCTCTCTGCCGCCATGAGAGGAAAGTCCCCGTTCAGCGGTATTTCTGAGGCTGATCTGGCCCTGAAGAGCGCAGCCGCCCCGCAGGGCCCTTTGGCCCCCCGAAGGCGTCCGTCTGATGGACGGAGGCGAGGGGGGGCCCCCCCCAGGCGGCGTTTCTCTGGTTCCCGGCACCGGAACGCATCCCCGGGCCCTTCTCTCGATAAAGCAAACAAAAAAATCCATCTTCCTGAACGGCGTCTGCTCCGTGAAAAACATAAAGATGTGAAAAGCCGAAATGTCACGGCCACTTACATCTGACATTTCACCGCAAGCAATTTGGCGTGCGTGTGTTTAATCGTCCTTCCACTTGTTCGTGCCTTTGTTTTGGTTTTCGTCGCCGTTCTCGGTCGGACAAAGTCGGCTTATTGACGCGCCGGCTGACGAGTCATTATTTTTGGGCAGTTGTTAATGGCGAGCACCGTGGGAGAGGGGGGCTCTCTGATGGATGCTGCGGAGAAGCCGGGCGGAAACATCAGTCACCGGGCCCGACCCGGAACATGGCGTCGTCGTCACCTGCGGCGGAAGACGGGCCCGGGATTCATCCCCCCTCCCCCGCGCGTGGACGTGTGTGTTTCACCCTGACGGCTCTGTGGCCACGGGCGATCTCGCTGCTTTGATAGCTTCCGTTCCGCCCCTTCCTCAGGGCGACCGGGACAGCTGTAAAACTTTACTTTACCAGCGCCGAGACGCCGCTCGCTATTCATTTCCGTTGTCGTAGACCCAACGCGAGCGCCGCTGGAAGTCAGATACATTACAGTACTGTATGTCTGTTTCACATTGATACTTTCATGTGTGCATGTATGTATATATATATTTATATATATACATATATATATATTTATATATATATATATATATATATATATATATATACAGTATATACCGTACATTAAGTGGACGTCATTTTTGATTACGGTTGGCGTGTTGAAATACCAAGTTACCAATATTTATAGATTGGAATAATCTATATTCTGTAATTTGCTTGGGATAATTCAACAATAATAATTTAGTAATAATATAATAGTTATAGTAATAATAATAATAATAGTTTTTTTTCTTTATTATTATTATTATTATTATTATTATTATTATCGCTATCTAAATGTCCTCTATTTATGTCAAATTTTAAATGGGACCTATTTAGCTTTTCCTTATTTTCTGTCATAAATACAATGTTCCAATGTGGGATGTTCGTATCAGACGAGGCCAAAGTGTCAAATAATGAGGTAAAGTAACGACAAAGTAATGGCTGTGAACAAAGCGCTCAGGATTCCGACCGCTCTGAACGCACCGTTTCCAAAGGGTTTTTCTGCTCTCTGCAGGATGTCTTTATATGGTCATCTGCTCCATCCCATCCGCTGTGCGTTTCTCCAAACAAAACCAATAAAAACAGTGTTTTTATTGCAGATGCATTCATTTATTTAATTTTTTTTTCCGACGTTCACACGAAACAAAGTCCTCGCGTGTGAGAGTCGCGGTGCGTCCGTGTCACGGGCTTGGAGCACGACGACAAAAATCACAGCAAACTTTTTAATGAGGCCTCGTAGATCTAACATGACGGATGATTCAGCAACTGGATTGATTATCCCTCAAATTTGTTCAGAAACAGGTTTTGGTGGACTGATGAGGTGAAATCAGTTGAAAGTTACCGACTAAAATACAAGAGAACCCGGAAGCCATGCTCACACCCCATTGGCTCGCAGAACTCGGGGCCTCAGGAGGATGGTTCTACGCGCGGAAAAAGCCCTTTTTAGCACAGGGTGGATTGCATGCACGTTAGAATGGCTCGAATGCATCATCTTAGTGTTTTTTCAGCAAAGAAAATTCAAAACATGTTGGGGACCTCAGAGTTGTATGTTGTATATGAAAGGTCTTATTGTATATGAAATGATTATACTACTACAACTACTACTACTACTACTACTACTACTAATACTACTACTACTAATAATAATAATAATAAAAATAATGAAAAATAATAATAACAATTATTATTATTATTCATATTATTATTATTGTTGTTATTATTGTTATTATTATTATACAGGATATACGTGTGCGTGTGTGATACTCACTTTGTCCTGCGTACCTCTCCTCAGAACAAGTGAGGAACAGCTACTACATCGGCCTGGACGGCTCCCTGCGGCTGGTCCTGGCCAATGGCATGGAGGTTTCCCTGCACACAGAGCCCCACCTGCTGGCTGGCACCGTCAACCCCACCGTCAGCAAGAGGAACGTCACGCTGGCCATCGACAACGGCCTCAACCTGGTGGAGTGGAGGCAGCGGAAGGAGCAGGCCCGCGGCCAGGTCACCGTGTACGGACGCCGGCTGAGGGTAAGGACCGTAACTGCGTCAGCACATCGCATGAACTCCCGGATGATTTCGGCTCATATCACCTTATCTTTATCACATGGATGTGTGGCCCCGCCCCTCAGTGACTGTGGGTTCCACAATGTCCGTCTGTCATCAATCCTGATTCAGAAAGTATTCTGTTGTTTTTGTGTTACCTGACATACGGTGGCACAAAGCTCTTTAGGGATTCTTCCTTTTGATACGATACTGTAGGAAGGCCTTCAATAATGAGAGCAGACACGACACACCGCGCAGAGAGCCTGTTCGAGATGAGGAAGGAGTCATCGTTGCGTCCCTTCTGGCCCTTTTAATGCAGCCTGATATCGACGTTTTGACTCCTACGTGCCCTTGCGCAGGGTTCTGGGTAAAAGGCGAAAACAAAGGCAAGGTCCGGGATAAAGGAGCGCCATCTTCAATTTCAGGGGCCCCCGTCAAAGCTCGGTCGAGGCAATAACAGAACCAATCAATCTGAATGACCTAGTTGGCGAACGGCCTCAGAGAGTTAACCCGGCGGTGGAAAGGCGACAGAAACTCCCTTTCTTCTTCTTCTTCTTCGTCTTCTTCTTCTTCTTCTTCTTCTTCGTCTTCTTCTTCTTCTTCTTCTTCTTCTTTTATTTATTTTTATTTTTTTCTTCACACGGTGGAAAAGAACAGAGAGATCTCACTTCAGGATAAGACAGAACGGCCCTGGGTTCGGGTTCGGCGCCGCACCCGGTCGATGACGCCCGGCCGTGGTCCACGCTCTGAGCCGCCCCTCTCCCCGCGCAGCGGGGCGGTGTCTTTGCTTAAGTCGCGGCGCGGCGGGCTCGGTGCGTCGCCACCGCCACGGAGCTGCCACTTTGTCTGTGGCGGGCTGCTCGTTTAACGCCCCCCCCCCCCCCACCCCCCCCCCCCACCCCCCGTTTTGAAGCGGAGCCTCTAATGTGTGTTGCAGACAATGGCCCCGGGGGGGGGATTGGAAATGGGAGCAGTGTAATGGCGAGAACGGAGGGAATGAACAGAGTCATCGAGCGACCTTGAGTGGCGTGTCGAGTGATATTACGTGGGTGGCTGGGTGAGTGGGTGGCGGCGGGACGGGGGGACGGGGGAGGGACGGGGGGAGATTGAGATGGAGGGGGGGGGGGGCTGTCTGTTGCATTTCAGTCAGTTTGTCGTCCGTCCGCTGGCTTGGCGTGCACGTGATCGCGTGCGCGTGGTTAGCCCCCCCAAACGAAATGGGCCAGAGACTGCTCCGCCCACCACGGTGACACGTGCCGCCAGGGGCCTGGCAGTACCCCCCCCCCCTCCCCCCGGCCGGGGGAGGAGCGGTGATTTACAGCGCCGGGGTGCTTGACGACGGCTCCTCGCCATGGAAACGGGGCCGGCTGTCAGCCGGAGCCGTTTGTAAATGAAATAGGAGAATCTCTGGCGGAGCCGGGATCCTGAGCGTGGAGGAGGGGGCTGATGGGAGCGGCTGGGAGCTCGCTTCCCTGGCAGCGTCTCCTTCAAGGCAATCTCACTTTTTTAAGCTCAGCCTTATTTTTGGATCATTGGGGGTCAAGCAGAGAGTGACTGGCAGGGTCTTTCGAATCGATCCATTATGGGTCAATCTCCCCCGCGTGCCAAATCCATTCCCTCCAAGATATTACGGCTCCCACCACTTGGCTGGGCTCCAGCGGAACGAAAAACAAGGTTTAGGTTAAAACAGAGCGCTCCCTCGTCGCTCATGCCGATTGATAAACGGATCGATCTTTCGGCAGAATTTTGGAACGACTAAAAAGCGGGAAGGTGTCCTTTTCGGGGGGGGGGGGGCGTGTCTCACTCGAGGGGCATTTTAATTGAACCGGGAAGACCCGCCGAACTGTGACTCCCTCTCTCGCTTTGCCGCAAATCTCCTTGAGATCGGCCCGACGGAGGCGGCGTCCAATTTAAAACGGTTCTCCGCTGGGTGGGTGCTGCAGTCCTCCGGGGAGCTGTCGCCGGCTTCCCCCGGCCGAGCGGACCTCCGCTGAACCGCGTCCCCAGGTGGTCCGGCGTTTCCCCCGGTGCGGGGCGGTCCAGTAACAGCCCCCCCGACAATGAAATGTAAAAAATGAAGGTCGGCGCAACGTGTGCAGAAGACAGGCGCTTCACCCTGGCGCCGGCAGCCTTTCAGCTCCCTGGGCGGATGTTTTGCCCATGAAATGCGGATTTCACTGAACCACAGCCGACGGCTTTCGACACACCGGCGGCCACGCCTCTCTGTTTCCCCGTGACATTCCGCACGGAGGGAGAACCGTTGACGCCGCGGGTTGCTCGGCGGTTCACGAGGTACACGGGGAAGAAAATACTTTTTTTTTTTTTTTTTTTTTCTTTTCTCACTCCCCGACGCGGTAACGGACCCTTGAGGAGACTCTGCTTGCGGCGTTTCCATGTCCGCGTTCCTCTTCAACGGAAAACCCTAAAGGAACAACCGACATTTCTGGATGGTTGTGGTATGGTCTGCATCTACCTTCCTTCGACCTCCTGCTACATGACGGCACGTCGTTGGAAACCGCAGACTGTGCTGTGGTTTGTGCTCGTTAGCTCCACGTCAGAACAGCCTCCGATGAATTTGGTCTTTTTTTTTGGGGGGGGGGGGGATAAACGGAGACTATATGAGGAGAATGTGCGGGGTGAGCTCCCCTGGGGAGAGCGGTCAGGGCGACGCCCCTCAAGCTGCTCCGCAGGGGTCCTCCCAAACGGCGGCCACTTGTTGCCGTAATGGCGACGGTAACAACCGTCCCCCTCGTCTTTCTTCGTCATTTATCACTTCCCTCCTTCGCCCGCAGACTTTGCACAGATGCTGCTCTTTTTTTAGGACCAGATGTCGGAGCCTCCGAGCCTGCCGTTACGGCTAAGGCGACAAAATCCCAACGGCCGCGACGTGAAACATACGGAGCCCGACCGGCGGTTTCCCAACGATGCGGCAGGGATCAAATCACGGATTTTATCGTTTATTAGCTCAACTTTCCATCGACATCACAACGAAAATGTTTCCTTCAAAGCTTCCATAGCTTCCGTCTCTTTAGGGGACTTGAGCTCTTTCGCAATCTTTTGCCCTCAGTGTAAAGTAATCCCCTCAATTAGGTTTCGTCGACCTTAATTGCCTCTGGTGTAATTGTCCCTTCCGCACACACACGCGCGCGCGCGCACACACACCACCCAGCGTGGTGCTGGAGCTCCTCCAGCACCACGCTCTCGGGCTGTTTTAAGACGTCCTGATGCCGTGCCAAACACTGCGCCCGGCCAAGTGCTGGCATACCTGGAGAGAACCCATGGAGATAATCACAGCGGCCGAATGAAGGAGATGGAGATGCAGCCCAGATCGTTTTTTTGGTTGTTTTTTTTTTGTGCGTGCACGCCGGCAGGGGTGTGTGTGTTAGTGTGTGTGTTAGTGTGTGTGTTAGTGTGTGTGTTAGTGTGGGTTAGTGTGTGTGTTAGTGTGTGTGTTAGTGTGTGTGTTATTGTGTGTTACTGTGTGTGTTGGTGGTTTGTTGGGGGGGGAGAGTAATTAAAGTCTGAGACTTATTCCACAAAAGTTCCAAAAAGAAAAAAAAGAAATAAAATAAATCAGCCAGATGGCGTTGGAAGACTTCCCTCCCTGTCCTGGATAAGACCCCGTCTCCGCCCCGAGCTTCCCATTTCTTACCCGCCCGCCGGGTGACCAAACCGGAGGGGGATTTGCACAGTGAAGAGCTGTGGTACAAGCAGCGGGAGGTCCCTGCGTCTCTGCCGCACGCGAGGGGGCCTCTCCACCTCGTCCCCGCGGCGCCGCCGACTCCTCCCCCGCGACTAAAGATGAGGAGCGCTGTTGTTTGCGACGCTCCCCAAACGTGCCTAGACGCGTCCGCAGAGACCCGTCGGACTCGTCATTGCGCTCCTTCCACGGGGACGTAACTCTCATCAAAGTCCGGTCGGAGCTCGGCGTCCGTGCTCCCGCGGCTGAAAGTGAAGCTCCATCTTTTTAATGATACCTTTTATTTGTCGGTTACAAATGCGTGAGTGTGAATCTCTACCGAATTGCACATCCCAAGCTACCGTAATGACAGTAAAATACACAAATGTAGTAATAGTGTAATGTTAGTTATGTGTTGGTGTAATGGTTGTAGTAATGTTCGTTCTGCGTCCAGGGACCCGGGGAAGCGGGCCCGCCGGCCCCCTCCCCGAGAGCCGGCGGGCCCCCGTCCGAATCGAAACGGGGGCCGACTGCGCGGTGTCTGGCAGACAATGCCCGCGGCGTTTGAGTCCGTCGCCTCGCGCTGGAGCGGAATTGATTCCGCCCCCCCCCCCCCCCTATTTTCCAATTTACGGAAATGGCTAAATAAAAATGAGAGTCATCGTTGGCCGGTAATTCTTTTGTGTAAGCGCTGTGAATGAATTTAAGGATCGATGCGCCTCTAAGATTTCCTCCCACGATAGCGGGGTGAAGGTTTAAACAGGCATGAAGTATCGTCACTGTCACAGTCGCATGACTTCATTAACTTCCCAAGGTACCACTAGAGTTCCCCTGTGATTAAGAAATAAAATTGAAATACAAATGTTAGGATTATATTCTATTTAAAGATTAGAGGGCCTGATCAGAGAAACTGTAAAAAAAAAAATGTTTTTTAAGTAATCCGTACAAGCAAGAACATCCAGAAAATTAATAAATCCATCTTTTCCTTTTTCCTTTTTTTTTTTTTTTACGAATTGACCAGTCTAGAATTTGGGGAAAGTGATTATTCAGGTGAGAAAATGTCTTTAATCTTATTTACGAAAGATAAAAGCTGATACAGTGGTACCTGGACTTACGACCGCATCTACTTCCCACTCATCCAAGACACCAGCAGCCGGCTGCTCCAAGGTACAAGTGTGGAAATTTGCAGTTGGCGCGTCGGCGGCCAGTCAGCAGCCAGTCATTAGTCAGTCAGCAGCCAGTCAGCAGCCAGTCAGCAGCCAGTCAGCAGCCAGTCAGCAGTCAGTCAGCAGCCAGTCATTAGTCAGTCAGCAGCCAGTCATTAGTCAGTCAGCAGCCAGTCAGCAGCCAGTCAGCAGTCAGTCAGCAGCCAGTCATTAGTCAGTCAGCAGCCAGTCAGCAGCCAGTCAGCAGTCAGTCAGCAGCCAGTCAGCAGCCAGTCAGCAGTCAGTCAGCGGTCAGTCAGCAGTCAGTCAGCAGCCAGTCAGCAGTCAGTCAGCAGTCAGTCAGTCAGCAGCCAGTCAGCAGCCAGTCAGCAGTCAGTCAGCGGTCAGTCAGCAGTCAGTCAGCAGCCAGTCAGCAGTCAGTCAGCGGTCAGTCAGCAGTCAGTCAGCAGCCAGTCAGCAGTCAGTCAGCAGTCAGTCAGTCAGCAGCCAGTCAGCAGCCAGTCAGCAGTCAGTCAGCGGTCAGTCAGCAGTCAGTCAGCAGTCAGTCAGCAGTCAGTCAGCAGTCAGTCAGTCAGCAGTCAGTCAGCAGTCAGTCAGCGGGCGACCTACTTGGTGTGTGCACGTAGTTGGTGGCTTATGGATATTTTTTTCATATTTACTGTGTTTGTGTGTTTTGTTTCTTTTCACCCTTCATGATGTCATCATTCATAGGGGAAAAATTGCTTCGCCCTACGACTGTTTTAACACACGACCGTTCTTACAGAACCAATTACACTCGTAAGTCGAGCTGCCACTGTACCTGGAATTTCTTCAATGAATGAATTAACTTTGTAAAGACAGAGGCAGTCTCACAATCAGTCTCTTAAAACAATGTTTTAAGACTTTTTCCTAGTTTTAAGAAAATTTGAAAAGTCGCTTGATCTCACCCGACGGGGAAATGGAACCTTGCTCTGGTCGTCTCCGACATGTTGTTTTAACCTCGAGGCTTCCTGCTTTTGGGTCCTCCAGGTTCACAACAGGAACCTCCTGTCCTTGGACTTCGACCGCATCACCAGGACGGAGAAGGTCTACGACGACCACCGCAAGTTCACGCTGAGGATCCACTACGACCACGCGGGCCGGCCCACGCTGTGGGCGCCGAGCAGCCGCCTCAACGGCGTCAACGTCACCTACTCCCCCGGGGGCCACGTGGCCGGCATCCAGCGGGGAACCATGTCGGTGCGCATGGAGTACGACCACAACGGCAGGATCTCCTCCCAGATCTTTGCGGACGGAAAGTCCTGGAGCTACACTTACCTGGAAAAGGTCATTTAGTCCCAAAGGACTGTCCATGTGCTCCTTTCACTTTTCAACTGTTTATATTATAATTACAATTTTGTTGTCTGATAGACAGACAGACAGACAGACAGACAGACAGACAGACAGACAGGCAGGCAGACAGGCAGGCAGGCAGGCAGGCAGATAGACAGACAGACATACATAGAGATAGATAGATGGATAGATAGATAGATAGATAGATAGATAGATAGATAGATAGATAGACAGACAGACAGACAGACAGACAGATATTGACAGACAGACAGATAGAGGTAGATAGATAGATAGACAGATAGATAGATAGATAGATAGATAGACAGACAGATAGATAGATAGATGGACGAACGGACAGACAGACAGATAGAAACTTAGAATCAATTGAAGTCGTGAATCCAGTCTTAACATGTAAAGCAGCTGCAGTGGCTGCAGGTTGAGGCTGTTGGACCCTGTTTGCACTTTCCAGTGAATCAGGAAAAATGGAACTGGAGGGTGAGAAAGTAACTGAAGACCTTGGAAAAATATTGTGTGACGGAAACTGTAAAACACATCTCCTTTAAAACAGCCTTGGGAAG
Source organism: Zeus faber (assembly GCF_960531495.2). Lineage (NCBI taxonomy): Eukaryota > Metazoa > Chordata > Actinopteri > Zeiformes > Zeidae > Zeus > Zeus faber. The sequence goes on from NC_137197.1 coordinate 4,059,557, forward strand.
GACACCTGAGGCTGGAATTCAAACTTTAAATCTTTTAGTTGTGTTTGACGTCCACAGAACATTTCTCAAAAGCTCCTCTGAGTAGAGCCAGGTATAACATCACTTCAAACTCACTAATTACAGCAAAGATTTCCAGAGAAAATGGATGAATGTCTTGGCCGAACCATTGGTAATGAATAGTCGGCAACCCCGTTATTTGTCTATTCAGACTCTTCAGCCATCTCTAAGTGCTGAGGTGGCGGCTTCACAGATGATTTAAAGAAGATTATTTGTCAAATAAGTTGCTTTGCTTTGGGCGAGCTGCCGTTTGCTCCTGTTGTGTAAAATTGAACACACTCCGGCGGCTTAGATCAAAAGATCCTGTAAACAAACAAGAAGCTGCATGTTAATGAAACGATATCTTAGGGACATCTCAATGTGAGAGGAATACCAACAGCTTTGTTTTTTATGTAAATTGCGTTTGGTGTGCCTGAGATGTGCATGATGCGTGATTTGGCATTTTATTTGACAATTTTCGGGCCAACATCGTCTATTGTACGATTGTCGATAGCAGTTCCACTTATTTCCGCATTGCACTCTTTGTGGGTAACAGAAGAAACTCATTAACTAATGCAGAGCTTCTAAATATTATGTTTGAATTTATGGAAATGACTTAGCTGTGTAATTGCTATTTTTGAAGACACGTAATTTCATTTAAGACGATCCTCCTTGGCTCTTGTGCTATTGATGTACTATGAAACACAGAAGCCAAGCAGTCCAAACAACTTCACATGTTTTAACTGAACAGAGTTTCTATTCTGCATTGAATTTGGACCAAATCTGAACCATTTACATTTTCTCTTTGCAGTCCATGGTGCTTCTGCTCTACAGCCAAAGGCAGTACATCTTTGAGTTTGATAAAAATGACCGCCTCTCCTCTGTGACCATGCCCAACGTGGCCCGGCAGACCCTGGAAACCACCCGCTCCATTGGCTACTACCGCAACACCTACCGCCCCCCGGAGGGTAACGCCTCTGTGCTCCAGGACTACAGCGAGGACGGCCAGCTGCTGCAGACTAGCTACCTGGGCACGGGACGCAGGATCATCTACAAATACGGTAAACTGGCCAAGCTGCTGGAGATCCTCTACGACACCGCGCGCATCGCCTTCTCCTACGACGAGGTGTCCGGCATGCTGAAGACGGTGAACCTGCAGAGCGAGGGCTTCACCTGCACCATCCGCTACCGCCAGATCGGGCCGCTCATCGACAGGCAGATCTTCCGCTTCAGCGAGGAAGGCATGGTCAACGCCAGGTTCGACTACGTCTACGACAACAGCTTCCGGGTCACCAGTATGCAGGCCGTCATCAATGAAACGCCGCTGCCCATCGACCTGTATCGCTACGATGATGTGTCGGGCAAAACGGAGCAGTTTGGCAAATTTGGGGTCATCTACTATGACATCAACCAAATCATCACCACAGCGGTCATGACCCACACCAAGCACTTCGACGCTTACGGCCGAGTGAAGGAAGTCCAATACGAGATCTTCCGCTCGCTTATGTACTGGATGATGGTGCAGTACGACAATATGGGCCGCGTCGTGGCCAAGGAGCTGAAGGTGGGGCCTTACGCCAACACCACGCGCTACACGTACGAGTACGACGCCGATGGTCAACTCCAGGTGGTGTCCATCAACGACAAGCCCCTCTGGAGGTACAGCTACGACCTCAATGGCAACCTCCACCTCCTCAGCCCCGGGAACAGCGCTCGCCTGACGCCGCTGCGCTACGACAACAGAGACCACATCACTCACCTGGGCGAGGTCCAGTACAGGATGGACGAGGACGGCTTCCTCAAGCGGAGGGGGAACGACCGCTTCGAGTACAACTCGGCCGGGCTGCTGGTCAGGGTCTACAACAAGGCGAGTGGCTGGAGCATCAGATACCGCTACGACGGCCTGGGCAGGAGGGTATCGAGCAGGAGCAGCGTGGGCCACCACCTGCAGTACTTCTACGCCGACCTGTCCGGCCCCACTCGCGTCACTCACATGTACAACCACTCCAGCTCGGAGATCACGTCGCTGTACTACGACCTGCAGGGTCATCTGTTCGCCATGGAGTTGAGCAGCGGGGACGAGTTCTACGTGGCCTGCGACAACATCGGCACCCCGCTGGCCGTCTTCAGCGGCTCGGGAATCATGATCAAGCAGATCCTGCACACGGCGTTCGGGGAGGTCTACCTGGACACCAACCCCAGCTTCCAGCTCATAGTGGGCTACCAGGGGGGCCTTTACGAGCCCCTCAGCAGACTGGTCCACATGGGCCGGAGAGACTACGACGTCCTCGCGGGCCGCTGGACCACGCCCGACCACGAGGTGTGGAGCCGCCTCAACAGCAACCACATCGTGCCCTTCAACCTGTACATGTTCAAGAACAACAACCCCCTGAGCAACAACGAGGAGATTAAGTGCTACATGACAGGTACGTCACGCTTGTTGTTGTATTGAATCACATACAGTTTTTCAGGTAGATGGGCAGAAAACAACCCTAATGTGCATTTTGGGATGCTGTCAAACAAGTACAGAAGCAGTTCCAAGTACTACAACAAGTTAAGTTTCAACCCTAACAGGACAGAAATGCCCTTGGTAACTACAACTATTTCAAATGTTCACTGCCCTGAAGTGATTTTTAATGGCCGTGTGGTAATTGTAATGTCAACAGATGTGGTGGGAGTTTATTACTTGTTTTGTTTTGCTAAAATCTCACGTGGAGTCATGTGGGGTGCGAGGTGGGGATGGCAGCTATTATGACAGGGTCCCTGAACAGCATCACACATCATCTGTTCTAGACAGTGGGAACTGGGAGTGCTGCAAACAATTCCGAATAATCAACGGTAATACATGTTTTATTTTACAAACCCGGTACATTTTTATTCAAAATAACAAACCACAGACAGAAGTAGATCCTGCCAACACGAAATTGAAAAGCACTGTGCGGCAGTGCAAGAGAAATATTTTTAAGGGTTTTCTCGCTGGGAGATTGAGGTTGTTTTTCTCAAGCTCTCCACTCGCACTCTCCACTGCTCTTGCGTGTGAGTGTGTGTGTGTGTGTGTGTGTGTGTGTGTGTGTGCGTGCGTGCGTGCGTGCGTGCGCGTGTCCGATGGCTATCACTCTGAGAGCATTCAAAGCAAACCATGGCGTAGAGCAAAGCGCCCTGTGTTGTGGAACACCGAGGGCCCTTCCCAGAAATATCCCTTGGCTGTGCGCGGCTTTGCGGTGCCCAGGGAAGTAAATGGCGGAGGAGCAGAGCAGGGTGGAGCCGTGCGGGCCCCGGCGTGGGGGCTGTGGTATCCACCTTTGTGGACGGATGCCAGACAGCACCGTGAAGGATCCTCAGTGCACCGTTTCCAATACGTCGTCCCTTTTTATCGACGTCACATATTGACACCTGTGGAAAATAAATAGGTAGATGTCAAATGATGGATTCAATTTAATGTCCACTATGTCTTGATGTCCGTGGACATTAAACAGTCAAATCATATCATATTTAACCATCATATCATTTGTCAAGGTGTTGATAAGAGTGGATTCCCTCATCAGTTCCCTACAGAGTAGTACTAGTAGTAGTAGTAGTAGTAGTAGTACTAGTAGTAGTAGTAGTAGTAGTAGAAGTAGAGCTAAGGTAGAGTGGAATGGGGTAGAGGTAGAGGAGAGTAAAGGGAGGCAGAGTAAAGTAGAAGTAGAGCAGAGGTAGTGTAAGATAGAGTAGAGTAAAGGTCAAGTAGTGTAGAGTAGCGGTAAAGTATGTATTGTAGAGTAGAGGTAGAGGTTGGGTAGAGGTAGTGTAGTAGTAGCAATAGAGTAGTGCTCTACTCTAAGGGGTAAAGTAGAGATAGAGTAGTGTAGAGTAGGGTAGAATATTGTAGAGTAGAGGTAGAGTATGTATTGTAGAGTAGAGTAGAGGTTGGGTAGAGGTAGTGTAGAGTAGAATAGAGTAGAGATAGAGTAGTGCTGTACACTAAGGGGTAAAGTACAGATAGAGTAGGGTAGAATATTGTAGAGTAGAGGTGGAGTAGAATAGAGTAGAGTAGATGTAGAGGTAGAGTAGAGATAGAATATTGTAGAGTAGAGGTAGAGTAGAATAGAGTAGAGTAGATGTAGAGGTAGAATATTGTAGAGTAGAGTAGATGTTGAGTAGAGGTTGAGAAGAATAGAGGTAGAGTAAAAGTACAGGTAGAGGTAGAATAGAGTAGAATTGAGTAGCGGTAGAGTAGAAGTACAGGTAAAGTAGAGGTAGCGCAGAAAAGAGTTGAGTAGAGTCAAGGTAGTGTGGAATAGAATAGAGTTGAGTAGAGGTAGAGTAGAATTGAACTGAGTAGAGGTAGAGTAGAGTAGAATTGAACAGAGTTGAGTAGAGGTAGAGCAGAGTAGAGTAGAATTGAATAGAGTTGAGTTGAGTTGAGTAGAAGTAGAGTAGAGGTAGAGTCGAAGGAAATATTTCACACATCATCCTTTTACTCCATGCTGAATTAAATAACATTAATGAAGTACTTGACATAATAATAGATATTTGTAATTAACTGCTCCCGTTGTAGTAATTGAATTTCTGCTAAATGTCTACGTCTACGTTTGTTTAAGTAAATTAAACAAACTAGAAGTGTCCTGGTGACAGCTAACGATCAAAACAATATGAAACATTGGGCAGGAAGATAATCAGCCCTTCAGAAATCCATCCAAAAAACAATGAATGATTTGCTTGTTAGTTTTGTGTATTCATAACACGGTGGCAAATAAATTATTATCCAATTTATCATAGTCTAACAACCAGGCGTTACCTCCCGATGGAACAACAACTGTTTCACTTTTACCAGCCATTCTCATCCTGGACGTGACATTGAAAGGCTTTTGTGTTGTTCAGGTGAACTCCAGACTCCACCGCTGGCTTAAACAAAGCGGTTCCATTTGGCCGCCAGCCGACAGAGCGCCGTTCAGCCCCGCGGTCCAACCATTAGCGGCTTGACTGGCATTTGAATGCTAATCAGTCTGTTAGATATACCAGAGTGGGTCTGCCTCAATTATGATTGATGGTGCTGACATTTATTTTTTCTTTCACTAAATCGCCACGGCCCATTCATCGTCCTCAAACAAATTTGTGCTTTACAAAAAAAAAAGCTTTGTCCGGGTGCCACTGCACGGCGACAGGCCAGGCTGCGACTCGCTTACCCCCATGTGTCATTCTGCAATGACAATTTTGTCGTAAAGGCCGAAAGTCAAGAAGGTTGGATTCGCCCGGTCGCTGCTGGAGGATATGAAAAATGACAAGCGCTTATGGTTCCAGAATTACCGACGGCATAAGCTAGAATGACAACACCGCATGTCCGGCTCTGCTCTGGCTGCTGCCGCCATCGGTGTTTGAATGGGTGAGTGTGAGACCAGGCTGTGCCTTTGTCTCCCGTGGAGTGGAAACTGCGCTGCGTCTGATGCAGGTCGCCTGCCCGTCATCCGTCAGGAGTCGGCGCCGAAGATCCCGCTCTGCACACTGTAAAAACTTCCCAAGACAAGATGAAGCTGATTAACTGCGTGATAATGATGGCAGCCCTCAGGTGTCAGCGACGTGACTGGGGCGCAGCTGGGCGTCGTTGGTCTAACGCCTGTGGCGCGTCTTACGAGCTGCCACTATCTCGAGAGCCAATCAAAGCTTGTCGGGTTCTTGAGGAGCAAATCGAGTGTTTAAGCCGAGTGGAGAGCGCTCAAAGGCGACAGCCACTTGACCGGGCGTTAGAGCCTGATCAGTGATTGTGCCGTTTCATCTCCCTGAGCGTCGCGCCCGCCCGCCCTGTTTAACCGCCGTTCCCTCCTCCGCAGATGTGAACAGCTGGCTGGTGACCTTCGGCTTCCAGCTGTACAACGTCATCCCCGGGTACCGCAAGCCGAGGACGGACGCCATGGAGCCGTCGTACGAGATGGTGCGCACGCAAATCAAGATGCAGGAGTGGGACAGCACCAAGGTGAGCCAGTCCACACCCAGCTTGTCAACAAAGCCCATCGTCCTCTTGAACAGCTTCATTTAGTCTTAATATTCTTTGAGAGGGTGCTCATACTACACACTAGGACAGTTTCAGCATATTGATCTACAGCCTGCCATCTGATTAAACCTGTCTTGCCCGAAATGGAAGGTGGTGTTTGGTGTTGCCCGGCGGTTTTTTCGGCCGTACAGGTATAGTTGGATGATCCCCCCTCCCAGTATAGTTCCAGATTTCTACACACTCCCCGCTTCCATTCTTCCATGTGTCCATGATGTATTGATGTCACACTGAGAACAGGGATGTCTCTCAAAGAAGGCTGCAGGTCAACTCCGGTCCTCGTGACCCAAAGTACCTCTGTTTCCATTCCAGTAAGAATTCAATTCAGTGAACTCACCGGTAAGATAGAAAACCAGCAATACTTTAGATCCCGACGATGGTATTGGGAGAAGCCATCAACATGCTGAAAATGGGGATGGGGTATCGAACGCCATCACATCATCCTCTCCCCACGTTAGCTTACCCGTCCATTCCAACATCGTTTGAAAATAGACTTGCTCTGAGTGGCCAGACTCTCCAAGGAGCTGCCAGACCACGGAGCGATGAGCCAGGTCTTTGGTCCTTGCCCTCATCTTGGGGGAAAAGGGGCTAAACAGCTCTTGTAATTGTCCTGCCATTAGGGAAATTCCCTCTCCATTCCCTCCACCACTGGCCATTGATTTCATCTCACTCTTCCACCCTTAGCCAGAGTCTGAGAGGCAGCAGACATGCTCTGGTTCCCACCTCTATCAGCCCTTTCAAGTCGCCTCCATCTCACCTGAATTATTGAACAGGCTGCAGTTGTTGTCTTGGCTTTGGTTACAGCGAGCAAATGCCACACATTAGGAGGGTCGGTGGCATGTCGAGTGACACCCAGGCCGTTACCTTAACACGATAGCCTTTCTTAAGGCCATTAAGAGGAGATCTGTCCCATTTGGAATTCTAAAAAAAAACCTGAACGTGTTAAATGAAACCACCTTTGCTCAGGTCTCAGACTCCCAAACACTTGAAAGAAAGTGCAAAAAAAAAAAAAAAAACAGAAACCCAACAGCAATCTGAAAGAATATTGATTCGAGTTGGATTTGTGAAGAATGAAGACTGCAAATTGTGTAAGTATAATAATATAGCAATTTGAAAAGTGTGCGGATATTCACTGGTATTCACTTGTCTTTCGATGCATTGAAAGATTCATTAAAGCAAGGTCAATAGACTATTTCATGAGGCACTACAGCCGGTCGTGGGCAGTTATGTGGGAAAACTCTTTTTGAATGTCAAGATGCTGTTTTTCCTTTTTGTAGTAAGTCAGCTGTGGAGCTGGATAAGCGTAGAACCCAGATCTGTCCTCCTCTCTGAAGGAGCGTCGCTTTCAGTCCCCAGAAACCGCCTCATGCACTACGTGCTTCCCACTCCACTGGGACTCTCCCAGTCCACCTGCTATGCATCCTACAAAGGGATGCAGCCGAGGAAGAATCCCATTGAAAGTCAGTATGACTCCAGTTCATGGGCTGGTTTTGAAGATTTGCTATTTATTTTCAATGTGCCTGCATAAGGTATTGCAAGTGTGGGACGACATGACGCAAATAAAACGCAATCTGCTTGAGCCCCACGTCCCATCTCCCTCAGTTTCAAAAGGATAAAGGCCTTTTTCGCCAAATGCCTTTATCATTTGATGGAATGTCCAGTGTTTAAATGTGCCAGCGATTCACCTTGCAGTAAACAAAAGCCAAAAAGCAGAAAGTCAAAGCTCTGTGTGTGCACAAAAGAGGATGTAATGAGTTCTGTTTCCAGGCTACAATATATATATACTGTATATATAAATATATATATGTATATAATTTTACTTTGCAATGAAGCATTAGATAAAAGTAGGGCTCACTGAGTAATGATAGCATTGTAAGCTTATTTTTCTATTCACGCAGCAAACCCATCAAGTTTACATTCAGGAACATCCGTGATGGGGCCCAGCTCCTACAGAATCTCGTATTGAGGCTTTAAATAGCATCATAAGCCTGGATGTTCAGCTTTCTTGGTTCGTAAAGTTGCCTTTTTTCTTCTTCTTCCCACCCCTGGAGAATTAACAGCAGGTAATATATAAGGAAAGCTTCGACGTACCGGTAATGAGTTTGTTCCCAGCGTCCAAGGCACGTTTTCAAACAAAGAGCAATGATGTGTGGACCAACACCACCGAAGAAGTCGACTTTCGGCGCGGACTTACGCGCAGTTAAACGTAAATGTCCTTGGAGTATAAATAAAGCCACCAAGCCAAATCATTATTTCTTCGATCCCGGATTGGAAGCGGCTCCGTGGGTCCCCCGCCTCACGCTCCCCGGGCGCCGGACTCCAGCTGCCCGGCGGTGAGGACTTAACCCTCTCACTTCGCTGAAGTTCCTCCTCGTTAATAACTTTGGTTCCACGGCTCAAAGGAGCGAAGCCTAACCCTAACCCTAACCTGGAGCCTCCTCAACTTATGATACCACATTTATTTTCTTAAGTCTTGCTACAAGTAGAATCGGGTATTGACTGGAGGAAAGCATATTTCACAAGTTTAGACATGGTAATTTGTTGACCTGAAAACAACCTGTTTGAATAAACACTGTCCTCAGGTGTGGAATCTACAAATACATTTTGAAAATACAAAGACATTGACAGACACATATCAATCATGTGATTCGATTGTTAAATTTGTTGCCAAAAAGACGTCCCACGAATTTTGGCCATAATTTGTTGTTTATCTGTATGTCCCAGGTTTCTATATATGATGTGTCTCGTGAGACTATAGCATGTATCTCCGTTTCGTCTCCGTATTAGCTGCATACTGGATTAGCCCCACCGAGCCCCCCCGCCGTGCACCCCGTCCCGCCCGGGACGCTCCCCGGGCGGGACGGGGCCACCACCCCTGCCACCACACAGCCACCACCCAGCCATCCCCCGCCCCCGCCTGGGGCCCGCTGACCCGGCACGGTAAAGGAACATGGCATGTGGTGGTGTGAAGGTTCCCTGGGGGCGAGCGGAGGGAGGGAGGCTCCCCTGCTGGGTTGGGCACCACAGCTGTGGACCCCCCCCCGGGGCTCGGTGTCACATGGAGCCGGGTGTACGTGAAATCGGCCGATGTGTTTCGCCGCCAGCCCATCAGATGTTGGCGGAGGGGGGTTGGAAGCTGTCGTTGGGAGGCGGCACGGGGCGGCTTGACAGACCATCCTGGGGAGGCTCTCGGCAGGGATGTGGCGCCGACGCCGGCGCCGGTGGTGGAGGTTTTTGTTTTTTTTTGCGCGTCTCTGCGTGCGGGTGCGTCTCCGGGCTGCATCGGCCCCCCCGCCCCGCGTCACCGCCGCCACCCCCCCCCCTTCTGACGCCGGCTTCCTTTCTTCTCCCGAGGAGCCCCTCATGTCGTCTACCATTAGGACGCGGGATTAATTTGGCCCCGGGGAACTCGCTCTCCAGCCAGAGCTCCCCGTGGCCTTGAGGAACCAGATAAAGCACGGACCAACCGATTCCTGGGAGATGTTTATATATATTTGGCCCAGTGTGGCTGTCAGGAAGGAGATTTCACCCATTTTAAAAATATCACGCGTGTCATAACCGATCAGCGTGATGATCCTCCGCTGACACGCACCTCCTCCTCTGCCGCCACCGTCACACATCCACCGCTTGTTATTCGCCAACAGCCAAAAAAAAAAAAATCACTGAACTGAAGAGGTTGATGTGTATAACATGACTGTGTGATTCATGTGAGGCTTTTTCGACACGGCTAAATTATTTTTTATTTCTTTATCTCCCCTTCCTTCGAGGCTTTGCCAAGCGCCCCAAACGGGGAGCGTAACCCGACCCTCGCCCCAACCCACCCTCCAGGAAGCGGTTTAATATCACTTCCTCCAAATGAGTTTTTAAATACGTTTGTTGTCGTCGATCGGGGCCCGCGGCTGCGCTCGTTTGTCCACAAACCTTTAAAGCCTTGGCTTTGCGGGGGAGAGGGGGGACAGGGAGACACCCGCGAAAAAGCGATAAATCAACCGCCATTCAGTCACGTCATCGCATCATGAGAAAGAATGGCTTATGTTTGTGAGCCAAGAGCTGCGGGTTTGACATGTTTGAAGCGGTAGTGAAGTGCTGCTATTCTCTCGCTGTTGTTTTTCTACCACTTTTTTCGGATCCGCATTACAACTCCAAAACACAGTGTCCCGCTGTGTATTCACACACAGACTGTCATCACGGTGGGAGAGAGAGAGAGAGAGAGAGAGAGAGAGAGAGAGAGAGAGAGACCTAAGGAGGTGTCATAGCAGCTCCAAATAAAGAATTTCTCTGGAGAGCAGATGGATGTAGGGTAGAGTTCTACGTCGATGTGTTTGGTGTTTGTGTGACGGTGCCACTAACCCGGTCCCCGTCCTCTTCCTCCACAGTCGGTGCTCGGCGTGCAGTGCGAGGTTCAGCGGCAGCTCAAGGCCTTCATGAAGCTGGAGCGCTTCGGACAGATCTACAGAGCCAAGAGCGCCGGCTGCTCCCAGACGGAGGGCGGGAAGCTCTTCGCCTCCGGCGGCTCCATCTTCGGGAAGGGGGTGAAGTTCGCCATCCGGGACGGCCGCATCAGCACCGACATCGTCAGCCTGGCCAACGAGGACGGGCGGCGCACGGCGGCCGTCCTCAACGACGCCGTCTACCTGGAGGAGCTGCACTTCACCGTGGGCGGGATGGACACGCACTACTTCGTCAAGCTGGGCTCGGTGGAGGGAGACCTGGCCCTGATCGGCATGACGGTGGGCCGCCGGACGCTGGAGACGGGTGTCAACGTGACGGTGTCGCAGGTGAACGCCGTGCTGAACGGCAGGACTAGGCGCATCACCGACATCCAGCTGCAGTACGGCGCCCTGAGCCTGAACACGCGCTACGGCAGCGGCGTAGACGAGGAGAAGGCCCGCGTCCTGGAGCTGGCCCGGCAGAGGGCCGTGACCCACGCCTGGGCCAGGGAGCGCCAGAGACTGAGGGACGGAGAGGAGGGCTCCAGGTCCTGGACCGAAGGGGAAAAGCAGCAGCTGCTGGGCTCGGGGAAGGTCCAGGGCTACGAGGGCTACTACGTGGTCTCCGTGGACCAGTACCCGGAGCTGGCGGACAGCGTGAACAACGTCCACTTCATGAGACAGAGCGAGATGGGCCGGAGGTGACAGGAGCATGGGGGCCAGCGCTGACGGACATGGGACTTGTTGCCAAAGACAGTTGCGTTCATGACCACTTTTTGTTTGTTTGCTTCGTTCGATTGTTCGGTTTCTTTGACTCAACTTGGTTTTTGATAAAGTGTAGGAATGCAACACGGTTGCATCGTATTAACAGAAGAGTGCCCTTCCCCTTCTGACGAACAGTCTTTGCCCTCCGAGTGCGGCTGCTAGAGGACGAGATGAGAATTTGCCATGTTTTGTGACCGATTTTGTGACTCCCATCTCCATCGCCCCCGTCGGTCGATTCTGTTCAAAGGACCGGGAGGAGGAGTATTGATAATGCATTATGTTTCATCCTGCAGCAGATTGTTATTCTCCAACTCGCTCCGTTCTGCCTTTCAGCGCCTCAGCCAAGGAGATTTCTTCTCTTTCTACCGCTTCTTCTTTATACTTGAAAACCTCATCGCCCAACTCATCCATTTACAATGAATGAAATGTCTGTCGGCATCACCCCGGGCCCACGTCATCGTTTCTCCAAACTGAACTCGTCAAAGCGCCTCCGCGCGTGATGTCTCGTGTTTTGTTTTATCCTTTCAGTGTTTTGTTTTTTTTTTACTTTGAAGGCTCGCTGCTTATTTGGACTCCACGCCGGCTGCGCGTCGATGCCTTTGCTTCGTGAACTGCAAATTCATTCAAATTTCTTTCTAAACATGAAATTGTAAAGTAAAGCCAACAATGGGACGTGAGGTCTGACGTTGCGTTCCGTCCGGCGGCGGTTCGGGACAGGGATCTGCTCCTGAGAAGAAGATAAAAAAAAAAAAAAAAAAAAAAAAAACAGGAAACAATGAGACGTCTTCTGTTTCCTCTTCTTGCGACTGCGTCCGGCCGCTCAGAGCCATGTCTGTGTTAAACAAACGAGCAAAACAAAAGGTATTTTATGGGAATGGTTTTGAATTACCTTTAGTTTCATTTTATAAATAGATATATGAAATAACAGTATAACAAATGTGAATTTTTGAAGAAAAAAAAAGAAATGTGAACTATTGTCCCTTTTATTGTTGATTGTTGTACTTGAACAAAACTTAAGGGTGTTTCCACACATGAAATAAATTTGTTGTTTTTTTTTTTTTTGTTTGTTGTTTTAGTTCATCCAAATTATCGCATTTTCCCGTTGGAGCAACAGCGTTCCACCGGTCCGCCGCGATCCCAATCACCGTCAAATGACAGTGTGTAATATCTCTCTAATATCTCCAATAAGTTTGTTCTACAATAAAATGTGAGCACACGGAGATGGCAAAAAAGGATTTAAATGAGCGAAGCTGAAGGTGAAGCTGAAGGTGAAGGTGAAGGTGAAGTTGCGTCTGTGGTGCAGACGGATGAACGCCGCGCTGGAATCTGGCGTTTGGGTTAAAAAAAATGTGAAATGCCTTTGCCCTGAGGTGCGGCCGGGGATCTAGAATGGTCCGGACCACCAGGCTGTGGCGGGGGGAGGGGTGGGGCGTGTCAGGAGTGGACCGGACCACCAGTAGGGGGCAAGGGAACCAGTTTTCCGCTGCATCTTAAAGGTCAGGCACGCAGGCCTGGGATGTGAATCCTTTTGGACATGATCAGCGTCAACGCGTTTCCTCGTTTCCCATATGCCCCGCCCCCCCAGGACCCCGCCCCCCGGAGGGCGATTTACCTTTTAATTTTGTGAAAATGTCATAAGCTGAAAAATACAACGTGGAATGAGTCGTTGCTGTTTTGCTGATGGTGTCGTTGATTTGCTCTCTGTGACATTTTGAACTATGCCAAACCGACGCGCACTCGCCACGTTCGTACCGACGTTTTGTTTTTCTTTTGTTTTTCCATCCAGCGTGTGCTCGTCGTGGGTGTGTGTTGCGTTGCGGGGGCGGGGCCGGGGGCGGGACCTTCCAGCGGGGAGTGTCTGGATCTGTACAAAGGTTAAACATACGGAACAAGTAAACAGAGGCAGTGACGTGGTTCCAAAAAATAAAAATAAAAGCGAAGAAAAAAAACAAAACAAAGCTAAACAAAATGGATGTTCAACATTACTATGAATGAAGGCTGTTTGCATTGTGGAATATTGCATTGAGAACCGTCGCGTCATGAAGCTGTACCTTTTTCTAAAGTTCGGGACTCATTTTGAGTTTTTTGGTTTGTTCTCAACACTGTGTTTTAAAGCGCTTCTCTTTAAACCTGTACATAGGAAGACGTGAAAAAACAAGCTGTAAATAAAATGCATATGTAGATACCTCTTAGAGCTACATCAGCGATCCTGTGTAGTCCTTAGGTAGGATGAGAAAAAAAAATAAAGGGAATATTTTGTGTTTACATTTCATGTGGTTTGTCGAATGTCGGAAGCATCGCTGCACGTCACCAAACCTGTGCACCACTTTGCTTTAATGAATTCAGCTCTCTGCCGCTTCTTACTGAAGGTCAACATGTTGAGCCCAACATTAACATTTACATTCATTCATTGATCAGACACTTCTGTCCAAAGCGACTTCCATGATAGAAACAATCAAAGCCGACATCGACCACTGGAGCAGCGTTGAATTGAAGTGCATGAGCCAAGCAGGTACGAGCACAAGCTGCTGGAAGGAATCACCATGAAAACATCACATCAACAACAACAGCTGAAGCTCAAAGCTCAGATGAGATTCAAGCCCAGCCCTGCGTCCAATAGGGAGTCCTGCATACTACATACGTACTACATACATACTGCATGCATACTACATGTGTACTATGTACATACTGCATGCATACTACATGCAGACTTCATGCATACTACATACATACTGCATGCATACTACATGTGTACTATGTACATACTGCATGCATACTACATGCAGACTTCATGCATACTACATACATACTGCATGCATACTACTTGTGTACTACGTACATACTGCATGCATACTACATGTGTACTACATACATACTGCATACTACATGCATACTACATACGTTCTACATACATTCTACGTGCATACTACCTGACTACGACATACAAACTATATACATACTGCATGTATACTTCATGTGTACTACATACATACTACGTGCATTTTACATATCAGGCAGACTTCATGCATACTACATACATAATACAGACATACTTCATGTATACTACACACATACTACATGCATACTATATATGTACTAAATACATACTACATGCATACTACATACATACTACATACATACTACATGAATACTACATACATACTACATGCATGCTATATACATACTACATACATTCTACACACATACTTCACACATACTACATGCATACAAACTACATGCATACTATATATGTACTAAATACATAATACATGCATACTACACACAAACTACATGCATACTATATACATACTACATACATACTACATCCATACTACATACTACATCATACTACATGCATACTACATACATACTACATGCATGCTATATACACACTACATACATTCTTCACACATACTACATGCATACTACGTATGTACCACATACATACTACATGCATACCACATATGTGCTACATATATACTACATACATACTACACACATACTACATGCATAATACATGCATACTACATTCATACTATATATACTACATACATACTACATGCATACTACATACACACTACATACATACTACGTGCATGCTACATATGTACTACATACATGTAGTTGTCACGACCATGCTGCATAGAAACTTTTAACGGTGTCTTGCTCTCTTTGCGTTGTTCATCCCTCACCAGCGTCGTGTGCAGCGTTTGATACTTCAGTATTTCACAGAGTGTAGTTTTTCATCCTGGTACTTCTGACATACTTATTTGAAGGCGGTGAAGTTCCTTTTCCAGAAAGTAAAATTCTCTATTCCACAATAAAATCCACAAATCCCAAAAGGGGCCCATCTGCCCTTTTTCAGCAAGTTCATATAGGTTTCCGAGGTCCCCAAAACATGTTTTTGAAATTTCTTGCTAAAAAAATAAAATTCTAGCCATTCTGACATGCCTCTAAATCCACTGTGTTCCTGACACTCTGTTTAAATGGGAGGCGCCACCCTCCTGATACCACGAGTTCTGTGAGCCAATGGGGTTTGAGCTTCACTTCTCGGTAAACTTTACTTAAATTTCACCTCATCAGTCCACCAAAATCTGTTTCTGAACAAATTTCAGGCGGGAAATAATCAATCCAGTTGCTGAATCTTCACTCATATTGGATCATAAGGGCTCATTTCAAAGTTTGTTCTGACCTTCGTTGCCCTACACCGCACCAGGACAACACACGCTGGGATGTTTTGTTTCATGCTGAACGTCGGAAAAATAAAATAAATTAAATAATTACATCTATAATGAAAATATTTTTGACGAAAGAAGATTTATTTTACTGGTTTTGTTTCCTTGAGAAATATGCTCTCAGACAGCAGAATTATTTTTTAATCACTGACACTTCCCTCGTCCACAGTTTCATACCGATCAGCTTCAATTAATTCCTCTTTCTTTTAAAAGATTTGTGCTGGTCTTCCCAGCGGCGCTTGTTATTCTCTTGTAATCCTCCGGCCGTGGGTAGAGTTACTCGGGGCAGTTCTAATTCTACCACCGAGTGACATAGGGAGGAGACACAAAGATTAGATTTTAGCGCCTTGTTTCAGGACATGTTTTCTGAAATAGACACTTCACAAACTGTCTGCGATGTCTCATTTGACAGTTTGTGGGTTAGTAGTTCCATCAGAGACCCAAATGAATGCACACAAGCACTGAAAAAGGGGTTTTTTCATGACAGTTCCCCTTTAATAAACACTCATTTGTCGCACTAGATCCCATGCAGGAAGTCTGTGGAGCTCCGAGGCTGCAGTGCAGCGCTGGCCGCCGCTCCGACCCCCCGCCGCCACACCCTATTAGTCATACAAACCCTATATTTGCATTCCACAACATTATATTCATATGACATTTATGAGGGTAATCGGCGATGAAATATGGTAATGCAATAATGTAGCACAAGCTTGTTATTTGGTTATCGAATGCAGTAGCACCTGTCGTACACTCCCACCTGTCTGGAATCTATCATCGTCTTACACCGCCGAACATCTGCTGCTCCTCCGAGGTGTGGAGGCTCAGGCTCCCGGCAGCGGGCGCGCTCAGCGGTCAAAACGCAAACACGGGAAGGAAGTGAGAGGGACGAGGCGGCGGGGCGGAGCCTGGAGCCCCCGGGCCCCCGAGCCCCCGGGAGAAGGAAGCGTCTCCGCCCGGCTCCGGCCACAGGGCCACGCGTCCCGCCTACGGGCCCGGAGGGAGCGTCTGCTCGGCTTGCGGAATTATAATACGTCTTCCTGGAGAGAGACCCGATCCGTGTTACAACAAATACTAATAATATCACAGTGCCCGGTACAGGGCAGGTGTGAGAGGGGCCAACTCTGACCAATCAGAGAGGGGGGTTCGAGGTACCGGATCCCAAACTACCCTGACTGTTTTTTAGACTGATTCATCTCCAAACTATCAACCGTTTTTTTGGGGGGTTTTTTGCATGTTGTCGGGACAGGAAGCGGGAGGGGAAGCAGAGAAGAGACGTTCAGAAAGAGACGTGTTCTCTGCAATCAGCCCCTTCATTTGGGAGAACTCCTCTTCCAGCTCCTTCTTCCCCCAAAATCACTCCGTTCTTGACCTTTTCGGTCGAGTCGCACAAACGGAGGAAAGTGCGTCGGTGGGCGTGATTGCAGGGTGCCGTGGTCATTCTCCCGCGCTCAACTCCCTGCGTGGAGCTCCCAGTCTGTTCCAAGGTGATTCTTTGTTTTGGGGAAGGATCTTCTCGACTTCAAGCTGCCGTTTCTCTCGCCTGATTCACCCAAAGCAGACGTGTGTTCGGTTCCGTTTCGGAGAATTTCAACAAGGCGTCGCCCATTATCACTTCAGATTAGAGTGTCCATCTGTACCAGATATACATTCACCAAATGCAACTGACATATAACTTATATATACAGTAAATTGAGCTTTATGCTACTTCCGCTAAGGGAAACACAACAATGCAGCTACGTAGCAAGCTATTGGCCTTTAAAAACAAACCCGGTATGAATGTGAAATGGAACATATCCGCATTAATCTCTTCAAGTCTTGCAGTCTAGTCTATTGTAGTCTCGATGTAGCGTTGCAAGATTTCGCCGGTAGCCAGTGTTAGCATTAGCATGTAGGCCGAGTCATAGAAGGGACATTACGCCGCGTTCAATTTGAACTGGAAAGTCGGAGTTCCGAGTTCCCGGTCGGGTTTCCGACTCGTTAAGTCGGAACAATGTCACCAACCCCGACCTCAAGATCCAAGATGGCTGCTTCCCATATTTACTCTTTAGTTGTCTGTATTTCCAAAGAGCGAGCGCAACAACGGTTTTCCTAGAGGCGTCCATCTTGGTTTTCCGACTCGTTGTCCTGGAACGTGTTGAACTCGGGCTCGACCTCATTCCCAGCTCGGACTTCTGACTTCCCAGGTAAATGGAACGTAGCATTATTATTAACGGTCATTAGACAGAAATAAGTGACTGACGCCATCGACCAACCAGAATCAAATTTTCCACATAGCCACAGTGTAATAATCAAAAACTTTTTTCTGATTCGGCAGCCATCTTGGTAAGGTGCATCAGCGGCTCTACTCTGCATCGTGATCGTATCAAACCCGGCCCATATTAGATAAACGGTTGTGATTGGCCTGACCCTGGCGAGGGCTGGGTGGGAACCTGTTGGAATGGGAGGGTGGCTAGACGTATTCTGCAGAACAAATGGAACGTGAGCTGCAGGTCCAAATTTCTAGAAAAATTGTATTTTCTGTTTCTGCATTTTACGTGATAATATTTTATATTATTATTTGATTTGAGGCAGTGGCTCAGGAGGTTTCGGTTTCAAGCACAAATAAAATAATAATAATATTAAATGTGTTTTCAGCGCTTACATATATGATATCCTGTATAGAGGCAAACAGAAAAGAGCGGGCACCAAGACCCCACCGGAGAAGTGGCCGTCGTCATCCACACGCCCACTCGCTCCCTGTGAATTGGGTGTTTTCAGGGGTGTGTGTGTGTGTACATTCATATTTCTGTGTTTTTGTTCAGTGTGGAACACTGAGGCCCCTTCCCAGAAATATCACTTGGTTGGGGGTGGCTTTGTGGTGCCGAGGGAAGTGTGTGTAGGGCAGGCGCTTCCTATAGGCGACTCCGCTGCGTGTACCCGTGCCTCGCCGTTACCTTTTACATTACATTACATTACATTACATTGCATTGCATTTAGCAGACGCTTTTATCCAAAGCGACTTACAATTATTCAAACACCGACGGACGCAGCCATCAGGAGCAATTAGGGGTTAAGTGTCTTGCTCAAGGACACTACAGCATGCTAGCAGGAGGAGCCTGGGATCGATCCAGCAACCTTTAGATTACTAGACCACCAGCTCTACCGCCTGAGCTACTATCCCCCTTATTGAACAAAACCCGCCAACAGAGTTCTGAAGGTGCGTTACACTGAAGGCCCCAGTTCAGGGGTTTCAAAAGGTGGTGACCCTAACTTAACCCCAAACTGCTCCCACTCGGCCTCCATCGCTGGATGAAAATGAATTTTGCGTCTTCTAAGTGACCTAATGTAACGACTCCCACTGAGGTCAAAATGGTCAGAAAGTGGTTGTGTGTATATGTGTGTGTGTGTGTGTGTGTGTCTGTGCGTGCGTGCGTGACCAGACAGGAAGTGTGTGTCCCGAATGGAAGGTCAGACAGGAAGTGGCGGCTCAGCTGCGGCTTCTCCTCTCGCCCTGTCCCTCTGACAGGTGCGAACGGAGGCCAAAGAGAAATGTCACCGCGGCGTTTTTAAATAACCTGGACGCCGCTCGGCGCTGTGCCTTTTTCTTCCCTCCGCGTTATTCAAATCGTATTGACGGCATATCTAATGCTTTTTTCACGAGCCTAATTATCCCCGAGGTCAGCTGTGTCGGCGGCGCCGGATCGGACCTCGCGGCTCGCCCGGGGAGATTCGGCGCGGCTCCGGTCCGTCGGCGGACGCGGGTTTGGAGTGGCGGCGTCGCTGGAGCTTAACGTGTTAGGACAGCTCGCCCGGCGGCGGAGATGCGGCGAAGAGAGGAGGAAAAAAAAAAAAAGGGAGGTGTTATCGATCACTGTCTGGAAAAATCCCCCATTAAAGATAAATCCTGTCCGGCCCATCACTGTCATCACGGCCTCCTCTCTTACAAATTGGATGAAAATATATTTGGACATAAACAAAATAAGGAAAAGTATCTGGACCCGGGTGAAGCGTGGAGGGTTTGTTTCATTAGGAGATACGCCGCTTCCAGCCTCCGAAGCAGCCACATGCATAATTAATAAACCAAGCTGCTGCAAATTATTTAAGCAGACGGAAGACCATTACATAAATATTAAAAAGGTCACAATTTGTTTGGCTTGGATAACATCCTATAGCGTGAACGCTTCAGTTGATTCTTAGAAAACGATGTTTTAAAGACGGTTGTCGGCTCCGTGGTGTTGTTGTGTTTCCCGGCGCCTCGGGGCTCCGCCGGCTCTTTGATGCTGGTTCTTTTTTTATGTTTGTTTTTTTTTTGGTGAGGATTGGGAGCTCCGGTGGGACTCCGTTGTCGGTGGTCAGCGTTTTGCTTTATGTTTTGGGTCGGCCGAGGTGATTTGAGCCTTTAGGCAAAAACGTATTGATCTGAAAGTCGACTCGGAGCCGTTGATGAGCCGCGGTTGGAGGCGGTTTGTTTGTGTTGAGTCGCTCTCTGCAGCACGGCGAGTTCCTCCGATGGACGACGGCGTGCTGAGTCAGCGCTCGCTGTCGCTCATCGGCGGTGCCTTTTTTTGGAGTGGGGGGGCTTTTCCCCTTTAGTCTGCAGGGGGACATAAAAGTGTCTTTATAGTATTTCAAACTGCACTATGAGGTGTGTAACCCCCCCGTGGGCGCAACTCCTGCAGTAATAAAACCATTAACACATTGATCAATCCTAAGGATTTGAAGTAGAACAAAAGGGGCTTATAGAAGATTAGCCGTGGAGTCCTCTTCAGCTGAGCATTATCCACATCACTGCAACCCTAATACTATTGAATACAATTCAGTAGAATATTTCAATCCATTTTTATTTCCCGTTTTGTGGAGCTGGTACCGCTGACGTGGATGCAGGAGACACCAACGGGACACCCGTCCATCCCAGGGTGACATGCGTTCCCTTGCGCCTCCTTTCAAACCTGTGGGTGGAGTTGGAGTTTAGTGGTATTCAGTCGAGGGAATTTAGAGATGAACTGAACCTGCACGTCTGTGAAACTCCTCGCCCCCCTCATGTCTTTTTTTTTGTTTTTTTTCACGCCTCGGCCCTGATTTCTGAGCGCAGAACATAAACTGGAGCGTAGATTCCCATAGAGCTCCATTCAAAAGATGTATTTAGTGAAAATATTGAATTGCCAAGCCTGGTATGTATCAAGCACATATACAAAATGGCTGATCACGGTCCTCACGTGGATAACCGAGTTCAATTAATTAACGAATATATTTTCCCCCCCAACAAATATAACCTCACTTATGGAAAGAAAACATTATCATTCCAGCAGAAACAAATGTCACACCCAGGATTAGACTTTATATCTTACTTCATACTTAAGAAATAGTTTATTAGTTCTGGTAACATGGAAGGGGCTCCTCGCTGCTTGGACTTGCTTGGTCAAGCAATAGATTTGTGTAATAGAGAAATCTGTTGTAGAGAAATTTATTTATATGCTATTAAGCTATTAACATGTTTTTTTTTTATCAAATGGAAAGGAATATATCCATTTTTATTCATTTAATAATCGAACCAGAAATAACTAATAACAAAAAATAATCAGAAAACACTTTATTCGAGAAAAGGTTCAATAAATACACATACATAGATTGTGAAAGTACATCCTCCTCCTCAGGTTAATGGGACGAACCCAGCGCCGCCGCCACTTCTCCTTGGACCCGCCGAGAAGAAGCGGCCCCGCCCTCCTCTGCTCGATATCTGCAATGCAGATGAACTCATTCCAGCAGTAAAACACCTCGTAGCCCCGCCAGCCGCTGCTGTGTGAACAAACACTGG
Source organism: Zeus faber (assembly GCF_960531495.2). Classification (NCBI taxonomy): domain Eukaryota; kingdom Metazoa; phylum Chordata; class Actinopteri; order Zeiformes; family Zeidae; genus Zeus; species Zeus faber. Next base: position 4,080,842 of record NC_137197.1, read on the forward strand.
ACCCTAAACTCACAAACCAATCCCACCACGTTAAGGAACAAACACCCCCGATGCGAACAAAACGAAAGGCAATAGAAAACGAAAACAAAGATTCGCCCTAACCCTTTAAAGGTGGATGCCTCCCACAATGTGCCGCTTTCGGCAGAACGTCAGGAGGGCGCTGCCTTCGGTCGACGGACCCCGGTGCGAACGGACCGGCCGACGAACCGCTGACGTGGCGCTCTTTAGGTGGCATGATGGCTCGTCCCTGGCTCTTCCTGTTGGTTGCTCGTGGCGTGACGATGTTGTTTGATGGTAAATGTTTAGTATGCAGGAAGCCCCGTGCGCCCTGATGGTGATTCATCCTGGAGGAGGCCGCAGCCCACCGCCTCTGGTTTTGTTTCCCCCTGTCTTGTCATGTCCTGAGCAATCTGCTATCTGTGTTTTCAGCTTTAAATATAAAGCCCCAAGTCAATATGACGATTTTTTTGTGCCCTCTCTGAATACTATTATGTAGATCGGTCCTGGGCAATTTATTTCCACATCATGAATTTGGAATGTGACACACTGGGCTCCTCTTTCATTTCCCCGTACAAATAAACCCGCCAGTCCAAATGCTTTAATGCCGTGATGAAATTTGCAGAGTTTTCGTCTGACTTTCATTTATCTATTTTTATCGACCAAAATCTCCTTAATGTGAAGATCCTACGATCGCTGGCGGCGAAAAAAGAAATGCAACCTGAAATCAAAGTGGTTATGAGTTGGGTTTGGTTTTTAGTTTGGACAGTTTTTAAACCTCAACCGGCGTTTCTGAAGGAGTCCATTTCCAAAAGACTGAATCAAATTATGATTTGGTGAAAATCATTCAGTTTAGCTTTCCTGGCAAAACACACACGTACACACACACATACAGATAGTTTTCCGAAGTTTTCCGATGACTCAGCAATAGTTGGTTGTATTAAAAAGGGTGATGAGAGTGAATACAGGACTGTTGTGGGCAACTTTGTCACCTGGAGTGAGCTGAACCATCTGCAGCTCAATGTGAGTAAGACAAAGGAGCTCATAGGGGATCTGAGGAGGGCAAAAACACCCGTGACCCCTGTCTCCATCCAGGGGGTCCTGGGGTACTGTGGACACTGTGGAGGAGTACAAGTACCTGGGGGTGTACTTCAATAACAAGTTGAACTGGACCAGAAACACCGAGGCAGTCTACAAAAAGGGCCAAAGCCGACTCTACTTCCTACGGAGGCTGAGGTCCTTTAACATCTGCCGGACGATGCTGAGGATGTTCTATGAGTCTGTTGTGGCCAGTACCATCTTCTTGATGTCACATGCTGGGGCAGTGGGCTGAGGGTCGCAGACAACAACAGACTAAACAAACTAACCAGGAGGGCGGTGATGTCGTAGGAGAGGAGCTGGACACCCTGACGACTGTGGCAAAGAGGAGGATGCTGTCCAGGCTTCAGTCCATCTTGGACAACGTCTCACACCCTCTCTACGACACACTGGCCCAGCAGAGGAGCACCTTCAGCAGAAGACTCCTCTTACCCAGATGCACCACAGTGCGCCACAGGAAATCATTCCTGCCTGTGGTCCATCAATCTCTACAACGCCTCCCTCAGAGAGTCTCTGTTATCTGACCTCAAAACACGGACTTCCACTTCTGCACCTTCTTCTTTTTGCACATTTTTAACTGTACATTTTACACTCTATATAGATATGTTTATAACATATAGATATGTTCATATATATATTTATATATAAATATGTTTCTTAGTAATTATTATATGTTGTATGTAAATATGTTGTATGTAAATATGTTGCATGTAAATATGTTGTATGTAGATTTGTTGTATGTAGATTTGGAGCGTATATTTCCACCTGGGATAATTAAAGTATTTCTGATTCCGATTCTGATTCTAATACACACACACAAAACACACACAGTACATACTTACTCATACACTTGAATGCACACACACACATATGGATGCACACATTGTTGCCATATACTGTAATATACACTCACACACTAAGCACACACTTAGCACACACACACACACACATAAACACATGCACACACACACACACACACACATGCACATGCACATGCACACAAACACACACACACAATCGGACACATACACACACGGACACATACACGCACACACACACACGCACACACACGCACGCATGTACACACGCACACACATACGCACACACACAAACACACACATACACGCACACACACACACGCATGCATAGACACACACACACTCATACACACTCACACACACGCACGCACACGCACACACACAGGCACGCATGCACACACGCACACACATACAGACACACGCACACACACAAACACACACATACACGCACACACACACGCGCACACACACAAACACACACATACACACAAAAAACAGCACTACTTTTGTCAACTGTTGTTGACAATCTGCATATTCATTGTTTGTTGGCCAAAGCGCTCACAATGGAGCAGAATCCGACATTTATTCAAATGTAAACTGTTCGCGATTTCCCACTCACCTCACTCTCCTTATTATCTAGTGAACAGGGACCCAAAACATGTCAACGTACAATGGATCCACAGCTTCACAAAAACATAATCGAAAAACATTACCTCTCCAATTTTTTACACCCACAAAAAAAACCACAACACATTTTTTTTTTGCAAATAGAAAAGAGACAAAGAGCAGCCAGAGCGATGCAACTCTCACTGAAGAGGCTCCGGTGCGGCTCATCCCATCTTGGCGTCACATTCGGCGAGTTTGGCGCTGCCAATAAGGCTCGTGTTCCACCGCCTGCTTTCATTTCATCTGCACCGGGAGCGTGAGCCTCCTGGCTGGATCGCAGCCGAGGCGTCTGAATAAGTACGGACGGCACCGACGGCACCGCCCGGCTGTTGAGGCCGTTCGAGTTCCTCCTTTAATCAGTCAGGTGGAGTCACAGCGTTTCTCTATGAACCGCTGGAAAACACACACACACACACACACACACTGCGGAGAGGGATCCCGGAGCGCCGCGCCTCAGACGGGAAGATGCTCAGCTCCGCTCACTGCACGCAATGTGGGTGAACGTGGTTTGGTTTGGTTTGGTTTTTAATCACAGCAAATAACACTTCAAAAACCTAAATGAGACCTGCTATGTGATTCCTTTTGACATGCACACACACGCACACTCAGATCGGGAAGAGACTCAGTTCAGCTTCCTGTTCACAATGTGGGTGAACGTCATTTGGTTTTGTTTTTAATCACATGAAATAAGGCTTCACACCGGAACGTGTCCTGCTCCGTAATTCCTTTTGGAATGTTTCACATTTTAAAGCAGATTAAAAGAGTTCCCGTTCAAAGTAAGCAGCACTGCAGCAACCGGTTATGATGAGAACTTATTTCGGGGAGATACTTTTACTTGTGCTCGTCTTCATATCCTCTTGAAACACTGGTGCTTTGAGCACGGTCTCATCTCTCAGCTGCCGTCATGGGACTCTGCGTGTTAAACCAGCGCCTGCATTCCAGCCGCTCCAAGGAGACGCCTCTTTTATTTTTTAATGGAATGCAGGGGAAGCCTCACAGTGCTGTGTAATTCATGACTCCACTACTTGAGAGTACGAGCGCCGTGATGTATTTTCATAGGCATAGTGGCAAAACAGAACACGCCGGGGCTGAATACCCTAATTTTCCAAATAATGCAGTGAGTGAGCGCAGCTCCGAGTCAGTAATCCAAGCCTGATTAGAGGCCGCTCGCTTTGTCTGGATAAACTAAAGTAATTAATAAGGGGTTTACCGCACACAACGCTCGGACGGCCGGGGAGATGCCAGCGACTGCGTCTGCCCCCGAAACGACACCCTCGCCTCGGCAGAGCAGGCAGGCGTAGGGAAGCGGAGGAAATGCCCACGTCATTTGCCTTTCCGGGGCATTTGGAAAGACCGCCACGGAGACAACAGCGGTTCTAGGGAGCCAAACAGAACGTTTTGATTTATTTATTAAAAGGTGCGGCGTGAATTATTCACCCCCGAACAGTCTCCGGGCTTCTAATGCCTCTCATCAGCCCGCTGATAGGTGTGTAAGTATAATGTACATGCAGATGCTCAGGGCGCGGTCAGACGTGCAGCGCAGCCAGCCCTGCGCCGCGCCGCACGTCGACGCCTACGGAAGGACACGTCAGGTGACGCACGAATATTTGACGTCATATCGCGTTTAATTACATCTCAGGAGACCGGGCCGACCGACCAGCTTCCCGTGCAGATTTCAGCATTTGAGCACGCATCTAGAGTGGCTGCCATCTTGCCCCTGGTGCAGGCGCAGACCATGAACGCCGCGGGGGGACAGGCCGGGGGACGGCAGCACTCTGACCCCTCGTTGAATACACATCTGCACCGCGTTTTTTAAGAGAAAATCAACCATTCAATAACTGTGCATTGAGCAGTTGCACTGTACATCCCAGGCCGCTCGCGTGCAGCCTCGCTTTCCTCGCCCTGACTGGCTCCCTAAAAATGCAAAAAAGAAAATGTGAAGATGCAAATATTTAGGAAAGCAATGCGTTAAATTTTTCCACTTTTGACAAATGTTCAACATCAACATTTGTTTGACGTTGACTTAAACAAAGTGGATCCAGGAAGATGAATCCAGCGTCCACGTCACAGGTGAACACTATACACATTACCTGAGCTGGAACATAGAATCATTTAAAAGAAAAGACACCTCACCCCCTCTCTACCTCCCTCCAGTCCTCTACTCTGCTCGATCTCTACTGTCTCTACTCTGTCTCTACTCTACTTCTACTCTATCTCTACTCTATTCTATCTCTACTATATCTCTACTCTGCTCTACTCTATTTCTACTCTAATCTATCTCTACTCTATCTACTCTGCTCTATTTCTACTCTACTCTATCTCTACTCTGCTATACTCTATTTCTACTCTACTCTATTCTATCTCTACTCTATCTCTACTCTATCTTTACTCTGCTCTACTCTACTCTTCTTCTACTCTACTCTGTCTCTACTCTATCTCAACTCTACTTCTACTGTACTCTATCTCTACTCTATCTCTACTCTACCTTATCTCTACTCTATCTCTACTGTACTCTACTCTATCTCTACTCTACTTCTACTCGACTGTACTCTATCTCTACTCTACTTCTACTGTACTCTACTTCTACTCTATCGCTACTCTATCTCTACTCTAGTTCTACTCTGCTCTACTTCTACTATACTCTAATCTACTTTACTCTGGAGGGAACTGATGACTTTCTGTCAATATTTTGACACAAACATACGATTAAAGCTCATTCAGTTGAAAGCGTCTCTGTGCGTCCCGTCCTCTTGGGCTTTGGAGACGCTCAGTAGATTCAAGGGAGCAGTCGCGTCCCGGAGACCATGCTCTCATCCCAGCCCTCGACTTCGAGCCCGCTGTTATCTTCAGCCAGAATTAACACACTTGCATTTACAAAAAAACACCCTTATTGAAATGCTGGATGTGGGCCGTTTGCGGCGCTCATTATTTTGAAGGACATTTGTGATTGCGTTCTACTGGAAATTTTAAACGGGATTCTTCCGAGCGCCAGAATTGCTTTCAGGAAATAACAACAGCAGCCCTTGTCTCCTCTAAAAGTGATTGTGTTTCCCCGATTGAAATTCTGTTAAAATTCTGTTTCATCATCGTGACTCACTGTTTCCAGAGGATGCGGAGTGATTTCTGCGACCGTCCAATACCAGGAGGGAAATATCAAAGCCAGTGTTATATATTCGTATATTAAACATCGTTTTTTTGAGATTTCCTATTTAGATGTGTCGCTGGCTGGACGTAGGATGGTCTCTGCTGTCGCCTCTGAAGCAAAACTCTCTCTTTTCCTCCCTGGAATTAATAAGTGGATCCTGGACAGTCCGTTGGAGTGCACAGCGGTGAACATTTATAGGAAAATAATAAGTCAGTGAAGATAATAGTGTCACCGCACCCAACCGTATCCTCCACCCTAGCCCCCGTCCAGGGACTGAACTATCTGAGGATGTCAAGTAGGATCCACAGAGGAACTCGTCCGGCTGAAGCTGCGATGCGTTCAGAAATGACCGCATCAAAAGCCGCGTGCATACCGTGGAAAACATCAGTTTCTGCACATTATGGAGGCTGTTCCTTGGCGTGGACTCATTTTTGCCTGAGTGCGCGGGGGGGGGGGGGGGGCACAAGACGGGATAACTGCGCTTTTTCTCATGCAATTCATCTTGCTCCAAAGATTTACATTAATCAGTCGTGATGCTATTTGAGTGGTCGACCCAATTTCCAGACGACGTTTGTTAATTCGAGGCCGTTATGGCACCGAAGAAATATGGAATATGTTGTTTTCTTGTTCTTTAAAATGGATACATGATGTGTTGTTTAATGGGTTTGCAGCGAGTCAGGAAGCTAATTTACACTCAGCGTAGTTCCTGCTGAGTGATTAAATTGGGTGACAAGCGTTCCACGGACGTACTGATATCCAGTATCACAGCACTGGAACGTTTCGCGGTACGTGTCGCTGGTAACTAGTTGACCAGGAATGTGAACAACTTGAGGAGTCATGTGTTGGGGTGTTCCTGCCTCACTGGCACCCATGCTTCGTTGCTGTTGTTGTTTTTGATGTTGTTTTGCTGTTGTTGCTGCTGGTGTTGATGTTGTAGCTGCTGCTGTTGTCTTTTTTATATTTCTTTGTTCAGCGCATTGTGTTGCCCTGGCATGAAATGCGCTTTATAAATAAAGTGTGACTTGACTTGACTTGACTTGACTTGACTTGACTTGACTTGACTTGACTTGATTTGACTTGGTTCTCTCAGAAATAGTAGGACGCAAGAGTATCAACCGTGTGCCGTCAGCACGGGAACGCATGGTCGTATTCAAAGGTGGGAGCACGGATGCAGATCGGCGTCCATCGACTACCCGGCAAAAAACACTGTTTTTTGCCGGGTAGTCTCCCACGAGATCTGAGAACAAATGTAATATATTATTTATGGCACACCGGCGTGTCAGAAATCCAGGGGGTGATCTGGTGTCAGGATTATTTTGATAGCAAGACTTTATACTGTCTATGAAAACGGACATGCAGAGCCCTTCTAATTCTTAATGATGACCATCCAACTCTTTAACTCACAATAATGGCAGCAATAAATATTCTGGCTAATTAATCAAATAGCAGCGTGGTAATCAAGGGCAGACAGTACAGTGTATTGATTTACGATCTGTCTGTCCTTGAATGGGAAGCAGTCTTTCTTCCGGTCGAGAAAACCAATTTAGATGTTTAGTCCATGGACGTGGCTGTTCAGATGTCTATAAATGAAGATGAGATGATCAGCGGCATCGGAGGTCTCAGGTCTATCGACGCTCCAACCATCACTGTTTATCTTAAGATTGTTAATGGCTTTGACGATGGCCCTTTTATTCCCACGGTTCCCTCTACGTCCCATCAAATGCCGGTGATCGTTGAAGCGGAGTGCGCCGCCCCAACGTGATCAAGCCCGCGGTGCTTTTGGCATTTTCCAGACACTGTCCGTCTCTAAAACAGCATTCTCTAACAATACCGTCCTCGCAGCTTTCGGAGACGCGCTCCGCACGCATCCCCATCCTACAAATGGGACTACCTGCGTTGATGTGATTCACAAACAGCTCCGGCGCTCCCCGAGCCCACGCGTGCCAGGATATCTGTCTCTGAACCTGCGGGCAGAGCTCAACCCAAACATCCATGCATCTCTGACGCAACTGCAGTATTTTGGAAGCAACTGTCATACTTTCGGTTGTTTCTGGCTGTGATTTCATTTCGTTTTGTTTTATCCTATTTGCAGGAATTGTCATTTCGCTCTGATTGGCTGCGTGTCACCCTCCCCAATTCCCCTGAAATCACATCATTATAACGGTCTAATCAGCACTTAACGAGCCGTGCTACGTAAAATCAATGCAGCCTTTACATGAGAACGTTGAATATTCCGGGAGGATTGATGTCGGCCTCGTGGAAAGGGTGAGCAGAAGTCAATATTGTGATTTGGGCGCTGGCGGGCTGGATCCTTAGAGAGCGGATCCATCAACAATGAACTTAGCCCGCCGGGTCCTTAATGTGATCCCGGCTTTTAAAACCAGATCCTTTGTTTTGCCGACTAATCATGTATTGATTTTAACAAGTTGTTAAGACCAAATAGGGACGTCAAGACCAATGCCGAGCAATCCCCTCGTGGCGGAGGATCCGCGTAGTTTGACTGAACCCATCAAAACTGAACAACCTGGGATGATCCGGTGTGTTTTTAAGATATATATATTTTTATACATACATGTGGAAGAACCACACATCGTCCAAAACGAACATGTGCCGCAGACAGCGGAGCGACTCTTCCTGGCCCACACGGCTCTCTCTGTGGTGTGGGAGGGTTCGATCTGAGTATCAAGCATCGCTCTGGCTCCCACATGCATGATTGAATGCGTCAACCCTGAGAAGACGGAACATTTCACATCCCACGGCGGCGCCGGGTGTCACGGGAAGCTCATCCTCACTGTTATTCATCTGCAGAAAACATGTGTCTGCGTGCAACCTCTAATAAATGTTCTCTGCCGTCCTATTCGCTATCAAATAAAGCCATTAGGTGCCTTGCATTATACTTGAAATAATTGCGGGGGGGAATGATGCTGGCATGCTTCAATTTCATTAGACCTTGGAGCTGTAAATGAATAAATATATTATTGGTGGCAACTCTGGGGTAATTGAATAAATACTTGGGAACGGCGTGCTGCTGCAGCGCTGTGAAGTGTGATGGAGCTGCAGCAGCACCTGGTGGTGGAGGACATCCTCGGTACCAGAAAGGCTGTAACAGCAAATAACAACATACTGGAGCATTTCATGTCAAATTGGCCACAGAATGGAACGGTTGTGTTGTCGTGTTTCTCAAGATTTTCTTATAAAAATTCAAAATCTGTCTTGTTTGTTTTGTGACAGAATCGCAACAAAGGTATTCCAGTTCTCAGGGTGATTTTCTTACCATGTGGGTAAACAAGCTCGGATTGAATAAGATCAACCGGGACAAACCGGGATCTTTCATGGGGTGTGTAAACGAGCGGTGGTGGTCGCATCCCGGTCAACGCTCTGGTCTCCATTCAGACCAAGCTGTGAACGTGATTTTTTCCTCCGTGCTGGTGCTATATTAATAACAATGACACTGCTGACTTTTTAAGTGCGCCATGTTCCTGCTAATGATGGCGTGTGTCATCAGGCGCCACAGGGTGTGGGGGTGGGGACGGCCCCCATGCCCCCCCCCAAGACACAGTGAAGAGCTATTTTTCATTTCATTGTATTATTGCTTGATCAGATATAGCCCTTCCCTGCATGTTGGAGGAATGCAAATTATTACCTGTTTGTCCTTGTCAGAAATGATCCACTGCCACGAATAGAAGTAACTCATTAAAAGTACTCCCATGTTTCATCGTGTATGCCTGTAAGTCACGTTACCAAGTATTATTCTGAGTCTGTCTCACAAGATGTAATCTACTCTGCTGCTTTTACTGCATCTGCTACAACCAATACCAGATCAACGTGGTAACAGGGGTGAACATGCGTTGGACTTTGGTTTAATATCGAGGTGGTGTCCTCACCTCTGAATGAGGCAAGGATTGTAAAAATTCTTAATTGTCATATTTCAGCATACAGTCGGGTCCAGGGCGGGGTCGGCGTTGCCACTGCCCTGCCCGCTTCCCGGCGCGCTGCCCGGCCCACTGCACCCCTGCGTTGATCTGGTTGTGCTTCGCCGGTCTCGCCCAGTGCCAGAACTCACACACAGGACCTACACCACACAATCGGCCGGTTTGCGAGACTAGTGGGGTGCGAGCACTGTGGCGGGCGGATGCCATCTTCACGTCTGTTCTGCAATTTTAATACCACTCATATTAGCTTAGAACACACACACAGATCAGCAACAACATTAAAACCACTGACAGGTGAAGTGAATAACATGGATCATCTGGTTCAAATGGCACCTGTCAAGGGGTGGGATATATTATAATCATTATATATATATAGTGTTATATATTATTATTAGAGTAGAAGTATATATTATTATTAGATATTACTATGCAGTGGTTACTGCCTACCAAAAGTGCTCCAAGGAATGACAACCGCTGAACCGGTGACAGGGTCATGGACGCCCATGAGCTCATTAATGCACGTGGGGAGTGAAGTCTAGTCCGTCTGGTTGGATCCCACAGTAGAACGACTGTAGAACAAAGTGTTGAAACAGTGAATGTTGCTATGATAGAAAGGTGTAGAACACACAGTGCCCTCACAGTGGCCATGCTGACCCCTGTCCACCCCTGAAAGAACTTACAATGGACACGTGAGCGTCACCACTGGACCGTGGAGCAATGGAAGAAGGTGGAGGTCTGATGAATCACCCTTTCTTCTACATCGAGTGGATGGGTGGGGTTAGGGTCTGATCCCATGGAGCATCTGTGGGATGTGCTGGAACAACAAGCCTGATCCACGGGGGCCCCACCTCCAACTTGCAGGACTTAAAGGATCTGCTGCCAACGTCTTGGTGCCAGATACCACAGGACACCTTCAGAGTCTGGTGGAGTCCATGCCTCCACGGGTCACAGCTGTTTTGGGGGCACGAGGGGGAGCTACACAGTATTAGTGATTATTAGAGGTGGTTGTAATGTTGAAATAATAATAATAATAATAATAATAATAATAATAATATATTTTTAAGAATAATAAATACTTTTAATTATTGCTCGCAGCTGATCAAATAAACATGCTTAAAACTGACGACTCAGACATTTTGGGAGGCCTTCCATGACCCTGCATCCTCGTTAAAAAAGGCGTTGTTGTGCGGCGTTGTATTGGACTTCGAAAAGTGCGTGGGTTTTCGCCTGAAAACGCATCTACCCTCGCCCAACCCACTCTGTTACGTTGACATGAGTTGTATAGATTCCATAATTCACAAAATAAACGCCGTGTCCACGTTTTCCCGAACAGGGACAACGGAACACTTTTCGCTCGTGGACTGCCAGACTCGGAATGACCGATTTCCGAGTCGTACTGGAACGCGGCACAGAAAAAAAACAAGAAAAAAACAAAAAAAAAAAACCCAAAACAACGCCATTGGTTAAACGAAAACCACGTGACTGATTTGGACCAATGGCGACAGACCTAAACAGGAAGCGTTTGACATTCACCCACAGGACACAACGTGAGGCTGTTTAAACACAGCGACGTGTGTCGTCATCATCATCATCATCACCACCAACACACCGTAGCTATTTGACACACGTCACGTCATCTGCTGTAGGTAGTACATGTGTTTTGCAATGTTCAAATCTGCCGCTAGAAAGCTTGTTCTCACGCCTACCGGGATCCTATCTCGGGCGGCAGCGTGTGCTTTCCGACATGACTGCAGGAGAACAGCCGTGACCCTCCGTGTATCTGAGGCTCTGTCGGGGAACGAGCTGGGAGCCAGCGTCAAAGTGCAGGTACAGCTGCTTTCAGCACCCATGTTATTAACGTTTGTGCGTTCGTCGGTTCACATTGGCATTGACTCGCCCCCTGCGTACCCGCAGACGTTGCCCAGAGGTCGGGTTAATGCTGTGTATGATGGTGCAGACATCTATCACAGGGCGTCTGCAGGCCCTGCAGGTGTCTTCAACTCAGGTTTGCAAATATTAGGCCTTAAAAGTCATTAAATACCGAATGCATAATATTTACCTGCAATGCTTTGAATGAGAGAGGTGATGTGTCCAAAAATAAGTCTTACATTTCGTTAAAAGCCTGTCTTAAGCGTCTTTAAAGTGTTCAATTGAACTCTCTGATACCTGCAAACACCCTGTTCTTAAAACGATTCTAATAATAATAATAAACTCTTGTTCAGAATGACGTACGCTGTGATACCCAGAAAAAGTCCCTTTTTTTTTTTTTTGTTTGCAGTGTGCAGAATTTCCCCACATCGAAGCCTCCAATAGGGGGTCAAAACCTAAGACGGATGTTGCCGACGACACTAGATTGATCATATACATACTTTTCACTTTTGGCTTTTAGGGTTGGGTTCGTGCCGTCAGATCTCAGAAGGACAACTTATTCATTCATATGAACGACGGAAGCTGCTTAGAATCGCTGCAGATCGTTGCCAGTTCACAGCTGAACGATGCGTAAGTGTACTTGAATGTCTCCCTCTTAGTATTTTATACACACACACACACCCGTATACATGTATATACAGCGTGTATATATATAAATGTGTGTGTGTGTGTGTATGTGTATATATGTAAAAAATAAAATATGCCTATGGTACTTTTCATTCTGTATTTCATTTCTTTCTATTAAGGCTGCTCACATTTGGGAGTGCAGTTGAAGTTACTGGTTGTCTCAAAGAAAGTCCAAAAAGAAAGCAGCCGGTTGAACTTTTAGCCGAACAAATCCGCGTAGTCGGGCAATGTAACACTATGGTAAGACGACTTAAATCCATAAAATGATAACACACCCTCCAGGGACACCCAATTGTGCTGTCACATTCCAGCAAATAATATTAGGTTCTCACTGTGTCCTCCTATTATTATTTATTTTTAGGATTTTCCTTTCAAAATCAAAGAGAGACACGGCCTTGAATATATTCGCCAATATCCTCATCTGAGATGTAGAACAAATGTCTTCAGTTCACTGCTGAGGATACGAAGTGAAGCCGCGGCAGCTGTCCAGTCCTATTTCAGGGTGAGAACATCGGTGCGGGAGATCTTTGTCGGTTTCTGAGCAAGACCCATTGACCCAGCTAGTGGTTTCTTTTAACAGAAAAAGGGCTTTGTGCAGATCCACACCCCGGTGATGACCTCAAACGACTGCGAAGGCGCAGGTGAACTCTTCCAGGTCAAGGCAAGTGTTTGCGCATGTGGTTGTAATTGGGTTGAATTGAGCGTGTTCTCAGAAATACGACCTCTTCTTTTACCGCAGCCGGCCGGCGAAGCTAAGGAGGAGAACCACTTTTTCTCCGTCCCCGTCTTCCTCACTGTGTCTGGTCAGCTACATTTAGAGGTGATGTCCGGGTGAGAATCTTTAAAAAATTATTGTAAGATATCTTCTTCAAATCGGGAGACTTTATTGCACTCCGCACTTCAGTTCTGTCCTCGACATAAAGGAAGGAATAAAGGAAGCTATTTCATGGGAAATTCAGAAGGGTCAAATGTACTACAAGTTGCTTCTTCCAAAACTGTGAACACTCAACACGCTTTCTCCATGTAGTAAGTCCAGCATTATTGCCTGAAAACCTCAGAATGTTTTCAGTTATATAATGTTCTACAACTAAGAGGAAGCCACTGTATTGTCTTCCGTCCTCGCTTGGAAACAAGTAAACTAGTTCTTCCTTACTCAGCTAGATGCATCATATTGATCTACGTTTACCAACGTTGTCACTGCCAGATGTCCACTTCAGAGATTGCATTGGGCAACCGCAAAAGGAGATTTAATCTGTTAAATCAGTCCAGTTTTTGCACTGCGGTGCCTTTGAGAGGCATTCATCCAAGGTCGCACACTTTGTCATCCTGTCGTCCTGCAGAGCTTTCTCCAGGGCCTACACTTTTGGGCCGACCTTCCGCGCCGAGAACTCCCAGAGCAGGCGTCACCTGGCGGAGTTTCACATGGTGGAGGCCGAGCTCTCCTTCACGCGGTCCCTGGAGGACCTGACCGAGGTAACCGTGCGTCTCCGCCACCTCGCTCGCGGATGATCGATACGATGGTCCGTCCCGATTTGTCCCGTGGGCTGGTTGGGCGTTGTGGGCTGAGCTGAGGGAGCGTGCCTCCTGCTTCCCCAGGTGATGGAGGACATGTTCAGGTCGGCGACGGAACACGTCCTGGCTCACTGTCCGGAGGACGTGGATTTATTTCACCGGCGCGTGACTCCGGGACACCGGGTGAGGAGGGCGAACGGCCGTGTCAGCGCTGCACCGCTGCGTCGTTTGTCTTTGAGTCTTTTATCCTCGCGTCTCTTGTGTCGTTTTCCTTGTTATGATTTATTTGAATTCTTTCACTTTTGGTCAACGCCAGTTGTCTGTGCATGTATTCATATTCATAAGGTTTACTCTACTTATTTGTTTTAAACTGTACTGTATCCAAACTTTTTTTTTTTTTATATTGTTTGATACTTTTCTCCTCTTTTCCTTTTTCGAAGGACACACTGGATTCGATGCTGAAGAAAAAATTCAATGTGTGAGTATGTTACATATTAAAATAAACTAAATGTTTTGAAATACACACTGACCTTGACTGACAAAAATATAACATTTGGATGACAATCAGGATCTCCTACACGGAGGCCATCGACATCCTAAACCACAGCGCCGAGGAGTTTGTCTTCCCGACGGATGTAAGTGAAGTCAAATTAATAAATGTTTATTTTCTTTTGTGACCGACTGGATGTGATATGTAAGTGTTTGTTTTCAACACTGTCAGTCTGCAGTGTTCCACTTACTGCAGACCAAAGGGCGCTGTGGCCGGCTGCGTGAAACAGCTTAATTTGTGATTTTCCATAAAACTAACAGATGTAGCTTCAGGCCTTCTCTGCCTTTTCTGTCTTCTCTGTCCATATCACATGATTTTCATCCGAACCCGTTGCACAATCTTCCTTAGCAACCAATGCTACTAACAGTCTAGATAATCACCGAGTTTCTTATTGTGGAGGAGAACGATTGAAAACATAAACGTAATCTTTATTTTACAGAAAAAAAGGGAAAAAAATCCCTGAAGTGATGTCTAAAAATAAAAACGTCGCTGAATCTCCAGCTAACCTCTGTCTCAAACCCGCGTCGTCCTCGGGTGCTCCTCTCTGCAGTGGGGCTGCGACCTTCAGACGGAACACGAGAAGTTCCTGGTGAAACATTGCGGCAGCGTTCCGGTCTTCGTCACTGATTATCCGTACGACCTGAAGCCCTTTTACGCAAGAGGCAACGGAGGGCGTCCTCGGCGTACGGTAAGAGGGAGCTCCGAGTGAAGAGCCATGAAACAGCAGAAAAGCACCGACCGGCTGCCGTGATGCGATTGTGATCGGTGCCGTTTGCGTCCACTCTGCAGGCGGCCGCGGTCGACCTCCTCGTGCCGGGAGTTGGGGAGCTGTGCGGAGGCTCGCTGAGGGAGGAGAGGCTGGAGCTGCTGGAGGAGAGGCTGCAGCAGTACGGACACGCACTCGTTTTGTTAAAATATTGTGTAGAGAACAAAAACGAACTGTGGTTCCCCGCTCGGGAACCGCCTCATGGGCCGAGGTGCGGCTGCGCAAAATACACAGTCTCCCATGGTGCATTGCACTTGGCAGGTCTGGAGTAGGGGGACTTCAGAGTTAGTTAAGTTTGGGGTATTGCACTGGTTACTTAGCAACCAGTTGTCACGCTATCGGTAGCTCGCTCACTGAGGTATAACTCAGGTTAAATTATGAATTCAGGTTTAAGACTTAAATAAAGCCCCGTTCCTTACACTGTGTCCTTCCTGTTTGGAACGTCGTCATTTTGAGTTTTCTGAGTTGACTTGAACGCACCATAAGGACAAGCTTTACTCCATGTGATGGCAATGATGGAGTTGGGTGGAGAAGGGTTTTCTTGACGCCCAAATTAATGATTTCAAAGTGTGCCTTGATACTGACACGCAGATTAGGGACTGGTCTTATTCAATGGCCTGTGACCTTTTCACTCTGGTCGTGTGTTGATGTGTCTCTCACAGCATTTCTCTTGTCTTTGCAGAGCTGGGCTGGTGGATGCGTATGGATGGTAACTACGTCTTCTTCACACAAACATGTCAGTGGAAATGACGTCCTGTCCTGATTCCACCAGAGAGCTCACGGAGCTGGGTTTCACTTTTTCTTTGCAGGTATTTGGATCTGCGGCGCTTTGGCTCCGTCCCTCACGGAGGCTTCGGAATGGGATTTGAGCGGTACCTGCAGTGCATTCTGGGAGTTGACAACATAAAAGACGTGATACCGTTTCCCAGATTTTCACACTCGTGCTTAATGTGAAACTTGCTGAATTACTGCGTCAGAATCCTTTGTTTTATTTTGCTTCGCGTCATATATGAAGGGGTTACACACCTCAAGATACGACTGAAGGACAAACATTAAAGTCGAGATGAACTTTATTCTCCCACAAAGTGGAAAATTTGGCTTGAGCGTCACCCGTGCAGGGGTTAAAAAAAAAACCATTCCACATCCAAAAAACATACAAAGATGTTAATGTTAAAAGATGTTAAAAGCAAAAATCTGCCCAAATGGGATGGGTCAGTATCTATCCTGCCTGGCGGCCTTAGAGCAGCCTGTTGGTACGTAGACTGCATGGATGGAAGCTCTCTTACCCCGGTAACCTTCCGCGCAGCCTGCGTCCATCCGACCAGTTTGGACCTGAGTGGCACGGAGGTGTCACCAAAACGAGCTGTGATGCCGTATCTGACGAGGCTCTCCATGACTGCCTGATGTAGGACTAACATGCATTTTTGATCAACACCACGAGCCGTCACTGTGTAAGAGTAACCATGAGTTGTCAGTAAAAAGGCTGAGGTGTTTGTACGAGGAGACCTGTGGGATGGTTTCATGGTGGATGACCACAGGCCTGTGGTCCCCAACTCCCCTGGGGGTCAAGCACCATCTTGACAAGTGGTTGTCGTCACACCCTTTTTACAAACCTATGTATCGCTGCGTAGTAGTCAGATCGCTGTCCATAAGCCAGACGTTTTTATACGTTTTATTTGTGAATATTTATCGAGATGTAAAATAAATTTTATAAAAAACTTTGTTTAATATATTTTCTTTTGAATTATGTGTTTTTTCTCAGTTGACTGGTGTTGCCATATTTAGCTTTTCTAATTCATTTTTTTACCAGATTGTCTTATATTTGCTGTAATGAATTTTGCCTTAACTTTAGCTTTTTCTCACGCTGTGCTGTTGGCCTGCTCATCTCTTCAGCTCAATATGTTAGATTTTTTTTTTTGTTTGGTTTTCCAACCTCATTACCGAGGTCATCATCATCATCATCATCATCATCATCGTCGTGGGGTTTCTTTATTCCGCAAGGTGGCGCTCTTTCCCCACCCTATCAGCTGTTATTTACAGCAGCTGTATTAAACCATATATTTTTTTATTCAACTATCGAAGATAATTTAACATATTTATATTTTAAATGTAAAGCTTGGGACAACACTCATTTATTTAACTGGACGGATATTTAGTGTTACAGCAGCTCACATTACAACCAGTAGGCAATAATAATAATAATAATAATAATAATAATATAGTCATAAGAATAGAAAACAAGGCAATATCCTCAAGGTTTACAAGAAAATCCAAACATTTGTCAAACTACAGCAAACCTAAAAATTTAACGATAACCAAGGAAACGTGGCTGTATACAATAAACCTAAATATTATCAGTAAACAAATAACCCAAGCACAAACAGTTTACACTGTCAAAAATAAGAAATTGTGCAGCTTTGCATACATGAAGTAAAATCTACACACAGTCTCCCTCTCTCTCTCTCTCTCTCTATATATATATATATATATATATATATATATATATATATATATATATATATATAAATAAAAAAATAAATACAAATGATAGAGTGGTATAATATAAATATATACAGAGCTATTAGAGGTGTCAAATCGTGGAATTCCCAACTTTGCTGTGTGTATTAAGTGTTTGCGGCACTTCGCGTCTCTCGGAGCGGCCCCGCCCTGCTCGTTGGGCGGGGAGTGGGGAAGGAGCTGCTGCTCCGCTCCGTCCACACACTTCCTACTGCGGAGTCTGCAGAGTCTGCAGCCTGGACCGGACCTGATCCTGGACCCGGACCCGGACCTGGACCTGGACCTGGGCCGGGACCTGGACCAGGGGGAGCGCCTCTCGTAGTCCCCAGTGCCGACTTGCGCGTTCTTCAGTGCGCCTTTTATTTTTTGCGCTCCTGCTGCAAGGACCTGCTGGACCTTAAAAAGCCCCGTGTGTGTTCAGATGGGGAAGACTGCAGCAGTGGGTGATCCAAGCGCTAGACCCACAGGGACCAGGACCGGGACTAGGACCAGGACCAGGACCACATCCATCCCGACACTGTGAGCGGCGGGCTCCCAGCAGGACCGCAGCCATGCACTAGACCCACCGGGGACCAGGAGTCAGGACCAGAGCCACATCCACCCAGGGAATCTGCATCACCATGAGCGGAGGAGAGATCATCTTCCAGGGCTGGCTGAGGAAGTCCCCCCCGGAGAAGAAACTCAGGAGATACGTGAGTGTGAGCGCAGGGCAAGCTGTGAGGAGCAACGGGGGGTCCGAGTCCAGTCGGTCCAGCAGGTGCACCCCAGTGGCACCTGGTCCGGATCTAGACCAGGTGCCACTGGGGCGCACCTGCTGGACATGGAGCTCAAACCACAACACCTCGTATCAGATTGTACAAAAAAAACAACAACCCTCTGTCATTTAAAAACCCAAAACATATTTCAATGTGACTCGATCACACACACGTCACCCAGGAGGAGTCAGACTTTACTGGGGGGGGTTCACTGGGGGCTCCGTGACGACATGGAGGTAAAACCGTCTGTCCCCTGACAGCGGACATCTGTCTGGAGCTCCAGCCAAACAGCTTGTAAGCGGATGAAACGACGAAACAAAACGATACGATGGCGTTATCTCACATCTGATTATGATGAGGTCACGTCCAAACGTGCAGTTATGTTACTGCTTTCCATGGAGGGGTGTGTGTGTGTGTGTGTGTGTCCCTCCCAGGTGCGGCTGGGGGGGGGGGGCTGTTCACCAAAGCACATAATAGGATTTGTAGATGAAGCGAGGGACAATAAACACAGCTGTCTGGCGTTCATGTGCGGCGTAGCGTCACCAGGCCTCTCCGTGCCCCTGCGAGCCGACGCCATGATGTCATCCGCCCGGTTTCATCTGGAAACCCATGGCTGAGCGTCTTCAGACCCTCCGCCCTCCGCCCTCCGCCCTCCGCCCCCGGTTGTTTCCTCATCGCCGTCGGGGGGCGGGGGGCGGGGTGAGGGGAGAAGTGGCCCCGCTTCAGAACAGTCCTGCGCAAACAGCGGGGGGGGGGGGCAAAGAAGACCCGCTCCCTGACCCGCTCCGTGCCGGGGCCCCCGACGTCTCCGGCGGCGTCTCGGACCGCCGAGGTGCGGGGCCTGTCGAGGTCACGCCCCGACGCCCTCCATTCAGAGTCCTGACCTCTGACCTATCGGCCCGACGCTCGACTTTTGGAAGCAGTTGCCGACGCTGGTGAAGGTGGCTGCCCCGCAATGTCATCATTTCATAATTGAGTGATGTTCATAGAGGCGTCGATTGATTTCCAGGGCAGAGGACGAGGTACAAGACGGTTGACGACGGCCCAAACCCGGTTGAACGGAGCGACCGGGCAACCATAGCTGTCGAGCTAAAGTATTTTAAGTATTTTACAGCCGAGTGATTCGCAGCGAATACATTTTATATTTGAGATATGGAGATAAAATGAGATTCAACTAATTGTCATTGCACAAGTACTGAGGCAACAAAATGCATTTCTCTGCATTTTACCATCCTAGTAACTGACGTAGTATCTAGGAGCGTAACTGACGTAGTATCTAGGAGCGTAACCGACGTAGTATCTAGGAGCGTAACTGACGTAGTATCTAGGAGCGTAACCGACGTAGTATCTAGGAGCGTAACTGACGTAGTATCTAGGAGTATAACTGACGTAGGATCTAGGAGCGTAACCGACGTAGTATCTAGGAGCGTAACTGACGTAGTATCTAGGAGTATAACTGACGTAGGATCTAGGAGCGTAACGGACGTAGTATCTAGGAGCATAACCGACGTAGTATCTAGGAGCGTAACTGACGTAGTATCTAGGAGTATAACTGACGTAGGATCTAGGAGCATAACTGACGTAGTATCTAGGAGCGTAACCGACGTAGGACCTAGGAGCATAATTGACGTAGTATCTAGGAGCGTAACCGACGTAGTATCTAGGAGCATAACTGACGTAGTATCTAGGAGCATAACTGACGTAGTATCCAGGAGTGTAACCGACGTAGGATCTAGGAGCGTAACCGACGTAGTATCTAGGAGCGTAACTGACGTAGTATCCAGGAGCGTAACCGACGTAGTATCGAGGAGCATAACTGACGTAGGATCTAGGAGCATAACTGACGTAGTATTTTGGAGCGTAACTGAGGTAGTATCTGGTAGCATAACCGATGTAGTATCTAGGAGCGTAACTGACGTAGTATCTAGGAGCGTAACCGACGTAGTATCGAGAAGTGTAACCGACGTAGTATCTAGGAGCATAATTGACGTAGTATCTAGGAGCACAACTGACGTAGTATCTAGGAGCATAACCAACGTAGTATCTAGGAGCATAACTGACGTAGTATCTAGGAGCGTAACCGATGTAGGATCTAGGAGCGTAACCGACGTAGTATCTAGGAGCATAACTGACGCAGTATTTTGGAGCGTAACTGACGTAGTATCTAGGAGCATAACCGACGTAGTATCTAGGGGCGTAACTGACGTAGTATCTAGGAGCATAACTGACATAGTATCTAGGAGCGTAACCGACGTAGTATCTAATAGCATAACTGACGTAGTATCTAGGAGCGTAACCAACGTAGGATCTAGGAGCATAACTGATGTAGTATCTAGGAGCGTAACCGACGTAGTATCTAGTAGCATAACTGACGTAGTATCTAGGAGCGTAACCAACGTAGGATCTAGGAGCATAACTGATGTAGTATCTAGGAGCATAACTGACGTAGTATCTAGGAGCGTAACCAACGTAGGATCTAGGAGCATAACTGATGTAGTATCTAGGAGCATAACTGACGTAGTATCTAGGAGCAGTGGCTGCATGTAGCTGCGCCCAGGGAGACATTAGGGGGCTGAGCGTCTTGCTCAAGGACACGTCAGCACGCTACCAGGAGGAGCCCGGGGGATCGAACAGGCAGTCTTCCGGTGACCAGACGACCCGCTCCACCTTCTGACATCTGTCATGCTTTACACCTCAAAAAGGTGGAGGATGAGGTATTTTCTATATTTTCTGGTGGGGGGGCTGGATTACCCTGGGATGTCCGGCGCTTTGCCGCCCGTTCAGCCCTGTTTAGCGAGCGTTCATCTTTACAGCCTCACGGCGTAACGGCACGTTTGAAGCTCCCGGGAGGAAGCCTCAGCGCCGGGTTACGTAATCCACCTCCACCACCTCCACCACCTCCACCACCTCCACCCCGCCCCGCTGCCGCCGTCGCCCCAGGCCTGGCATGCAAATCGCATGCAAAGTTCGGCAGCGGTGTGACGGTTGGAGCCTGGGTGGAACCGCCGAAAACCGGAGACGACCTGTGTGTGCCGAGTGACGAGCGGGGCCCCTCGCGGCTCCGGCTTCACGGGGATTGTTTACCGGCGCCGGTGACGCTCGGTGACTCACTGGGTCCACAGCGACGCGCACGGCCCGGCTGCGCAAACACGTGTGGGAGACGCGCGTCCTCGGCCATGTGACGGTGGCAGCGCCGAGTCAAACCCCCTATTCAAACACCAGCGCCGATGGGTTGTGTACTTTTACTCAAGTACCAAAGTACATCTCGGAGTTGGGTTTGGCTGTGGATATGAGTATATTATAATGGTGTTTGCACTTCAACTCCACTGCACTCCAAACCACATGCCTTGCCTTTTTTAAACCACGCTTACCTGCAACACCCTCAAGTACTTTTTTGTTTTTTGCCCTGAATTATTTTCATAATTCATGAGTTCAGGATTTTTGTTGACGATGAGAGGGAAACACCAAGTCGCCCAAAAGCTGACCGTCGGCACTCTAGGCTGAAGCAGTCACACTGAGACTAAAACGGTGGCAGTGAGATAGGAGTTCCCCTGACTGAAATATGAAGAGCTTTTATTTTTCATACTCGGGTACATTTAATATGGAGTACTCTCATACTTTTATCCCACAAACAACTTTTACTTTCACTCTCAAGTATTTCATCTCATCGACGCTGCCGTATCTGAACCGCGGGAAAACATGTTTGTGTTTCCTTTTTGAGTGTGTGAAAGCTGCTGCGTGAGCCACGTGGTCGGCGTTTGATTCCCCTGAGAGCCCAGCGACAGGTTGTTGTTTTGACCGAAGTGTGTGAGCGTGTGTGTGTGTGTGAAAATCAAGACGCTTTGGAAGGATTTCATGAACGACCTTTAAAACAATAAAAAATAATAATCTTTTGCCTGCGTGGGGTCAGATTCGGGCGCTGTCGGTGGCTTGAGGGTTAAACTGTCCTTCATCGGTGGCGTCTGGCAAATCCATTCATCCATTCATGAGACGGACAAACAAAACAAAACAGCTTCAAGCTGGTGTAGCGGACATATTCTCATAAGTTGGATGATAAGGTGTGGTAGGAGGAGCAGCGTCATTTTGCCTCTCCATCTGACAACACTCACAGTCCTCCGTCAGGATGGTGCTGCGGAGGGGTTTTGCTCACGTGGTCATAATTTAAAGCACGAGCGTCGCTGTCGTCTGCGTGAGTCACGCGTGTTCCGTGTACGCCGCATGACCGGCGTATGACTCATCCATGTCGGCGGCTCGGCGAGTCGGCGGCCTCGGCGCGGTGTCCCGCCGCGTCCCCGCCGCGTCCCCGCCGCCTCGTGTTGTGTCTGACATCACAGACGTGCTGGTTCACATACTGCACGCCCAGCCTCCCCGCATTCCAGACAGATGCTATCGTGACGCCGCGCCGCTCTCCCCCCGACGCCGGCCTCAAAGAGCTCGGACCCAGTTGATCCCGGAGGAAGGAGGGCGGCGGTGGCGGCAGTGGCGGAGGCGGCGGAGGCGGGGGCGGGGGCGGTGGAGGCGGGGGCGGCGGGTAGGAATCGTCAGCTGCCCTCTCCGCTGTTGTTTTGCAGGGGGTTCTCTGGGAAGTCCTTGCCCTCGGAGGTCAGCGCCCAAACGCCTCCCAGTTCCTGCTTTGACAGACGCCGAGCTCCCACAGACATTTTCCTTGTTCCACTTTATCTGAGAGTCCTCATGTGCCCACCGGGCCCCCACACCGGGGGAGGGCAGCGCCGTGTGGATCTTGGATTGGTTGATTTGTTTTCAGTGGACATGTTTGTGTTCCGGTTCCACTAATCGCTCTGTGCTGCTGGGAGTCAAATCATCTCTCGGTGGAAAGGTGGACGGACCGGCTGTGACTTTGCAGCGGGGATATCAGGCTTTTTCGTCCCGGGGCCCCTCCGTCTCATCCGCATTAAGCCACAGACCCCGTTCGCCAGCATGCGTGGGACCCCGATCTGAGATGTCTTGCTGTTGCACGTTGGCATTCCCAGTGTGGGCGTGTAATATGATTGTTATAGTCGGGGGAAAAAAAACAGTGAAACTAGGATCCAAACGCTCATTATCGTACGTTCTCTAAAGTCTGGGAAATAAATGGTGACGTTTAACTATTTGACCATTTTACTTTGGACCCCCTCAACCTCCTGTAGGGCCCCTGGGATTCCTGGACCTCAAGTTGAGAGCCACAGGGAAAAAATGCTGAAATAAACACCGAAATCATGTTTTTTTGTCTGTTTCTCCCTCGTTCTCTTTCCTTATGGATGACGACCTGGCTGTAAAATCTGCGTTTCAAAGCCTTTTTCTGGCATCCTGTGCTTTGCCATGAACCATGAACCACGTTTTGTCCCAAATGCAATTATGGCAGTGACAACCCACGACAGACTTCCTTTTGGATGGCACCTACAGGAAGCTGTGATGCGGCGGTCCCATGATGGGGAGAGAAATTAAATCTGCCTGGAGGTCTATAAATATATTTCCATCAATCAACATCTATCATCCGCGCTCAAAATAAGTGCAGCTGCGAAAGGAAATTAGATCCCAGTGATTATTGTCTTGTGATTTGGGCTCGCAGTACGAATGTTTTTCGCTTCCTCGCGGAGTCGGGCAAGGTACGCTGCTGTGGGAGGATTTGTATTTAAGGGAGTGGGGGGAAAAAAAAAAAAAAGAAAACAGAAAAAGAAATTCCTGCGGTTTTTAGGACGACCACGAAAGTGAGGAATCAGGTCAGAGTCAGGAGCCGGGCGGGCTGCGGTGTCCCACCTGCCCATGTGACCCCCAATGAGGAAGTGAAGCTGGAAATAACAGATAAAGCGAAGGGGCGAGGGACGGGGGAGAGAACATTTGAAGATGAATATCAACTGAGTTCATTTACCGTTTCAAAGTCTAGTCCGTTCAGACACGGGAGGCGCAGGTGATGTCTCGAGGGGGGGGGGGGGACTATTTGCAACTTGATTTACAGTAAATCAGATTATTGGGGGCTGTCGCTGGCATTAGGTCATACGCAGGGCCCCTGCCGCTCCCTGGGACTGTGTCATATGACTGTCGTTAGCGCTGGTCTGGAGGCCGTCCTGCTCCGCCGCCGCGCAAATATCTGGGAGCGAGCCGCTTCAGAATTCCCGCTCCCAGGCTGGAGACGACATCTAGCGTTTGCTTACGCAATCACAGCGGGCGCGGCCCTGCGCGGCGCGGCGGAGGCTCGTGCCCATTCAACACACGTCACGTTTTGGGGAAAACCCCACGGACGCAAAACGGCCCAAAACCCTCGGAAGAGGAGGGAGTTCAAACTGTGGACGAGCCTCCCGCGGCTAAATGATGCTGAACTGAGGCTGCCTTTCTTTTATGTTTCTATTTTTCCTGACATGCTGCGCTCGGAGGCCCCGGGGCGGCTCAGTTATTGATTCGCTTGTATTTTTCGGCAGACGGTGCCCCCCTCCCCCACCCCCTTCCAAAAGCCTGGGACAGCTTGGGCCTTTTCAGAGGTGTCGTGACGGTTTTTCGTGAGGGTTCAGATTTCCATCACTCCCTCCACCTAGAGAAACAAAAACCCTTTTTCTCAGGGGTTCCAACCGCGTCAGCTCTACTTTCGTTTTCACACCGAACGGTTTGATTGTTTTGTTGTGTCCCCCCCCCCCAAATGGAGGACACGACTCCCTCAATCTGCTGCGGAACCGGCGGCCTGTGCACTGGGAGGCCCCCGGCTGCTTTTCTTCATTGTCCCCAGGCGGACGCGGTCCCGTCCTGCGGAGGCTTCTCTTATTTTATCCGGTCGCGGGTTCGTGCATGGTTGGGGCGCAGGGATGCCAACGGGGGCGCGGCCGTCCTGCAGCGACGGAGCTGGAGTCACTCGGAGACGTTGTCGTCACAGCTCAGTGTTTGTGACCGTGAACCTGGACACCGGCTGATCACCAGAACCCGCGTTGCCTCCATCGCCGGGGGGACATCCGGCCCGCCAGACAATTTAATGCGGCCCGCCTCGTGGTGATGATATAATGATAAATCTGGGCCACAAATAGTTTTTTCGAATCACAAAGCTTAACGAATCCACTCGTCTGTATTCAGTGTTTTCAACATATAAAAACAGAATTAAATGGATCATAACTGAGATAATTCCAACAGGATTACGAGGAAATTCATTCATGTGCGGGAGAAAGAACCCAAACTAAAACAAAACAAACGGGCCCGTTTTCCCTTGCAGTCCAACGCGGGCCCCCTAGAAGAAGACGACCTGGCCTGTGGCCCCCGGGTCATTTGAGACCCCTGGTCTAGACAGACACACCGCTCCCTTCTTTCTTAACCGTTTCACCGGCCACTGGGAAGCGCACGCTACTAAGGAAACGTCAAACCCTGAATCTTCCTTATTTCTCAGCTTCCAGGAGGTTGCGTGTGTGGAAAACCTCCAACTCTGTTCATCCATAAGGTTCAAGTCCATGTTGGCGGCTTGTTCAGCAGTTTGGTAACCACGCCGACGGGGCGTGTCGGTTGAAGAGGTTGACACAGACATCATCCATAGGATAAGGGAATAAAGTTACATTTACTAAAAAATAAAATTTAATAAAACAAAAAAATATATATGCGTCCGCTGCTTTCGACATATTTGTGTCCGTTATGAAATAGAAAAAAATCTTTTTGAAAAATTCCCGAAATCCACCCATTGACCCCCATTAATATTCCACCGACTGTGCACTGAACCCTCGAGGCGTGTCTTTCTCCCGGAAACCGTCTTTGGTTTTATCCTTTTATTTTTCTATCGAATTTTGACCAAAAACTTTTTCCTAAACTTGTCTGTTTGATAAAGTTGTTGTCGGTGGAAGGCACTGAGAGCAGGTTAGCTTTGTGGAGTGGGTTTAACCACGGTGTGTT
Source organism: Zeus faber (assembly GCF_960531495.2). Lineage (NCBI taxonomy): Eukaryota > Metazoa > Chordata > Actinopteri > Zeiformes > Zeidae > Zeus > Zeus faber. The sequence goes on from NC_137197.1 coordinate 4,107,011, forward strand.
TGTGCCCTAAAGGAGAGTTCCCACGGCTGTGTGGGTGACAGGAGATAAGGATCCAAGACAAACAGCGACGCACTTTTCAGGAACTGTTTGTAAACATGGTTGTGAAACAGGGCGGGGCCACGCCGGGTGGGTGTGGCCGGCGGATTATAGGCCGCGCCCCCAGCGCTCTCAGTTGAACCGACGTTATTCTAGAAACGGGTCGTTCCGGCCCCACAGCGAGAGCTTCCACCCGCTCCGGGAGCGTTGTGAGCTGAAGGGCAGCGGGGCCAAAGACATCCAGCCCGGGAGGAGGAGGAGGACTGACGCTCTGTCGTGTTGCTCCCTTCCCCCGAAAAACACTTCCACAAAGCCTTCTGAAACTGAAATGACAAGAAGTGGTTTATTTCAGTTGAACTAGAATGTCTCACCGAAGCCAAAATCCTAACGCTTGAGAAATAGGCAGTAAAGTGGTTGGGGCTCCTGAACGGGCTTTACAGCAGATCTTAATCATATCACCGTTACTAAGTCGATGAGAATAATCACAAAGTTATATTTCCTCCATACTGCGGTGTACAACTACACACTGTTCCCGCTGAATATGATAAATGTATAAAAACCACATCACAAAGGCAACGTCAGGCGGACTGGCTTCAGGAAAAAGCTACACGGTGAAGCTGACTTGGAAACATGCAAAGTGCTCCACCACTAACAACGCATCCATTTGTGCTTGTTTAAGAGAGAACAGGTCCCTAAGACGATCAACCCACTTGTTTCAGTCCATTTGGAGGTTTAGGGTTGTGTTTTTGTTTTTTTTTGTTTTTTTCTGCTCGAGCGGGAGCAGATGTTCGAGGCGGCGGATCCGCCGCAAAAAAAAAAAAAAAAAAGAGAAAAGGCTCCCATTAGTCATATTGTCACAGTTCGCCGACGGTGAATAAGCGCAGCCTCCTCGCCTGACGAGCAGACGGGGCCCCGGGAGACGCGCCTTCTCCCAATCACGGGGGACTTCAGCCGCACATCGAAGCCGACGACGCCCGGGGGAGGGTTCGAGGGGCCGCTCGCCGCCTAGTGCGCGGCAGATTGTGCAGATCGCCGCCCCGCGAGGAGGCGGTGAATGGCCCTCACAAAGCGGCTGGGAGCGGCGTCGCGAGTCGGATCGCTTTCATTGCCCGCGTGGCTCCTCGCTGCCGCCGCTGAGTCACGTTCAGCCCTGCTGCCAAACATCCAATCATTGCGCATTTGTCTGCCGATCAGGAAGAAAAAAAAAACAAAAACAAAAACGCCAACGTAAAGGGACATTTCACTGAGGTGTCACTGTCACGGAAGTGAAAGTCAAAACGAGCTCCGCTGCTAACCTCACTCGGTGTCACGTAACCGCAGCAGGGAAGTGTCATCGTTGTTTTGAGTGATCTTTCTGAGTCGCTCGGCCGGCGGTGAACGACTCACGGCCCCACATGTCGAGAACCAACCGCGGTGAAGGTCGACTTCCACGACCTTCGCCGCGATCCCGCGGGCGGCGAGACGAACCGGATGTTGGGGGTTTTTTTTTTAGCGGCAAACGTCGACGTCCTGAAGGGAAAATAATGTTTTGAAGAGCCCCGAGAATGGACCAGAAGCGTTTACACGCCAAGAAGGTTTAGCGCCGAAATTAAGGGCATCGGCAACCTTTACATGACATGCACCGTCTTTCGTTGCACTATTATTTCACAGGGGAGGGTGAAGCAGCGCTGGAAGCTGAGGCATAATCACTGGACTTGTTGTAGGGAGCGTTCAGAGCAACGCAGATAAGAATCTTTTCCAGTAGAGCGGAGTCACCGCGGTGAACTCACCTTTTCAGCATTTAATTACAAGGTTTTTTTCGTGCAACGTTTCACCACACTGCTGCACCACCATTTCTTCTTCTTCTTTTTTTTTTTTTTTATGTAAGAGAATTGACTTTGCGGTGCAGAGGCAGAAAGCCCACGTGAAGCAGTGTTTCGCGTTGTGCTTTTCCATGCCCCTTATCAGTTCCTAGAATCACATAACTGCAGCCTCTTGTGGCGTAATGGCTTTAAAACACCGTGACAGCTGAATCATAGCACTTTCCGTCTGCGTCGAGTCAGTTTCAAGAGCCGAGGCTCTGGCCTCGACGAAGGCGACGCGACCTCGGCATTTCTGTGCGGGGGAACTGAGAAGACGAGGCCTCCGGGCCTTGAGAGAACCTTGAGAGAACCTTGAGAGAACCTTGAGGGACCTTGAGAGAACCTTGAAAGAATCCGGTCTGTTTCGGGTAGTCCAGAGTTGGTGAGCACTCCCCCCCCCATCCCCTTCCCTCCCTCCACTCCTTCTTTGCGAACACCCTGAGAACCGAGGGCCCCGTTGGGGTCTTATCTGCGCGTGTTTTGTTTTGTCTCGCAGCTGCACGCCGTCCAAGGTCGGCGTTCGAGACCCTCGTTGCGGGTTTCCGATATGAACCTCGGCGCGGCTCTAATGCGTCCGCTGGATGTGAAAGCCCGTCGCTTTCAGGCTCCGTTTGACTTTGTTTCTCTCCGAATGTTTACGTCTCGAACGCGCCTGGGGCCTGGGGGCCCGGGGGCCCAGGGTGCATCTGGAGCTCCTCAGCGCTCGATGCCGTGCGGACTGCGTTTCGTTAGAGGTGAGTCTGTTGGACTCGAGCCAGAGGTGTGTGTCTGAGGCAGCTGGCGACGCGGTGTGAACCGTACCACTCGAGTGCAAACTTCCTCCTGTCGCCTCAGAGCCGGTGGTGGTTGAGCTCAGCCGCCGTGGGCAGAGCCCGGCGTGGCCTGCTCAACAGTAAGTGACACCTGTCGGCGACCGGGACGCCAGCGGTGCAGCTGCTGCGTGTGTTTTCTTCTTTAATTTCTTGCTTTCCAATCAGATTTCGTCCGTACGGGTTTTGTTTTGCGTGGGTAAACTGTATTTGTCCGTCTGTTTCAGTTTTGTATTATTATTATTATTATTATTATTATTATTATTTATTCATTTATTCATTTATTCATTTATTCATTTATTTATTTGTTTGTTTGTTTTATTTTTTTGTCACTGAATCTCAGCACAGTGCAACCTCCTCTGAACATCCTACACTGACTCGCTGTCCGATCCATAAAACCGAAAATCAATGCGTGAAGCTTCGCTGCTAATAACATGTAACATCTTCAGTTCTTACTCTGCTCCTCTGACCTGCAGCCCGTGTGCGTCAGAGTCCGTAGAGTTCTTTACGTCTTCATTATGGATTTGACGGCCGTCGTGTTCTTTTTGCCGTTTTTGGGCCGAGACGTTGGAGACCAGTTTGGTGAGAGGTGGAATCACTCAGGACCGTCATCACGACAGGTCTGCGTTACATATGTACGATACTGCCAAAGGTTGGGATGTTGGTGATATGGGGCTGCCGCGCCTCAGGAAGTTTTGGCATTTCTTTCTCAGAACACACAAGGTTTTCTCCAAATGTGGAGTTGTGTTCATGACAGGCTTTGTCTTGATGCAGGCAACTGGACTTCCATGTGGTTGCAGTGCACTCCACGGCCACACAAACTGTTGCACTGCATCCATACATTCTATGTTCTTTCCGTAATTTTCTTCAAGATTTCCGCCGATAATAGTGGAGTTCCCTCAAACACAAAACTCCGGATCCCGCGCAAAGCGAGAGACAATAATTTGTGCCGAAATGTCTCCACTTGAGCGCGGTGCCGCGTGGAAACGAGGACTCCTCTGTACCGCGCCCGACGCAAAGCTCTGACTTGAATTTGGGCTTTAGAAAGCAAGCGCAGTTCATGAGGGGGAAGGTGAAGTGGGCGTAGAGAACGATACGGAGGGAGTGTGAACCTGGGATCCGCTCCTGTGCCTCCGTTCGTGTTTGCCAGCGTGCACGTCCGCTCTGCCTCCCCCCCCTCAGACGTGCCTCCTCCTCTGGTCCGCGGGACGAGCCGCGGCGCTGATTCACCCGCTCTTCTCCCGGGCGTCACGGCGCTGCGTCGTAGTGGAAACCCCTCCGGCTGTTTTTCGTGCCGTCCGAATGCCTTGGCGATGTGTCAAGTGTAACTCAATTGCGTCCCTTTGGTCGGCGGAGCTCCATCTGTGTGTGGAATGCAGGCTGATGTGTGACCTGCTATTGATTGGAGCTGAATAACTGGAGCTCTGTCGCCCGCTGTCTGCGTTAAGCGGAGTCACAAGGATTTGGGCATCCGGTCAAAGATTTGTCTTCGCCATTTGTTTGCCGTACAGAGGTAGCCATTGTTGTGCCGACGCCGTCCGAGGCGGCCGCGTCGTCTGCAAAAATGTTCCTCTTTTCACGGAGCCCATTCTGATGCAGCCCGGATGGCTCTCTGTTTGCTTCTGATTTGAAGACTGACATGAGATGGATGCTTCATTCTTTACGATCTTTACGATGTGCATTAATACTGATACGATCTTCGTTATCCCTGCCCCTCAAAGTTTTAATCTGGATTGAGAAAGACAAGCTCCCCCAGCACAAACAAAGTGCATTTCACCTCAATGAGAAGAAGAATCTTTCATTAAACCACACTACAACACATGCACATGCTTTGGATGGTGCCGGTGAAATGAGGCCTCTACATTTAACCCATCCTGGCTTGTCCTTCCTCCGGGGGGGGGGCAGCCAGGAGCAGTGGGCAGCATTCGTGGACCCGCCCGGGGACCTGGTGACGAGGGTCCATCGCTAGTCGGACCATGATGTGTGCATGTTTTTGGGGTCCTTCCTGACGTTAGGTGGAGGAAACCCGATGTGAGCACGGGGAGAACATGCAAACTCCACACAGAAAGGCTCCTATTTGGGAGATAACCAACAGCCAACAGCCAACAGCGCCCCGGGGGGCACTGCGCCACCGTGACACACAATGCTAGACTACATTTGAGCATTCACCGGATTCCCGGAGTCATGAACGTCCATTTTCCACAGCGTGCGAAGCGATGGGAGCGCTCCAGCCACCGTGGCTGCCGGGACCTTATTGACTGAAATTGGAAGCTAAATAACCTCCCCTGCCCCACCCCTCCCGTCTCTGCTCCCTCCACGCCTCACCCCCTGGGGCCGCGGGCCAAGATGAGATCCCTCTCAGCTCGCCATCGTTATAATTAGACGGCTATAGGCGGCCGCCGGTGCATTAGCGCTGTGTTGTCACTGTGTTGTCGGCGGGGCGGGGGGCAGGGGGGCGGCGTCACTCAGATCAGAGTGAAATGGAGCTTGAGACGTCGGTTCAAGTTGAGCGTCTGAGCGGAACGATCTCAAACACAAACAAACGAGGTGGTTTCCAGCGGGGATGGGACACATTGACGAGATCACAATACGTCCGACAAATACACCGATAGCGATAATTTGATAATATTTTGGACTTCTGGCGCCTCCATAAGATATTTACTCGCAAGAAATATTAGAGAATTATTAATCATATCCTGATATTATAATCAAGCGGCTACAGGCATTGATTGGAACTTTATCGCAATGCTTCTCAAAGATAACATTTAACTGTGTCACAATATTCGTTGAACCCAAGTTCCAGACCATATCTAGTCCTGTATCACAACATCCATAATATAACAACGTGTGGCCCAGCCCTGCCTACAAGCTCCTCTCGTACACCACCGTGCTGTTTCTGCAGTGTTTGTGCAGCTGTAGTGGTGGTGTGTGCGCGTGCGTGTGAGTGTGGCAGTGTGGTGTCTGGCTGACGGAGGGCCAGGTGGATCTCCGTCAGCCAGAGACAAGCTGCCACCACCCCCCCCCCCCCTTGTTTTCAGTAGATTGTGAGGTAAACAGACTTATTATATCCTAGCGTGGCCAGTCTAGCAAGTGTTTGCTCATGCACGTTTGAAAACATGTTGACTGCTGCTTATCAGTGTCACTGTTGACACAGTCGACTAATACTACAGCGCTCGCCGGGCCGCTTCACTTTATCGCCGCACTCTGGATAATTGCCAGGAGTGACACGGCTCTCAGGGTCAACAATCACGTTCTCCATGAAAGCGGATGATGAGTTTCGCTCAAAGATGTGGCCGCTTTAAAACCCTTAAAACCCGTGTGCAAATAGACAGAGATAACTACATATTGGTTTTTACCTTGAAGTGTGCCGCTCGGCCGCGGCGGGTTTTCCCCGGCTCTCCACGCGGCCTCTGCCTCCTTTCTCCTCAACCCAGTTGTTCGGATCGTGTTTATTTTCTATTGTTTTGCTGTGAAGCGGATCCATGTGTTTGTTTTCCCACAATATCATCGTCGCGCCTGAGGCCGAAAATAGAGAAAAGCGTTTCTACTCGTCAACAACGCCGAGGAACAAAAGGAGTCCGGAGACCAAGATCACGTTTGATCCCGTTATTATTATTTTTTTTAAACCAGCTCCCACAAAAGATTTTCCTGCAAAGTTTATTATGGGAAACTTTTTCCTTCCCGGGCCGTTTAAAATAGACGCGGGGGGGTCTCGTCCTTTGTTCCCGCGCCCTGGATAGCGGGGGGGCCGGCGCGGACTCGGTCGGACGTCCGAGCCACGCCGGACGCGCAGAATGCCGAGCCGCCGCCGCGCTTTGGGTTTGAGAACGTCGGGGCCGCGCCGGTGATCGGGGCGGGGCCTCGGGACCGGCGCCTGTGCTGCGGCGTCGCAGCAATACTGCAGGGCCGGAAACGGGTCGGACGTGTAAAAGCTGAGCGGGACTGGGACCATTTTCAAGACTCGGTCTCCCCTGACGTTCCGCTATTTTTATTCGGTCGGATCTCGGCAGCGTGAGGAACGCAGACGGAGGTGGCGTGTGTTACAGTGCAGTGTGCAGGCCATAACAACAACAGTTATTCCGTGCAGGCGTCGCTGATGTTTGTGCTGTGGCCCGGGTTAGAAACGAGCAAAAGCCATCCAGGAGACATCTCCAGGTTTTAGTTCCACTAGATTCATAATCCTGGTTTTTGATTTGGACGGTTATTCCTTTATAACTTTAAATATGCAGTGATTAAAAAAAACAACAACCACGTACCACAATTTTCTTTCCGTTTTCTTTCGTGGGTTATTCATACGTTTCAACCCCGAGTCGGTCCAGTTGACAAGCGGGGGTGGGGGGCGGTGGGGTGGGCTTGGCTGGGTAGGGTGGGGGGAGGTCTGGCTCAGCCTCCGCCCTCGCTTCTCAGCACTTGGACCGTGATGGATGGTCTTAGACATGCTCTGCAGGACAGCGCTGGGTGGGATGGCTCATTATACACTGTCCTCCTTCTCATGATTTACTCCCCCAGGTCAGGGTGGTCCACCCCCAGCTCTGAGAGAGAGAGGGAGGGAGAGAGGGAGGGAGAGGAAGGGAGAGAGAGAGAGAGCCGAGCGTCCATGGGCGTTGGTTTGCTGTAGATCTTAGGTCTTTTGCTCGTCGGCCCCTCATCTCCCGCCTTTTAAGGTTGGTCCGTTCAGCCCCAAACTGAAACATAGTCGTTCAAAACGTGTCGTTCTGAGCTCGGTCCAGTCGTGGGGTTTTCTTTTCATGTTCGGACGACGGGCAAGGTCCGTCTTTTTAGGGTCGTCTCAAGTAAAAAAAAAAAAAAAAAGCCCTGCTTGTGCACAGACTGGTATTTCATTTTCTGTGTTCCATTCAATGCTTTATTTCACGTTTGTTTACGGGATGTTATTGCACCGAGGGGTCTCTTTAATCCCTGCACACCAGGCTGTGCATTATCTGGCGCTGGCCTGAAGAGAGCGAGCGCTTTTCCGGTGGAAACTGCTCTTTCTATTTTTAGCCGCGATAAAGCCGTCCTAAATGAGTTGTCTGTGCTCTGTGCTTCGATGGCTGTTTCTGCGCTCGCAGCCGGGGCTATCGCTGGGAGATGCCTGGAATAATCCTGCCCGGGTTGCACTGACCTCTCGGAGCCGGGCGCCGGTCCAAGTCTCAATTAAGTGATGTTCTCCCGTCTCCAGAAAAGGACATAACGTTCGTGGGCTGCCTGTCGCTGGAGCTGGAGCTCGGGCCGGTGCCACCCCCTCCCCCCCCTCCTCCTCCCGTCACTGAGGGGGAGATGGAGATCGCCTGAAGTCCTCTGCAGGACGAGAACAGGAACCGCTCTCTTGCTCTTCTGCATCCTGGCTTCCCTGTACAATGGCTTTTTTTTGTGTGTGTGTGTGTGTGTGTGTGTGTGTGTGTGTGTGTGTGTGTGTGTGTGTGACAATGAGGAAGTTGGCATCCAAATGAAGTATGGCTTCCAGAAACCATAAAGAGCTGATGCTGGTCTTCAATCAGCTTGTCAACTACTCTGTTCAATTGTGATGAAGGAGAGGACACATTTATCCAAACCCCAACACTTGATTTTAGTGAAGGATCATCAGAAATATAATAAATATATATATGCATAATATCAAAATACTTGAAATAATAACACATTAAACAATGATGGTATTGTTTAATATTATAATGCTGCTACTTCTACTACTAATGATAGTAATAATATTGATTAATAGCTCAAATAATACAATTGAATACTTCAATAATAATATTACAGTACGTTAAGTGCACTGATATTTCTCCTTTGTGGTACTAGTGTGGCAGCAGTTCCTCATAGAACACAAATTGATCAGAATTACAAATGGACCGGACAAACTTTGGTTGTCTTCTTTTGTTTGTATGTATGTTACCGCTCCAAGAAGCACTGAAATGTCGGAAAGGCGCTGTGTTTGTTGTATTGGTTTATTTTTGCTGCTGTACTGTATTCCAACGGTTCAACTGAGGCCTGTCTGCTGTCGGGTGGAGCCTCAGGTGGAGGAGGCGGATCAGGTGGCGCCTCCGTCCTGCTCCATACCTCTAAGCTATAGATGTATAGTTTAGATAAGGATGTGTTGACATTACCTCACCAGACCTCACCAACGTATCCCTGCGTATGGAAATGAGTTTAACAGAAGTCTTTCACTGTGTAACAGGGAACTGAAAGAAAAAACAAGCACGAGATATTTCCTTGACTATTTTTAACAGGTTTTCTTTTTCTTTTTTCACCCTGGCTGGTCTTTTTTTTATGCCTTTTTTTTAAGTTAACCTTTATTTATACGTTAGTGCACGCACAGCTCTTGTACACAGCCTGTTACTGGTGGTGCACTTACTGTGCACACAACATGGACAAGCACATGAAGGCATGAGGCCTGGAGCCCCACGCCAGCGTTCCTCTGGTGGTGAACCAACTGGGAAAGCGGTCCGAGCCCCGGTGCCGCCGCAGCTCCTCAGCGACTCCCCGGAGATTACGATCACACCACCTGCATTTCCTGAATACGCACACCGCCGCGCTCACTCTGCCACAATGCAATCTGGGAGAGAACGCACGGAAGAACTGGCTGCGCGTTGTTTTCTAAAGGATATTGCAGATCTCATCTGGAAGATCTACTGCAAAAAAAACCTAAAAAAAACCTCAAGAGCCTCCGCATTGGAATCACGCCAATGAAATAATATTTAAATATTTTTCTATGTTTATTAATATTATGATCAATATGATAGATTTTTATATATTGTGCTTAAAGGTGATGCCACAGCATATGTGTGACAGCTTACAGATAAAACTCCAAGATGGAAAAGAAAATACAGATGAAAATTGTGTGTGTGTGTGTGTGTGCGTGTGTATGTGTATGTATGTGTGTGTGTGTGTGTGTGTGTGTGTGTGTGTGTGTGTCCTCATGTACAGTACATACAGGCAGTTATTATGAGCAGCTCTTTACAAAACACAGGAGACACAATATGATCAATGTTTCCGCTTTGTGTGTGTGTGTGTGGGTGTGCGTGTGTGTGTGTGTGTGTGCGTGCGTGTGTGCGTGTGTGTGTGTGTGTGTGTGTGTTGATAGTTGGGGGATGGGGGGGGCTAAGACCTTGCGGCATTCTCTGTGTTGATGGAGGAGACTCTGCAGCAGGATCCATGTGAGAGCAGCGGCAGGAGGAAGTGCATGGCTGGCAGATGGCCAGACCCCCTCCCACACGGAGGCCCTTTGAGATGGCACTGGGTGCAGACACGCGGGGCCCACCTCTATACACGTCACCTCTGAGTCACCCGTTCACCCAGTTGTGCTATGAAGTCATAGTTGTCTTTATTCTCGTCTCCACTCATTTATTTTTACCTTGCACTATTCGGACCTTGCACTTTCTTTGAATAGATCAGGGGTTCCCAAACTGGGATCCATGGCCCCCCAGGGGTCCGTAAAGGAATTGCAGGGGGGGAATTTTATACTTTTTATCATATTCATCCAAACGATATATTTAAATATGTATATATTTCACAAAATACATTTGATATATTTCTTTCATTGCATGTTTCATCATTTATCTTTCTTGGTGTGCTCAAATATAGACAAATATACATCTTGTGTGTGGTCCAACACACATGTCTACTGCAGTGTTTCATAGACAAATAATAAAGGGCCAGGGTCTCCAGGCAGAGCGTAGTCAGCCAAGGGGGCCTTCCCATAAAAAAGTTTGGGAACTCCTGGCATAGATTATGGAACTGCTCACGTGTGTTTTTCGATGAGGTGATCTGTGACGAGGGTGTGTAAATAATGTCATTAACTGCAGCTCGTGAGCGAACTGGCGCGTCGTCGTGTGTATACGCGCGATCCTTAGCGGCGCAGTGGGCGGGGTCCGCTTTCAAAAGCCGCGTGCAGGCCCTGTTGTTGTGTTGATGTTGGTTGGCTGGTTGGTCGGGGTCCGCTGAGCAGCTCCAGCTCGCGCTCGGCGCCGCCCTCGCACCAGGGATGTCAGGCCAGGAAGTACGTTGGAGGAGTAACACCTGCCGCCTCCGGAGAGACAAGACGGAAAGCAGCCACAACCGCACACAGCGCAGCTCCCTCTCCTGCTCCGCGTGCAGCCAGGCTCCTCTCGCTCTTCTCTCCACGTCTTCCTTTTCTTCCCCTCCGAGCTCAATGCTCTGTTTGATCAAAGTTAACACCCTAACTGAAGCCCAACTGTTTGGTTTGCCGTCGTCACGGCAACACTCGGCACAGCACGCGTGGGGAGGATCGTCTAACCGCCCGTAATGGGAATTCTATTTCTCGTTGATTCGAGATAACTTCATTGTCGCGCTAAGGAGGTTTTGAAGCAGCGGTGGATGAAGTACTCAGACCTTCTCCTTGAGTAAAAGTACAAATACCCTGAGACAAATGTATTCAAATAGAAGTGAAAGTGACCACATTGACATTTCTAACAAGGTACAAGTATTTTAGTACTTGCTCTTAAGTGTCCTTAGTGTAAAAGTAGTTTAGTACTGCAGTATCAAAAAGTCCAGTGCCCTGATATAACAGCCTGTTTAATACTTCATAATGTTCAACTGCAGCTTTTTTTCTGCAGATGAGGTTCACGCAGATCCTTGTTAAAATGTAAAATAAAATGGTGGCGGTGTCGTAGTTATTTACAAATATATACAAATATAAATCAAGATTAAGTGTAATGAAGAGAAAGTCGAAAGTCCTACGTACATTTTTCAAGCACCTGCCTTCACTTAAGTAGAGTAAAAAAGTACTTTCAGCCACAGTCTGTTTTGAAGTGAGGCAGCGCGGTGTAACAGAGGCTATTGGTTCAGGAAGTGTTTTCATGTTATTTTTAATCTGCTCTTAACCGCCATCTTGCCCCATGTCTGTTTGTTATTTCCAGGCGTGGAAGAAGCGCTGGTTTGTGCTGCGCAGCGGCCGGATGAGCGGCGACCCCGACGTGCTGGAGTACTACAAGAACGACCACTCCAAGAAGCCCATCCGCGTGATCGACCTGCACTGCTGCGAGCAGGTGGACGCCGGCCTCACCTTCAAGAGGAAGGAGTTCCAGGACAGCTTCGTCTTCGACATCAAGACCTCCGACCGCACCTTCTACCTGGTGGCCGAGACCGAGGAGGAGATGAACAAGTGGGTGCGCTCCATCTGCCAGCTCTGCGGCTTCAACCAGTCCGACGACAACCACGGTAAGGGGGGCCTTCCAGGGAGCTTCCGGGAGCCTTCCAGGGGCCTTCCAGGGGCCTTCCAGGGGCCTTCCAGGGGCCTTCCAGGGGTCTTCCAGGGGCCTTCTAGGGGCCTTCCAGGGGCCTTCCAAGGGCTCCTTGGACCGTGGCTTTCTGGAGACTCTGGGAGTTTCCAGAAACGGGCAAAGTCAGGGAATGTTGGTCTTTCTCTTTGGAGGCTAATAAGCCTGCAGCCTAATAACTATGTAGAAAAGTACGTAAAGGCTCCATGCTGACAAGTTATTTGTCTCGCTTACAATTGACTAAAATGACATTTGATTACTTTCATCAGCCCAGGGATTTGGGGATTTGGTCGCGGAAAAGTCAGGGAATTCCACCTTGCATTTCCAGTGGGATCCCTGCTCTCTCTCTCTCTCTCTCTCTCTCTCTCTCTCTCTCTCTCTCTCTCTCTTTTTTACATGTAGTCCTGCTCTGAACTCAACAGATCTGGGTCACACATATGGGTAAAATAATGGGACTTGGACCAGACTTTGACCGGCTCCCTCTTTTTGAGCCTCTCTCTTTCTTTTGTTTATCTGTGTCTCAAGTCGTTTTTTCGTCCTGTTTTTCGTCCAGCTCTTCGTCCCAATTTTTTCCTGTCCAGTTGAAAAATCAGTCGGAGGTTTGGCCTTGCTGTTCTCTTCCCGTGCTTAAAAACAAAACAAAACAAAAAAAAAGGTTCCCTCCATACTACACAAGATCCTTTTGTTGTTTCAGTTAAAATGGATAACTTTTTCTAATTTCGGTTGAAATCTGAGTCTGGGTCAGTTTAGCTGTTGCATAAAGAATCGACAGGATAAGTGTATATGACTTTCATCTCAGGTTGTTGAGTTGAATTTAAAAGTCAGACTTGGCATCTCAGGCCTTATTAATATCTTTGTTCCCGTCACTTATAACTGTTCACAGCAGAACTTTAAATCTCCTTTTATTATAAATGATGAAATAAAGGAGTTGTACATGATGGGAAGCAAAGCTTTAGGCCTGGGTTGAAATATACCAAACCTATCCCATCATAGTATCATTGTCTATCATCGTCCTGTCATTGCCCAACAGCATTTCATTTCCATTACTCCTCTGCTGTGCTTTATCTTATTATTTTAAAGCGCTTGTTGCTCGGTTGTCAAGAAAAAAAAACAAAACAACAATCTGATAGCAGACGACCATCCACACGATATCGCTGGCAGGTTTTTTTTTTTTGTTCCCTTCTCTGTTGAGAGAGTAGAGTGGAACATCGCTGCCAAATGGACGCCATGTCCGAAAGTGTTATTGATTTTTCCCCATCCTTTGTTTTGCTGGAGACGGGCACTGATCCATCCTTGTCCTCTGCAGAACAATGGGGAGGGTTCACACAATGGGAAATCCTATACGGAGTGCGGAGCTCAGCAGCCCAATAAAACACAGCCACTTTCTGCTCCGGGTTTTGTGCCGCAACCTCTGCTTTTCACATCCCATAATGAAGAGAATTTACCTGCTTTGCATGTTTGGATGGGGAGCGTTTACGAGACAGGCCAGGCCCCAGAGCTGTTTTGGGTAGGTGTTGGCTTTTTACTGCGACATACCATGCTATTAATAGTCGTTTAATTGCGAAATGCTTGGTATTTAAGCATCCGTCCCACTCTAGGGAAACACAGCGAAAGGTAAAACTCAGCCAATATCAACCCTCAAAACCGCAGCTTTATCCCTCTTAAACCAGGCCGTAAACACGCTTTGTGTTTTTTTTTTTCTTTTTTTTTTTCCCGACCATCTGCCGACGCGTTGACGACGCGGCCGATCGCGGCGGATGGCCTGGTGCGCGCGGCGTGGCCGGGTGTGGAGGGGAGCGCGAAAGGAAAACAGTCTCTGGTTCCGCTGTCTTCCCCCGCTCGCCTGTTATTCTCCGCTTGTTTGCGCGCGCCCCGAGGCCGACTGGCCCCTCGTTTGTCGGCCGCCGTCTATTCCTGTTCCCGCGTCGGTTGCCGTCGGCGGCGACCCGGAGGTTTGTCGGAGAAAGACAGAGAACCGAGGACGGTGGAAGCCATGGATGTGGCTCTCCCTTGTTTTTTTCCCCGACAAACGACAACCTTATCTGGTCCAGAAGACAGGCACCGGACCCGTCGCTCTGCTCGCTCATAGACCGTGCACGCAGATAGACACTCGTTGTGCCCTCCCCCACCTTTCCCTCCTCCTCTCTCTCTCTCTCTCTCTCTCTGTCTTTCTCTCTCGCCCCCTCTTTACACACACACACACACACACACACACACACACACACACACACACACACACACACACACACACACACACACTCACACTCAGAAACATAAGCCCAAATCAGTTTTGATGCAGACCATCTGCCTCCGCACCCTCCCTGTAAAAGAGGCTTTGCATAAGAGACATTTATGGACCTTTGCTGGCTCCGTCTCCAGAGACGGGGGAGGGTTCCATACGACCCCCCCCCCCCCCCCCCGCGCCCCACACACACACACACACCCTCACACACACACACACAACTGTAATGCAAAGTGCAAAACCTGGCTGCCCCTACTCAAGACAAATTGCTTCCATCTCCACAACCGAGTGCGGCCATTTGATGCGCTCTGGGTATCGACTGAGCACTGTCCATCATATGGAGTATGGGACGGTTCTGTGGCGTTCAATGCCATATTTTGGTACCAAAGCACTTACTTTGTGCAGCATCAGCCAAAATACGATGAAAGGTCAGTACAACAGGAGTAAACAGGTCGCGACATCGATAAAAGCGAAGCAGGGCGTGTTTTCCTTTTGAGAACTATGAATTCTGGTGTAAAAATAGAGAAATGGTGTTGAAATAAGTGTTGTTTCGGCACCGAATCACAGAGGTTGTATTGAGTTATTTTCAAATGGGGACAAGTCCTGCAGCCAGGTAACAAGGTGCTGTCGTTTTGGGAATTCAAAGGAATGGAAAATAACTGAGAACTGGGCTCCTACAAAAATGTTAAATCTTTCTTAAATCCAAATTATTGACGATAACTTACGACAACCTTCATCCTGGCGTCTGGAGGTGGGAGGCCTTCACTGCACCTCCAGCGGGAGCTGAAGGCGGGAAACCGACGTAGCCGCTCATGGTTGATGGAAATGATTAACAACACTGGAATGCATCCTCCAATAATCCCGCTGCCTGAGCCGCTACCCACTGTATAATACTGCAATCATTCCCAAGGCGGTGTTCTTTTCTGTGATAATGGATACAAGAGTTGTATAATAATTATGTGGCACAGTCAGGTGTGACCACCAGAGTCCCGAAACGCAGGAAAGAACGAAGTACGGCGCTAACGTTATTATAGAGCGGCCCGGTCCAGGCGTCATCCAAGGGAGTCACGAAGACAAAGTAGTCTCAAAACTAATTTTAAACGTGTGACAGGTTTTTCAGTCGCCGAAATAGATTTGCAAATATGTAGGTGATCAGTCAGGCGAGCACCAGCCGTCTGGTTTGCTAAGTCGGAAAGCATTCCTCAAAATTCACTGTTTTCCAGTTTGTTTTTCCTCCGTCGTGTTGAGCGTTGGAGAAAGATTCCCGTTCAACGCGGCGCTGACCCGCCGGTTCCCGCCGGGATCTTGTGCCCCCCCCCCCCCCCCCGTTTCTGTGATTTATGTTTCTTTGACCGCGCTGGTATCGATGGTGGAACCCTGATCCAAACGTCTCTTTCAGTCGATGGTCGGTTGTTTTTCCTCCAGGGCAGCTGCTGCTGCTGCTGCAGCCAGCGTGCCATCAAACGTGGGAGTTACCTCTCTCCTGAGGAGGGGAAAGGCTGGGGCTGAAATCCTGAGAAGTTAGTCACTCGTACCAAGCAAATATTACAAAACTCAGCGGCCATTTGTCGACATTTTCATCAAGGATCCTGCTGATCTGAGAGGTCTTCCTTCATCCGATCCTGCTGATCTGAGCGATGAAGGTCATTCGAGCGAGACGGCCTTTTGGGTCGCTGAAAGTTAAAAGGTTGCCGAGCCATGATTATGAAACAATGAAGCTTTATTACGAAATGATGACTTCTTATTAGCTCCATGAGGAGTGGACAGCGTGAACCAGGGGACTGTGGTTCTGGTACCTGTCTGTCTGCATTCCCATACTACCCATAAATGAGTGGGAACCACCCGGAGTGTTGCTCAGGCCCTAGTCACGTCTGGGAGTTCTATAAAATCACAGCCGTGGATTAATCGCACAGGGTCGATAACGTTATCGGCGACCTAAAACTCCTCCGGTGGAAAGAGTGACTCCTCCAAAAGCGAGGGTTCCGCCGCGTTCGGCTCCGGCCGGACGCTCCCCCTCGGCCCCGCGGGCTCTGGGGGAGCAGGAGGTGGGCCCATGGCATCCCTTCGGGTCCTCCCGAATGATGCAAACGCATTTCTTTCCTGTTTCTCCTCTTTCTTTCCCTCTCCCACCCTTTTGGCTGTTTCTCTGCCATTCCCCGCTCCTCACATCCAATCTGTCTCTCTCTCACAGACCGTCTGATACGGACCTTATTTGGGTTGCTCACTGTCCAATTTAAGCAAAACACTAGAAAATCATGGGGGACATAAAATCATAAATATCGAGGTTGGTAGTAGCTATATTCACGGTTGCAGTGAATATCACCAAAAAAACACAACTGGTCTGGGAACCGAGAAATATGATCTAGTATTGATCTTGAAAATGCAGAACATAAAACCCTGTTTGGTTGCACTTCTAAGGTGCTGTCCCTGCAGCTCAGAGACTCAGCTACCGAGACTGAAACTCAGACACACGCAAAAAAACAGTGCTTCACGTCACTTTGTTTGCCAGCGGGTGTGTCCTAACAACCGCTGGCCACACAGGAGAAGAGGAGGCGGCAGAGGCGGAAAGCTCCACGTTGAGAGGCTCTTTCAGAAGAGATGATCACATCTTCTGTACGCGCCGTTTCCTATTCATGGATACGTCACTGTTGTTTTGATAGTTACTGGACCATTGTTTCCGACCCATTTCCCAGGTCGTCGAGTCTATTTCTTTGGACTTTTAGGCCTTTTCAGCCGATTTCCCCTCCTGCCTCCGCCCCTCACCCCCCCCCACCCCCGAACGAAAACTGGGAATGTGTTTACATGATGCATACATACAACATGTTACATACAACACCATGCATGAGCAACACCGTGGCATCCAGTGATAAATGAGGTTGATTCTCTAGGAAAAATAGATTGGAAGCAGGGGCCACTGCGTTTTGAGGATTCTTCTGTGTAGCTGAGTCACGAGGGCCGCAAAGAGTGTAAAGAGGTGGAAATTGTGTGAGCTTCTAGTCGCCACACTTCACTTTGTGGCGATTACTGGTTTAACCAGAACCCCAGAGTCTAAACTTTTGATATCAAAATTTGTTATTCCACAACAATACGTGCAGCTTGTGTACCGCAGCTGTAGAAAAACATTCAAATAACTCCCGAATGCAAAACCAACCCTGGAGGTGGTGCACTGTACATCTTCATCGTGTGTTTTCACCGGAACTAGGGCCGGCAAACCCCTTCCGCAGGTCCCGCTGTGGATGTTAAAGTAGGTGCTCGGTCGCGCTCCACGCACACAGACACGTGTTCCTCAAGCTGTGTTTGCCGCTGACTCCTCCCCTCGCAAAGTGCCCTTCGTAGGAATTGATTTTTGCCGAACTAACGAGACTCTGTGGTACTGGAAGGTCAGGTTTCTGCTGCCATTAAAATGTCTGGGAGCGGAGCTGGCTGCTTTCTGTGGCTGCCGTGCATCCCAGAATACCACTTTCCGTTGCCAGGGCAACAGCCAAGATGGCCTGGCTGAAAAACAGAGACTGAGGGGACATTGTGTGCACCATCATCAAAGTCATCAAAGAAGAGGCCCATTATTCCTGACCTTCCGAACGGGGAAGGAGGATGCCGGCCGCTGTGACTCATGATATGGGTCCGATTCTTTAGAAAAGATTAAAAAAAAGGCGATTTCTAAAAACGTGCACAAGCACAATACGGAATTCATCAATAGAGATCGTGCAGTGTTTAAGATAAGACAAGAGAACACTTTACTGATCCGCAGCAGGTAATACAGTTGCAGCAGAAGTTGACAGAACAGTGCAAGAAAAATGTAAATAAAAAAATAACCATTCAATGATGCCAACTAGTGAGCCCATATTTGACAGATTTTAGTCAGCCACAACATTAAAACCACCAATAATAGTCACTTATATTGTGTAGCTCCCCCTCGTGCCCCCAAAACAGCTGTGACCCGTGGAGGCATGGACTCCACCAGACTCTGAAGGTGTCCTGTGGTATCTGGCACCAAGACGTTGGCAGCAGATCCTTTAAGTCCTGGAAGTTGGAGGTGGGGCCCCCGTGGATCAGGCTTGTTGTTCCAGCACATCCCACAGATGCTCCATGAGATCAGACCCTAACCCCACCCATCCACTCGATGTAGAAGAAAGGGTGATTCATCAGACCTCCACCTTCTTCCATTGCTCCATGGTCCAGTGGTGACGCTCACGTGTCCATTGTAGGTGCTTTCAGGGGTGGACAGGGGTCAGCATGGACACTGTGAGCTCCCATACGCAGCAAGCTGCCATGCACTGTGTGTTCTACACCTTTCTATCATAGCAACATTCACTGTTTCAACACCTTGTTCTACAGTCGTTCTACTGTGGGATCCAACCAGACGGACTAGACTTCACTCCCCACGTGCTTCAATGAGCCTTGCCACCCATGACCCTGTCACCGGTTCACCGCTCGTCCTTCCTTGGACACTTTTGGTAGTAACCACTGCAGAGCGGGAACAGCCACAAGACCTGTGCTTGTGAAGATGCTCTGACCCAGTCGTCCAGCATCACAATGTGCTCCTTGTCAAAGTGGCTCAGATCCTTACGCTGCTCCAACACATCAACTTCAACAACTGACTCTTCACTTGCTGCCTCATAAAATAATAATATATAACAGTATATATATAATAATAATATGTAACAGTATATATATAATAATAATATGTAACAGTATATATATATATATATATATATATATATATATATATATATATATAATGTATAACACTATATATAATAATAATAATAATAATATATAACAGTATATATATAATAATAATATGTAACAGTATATATATATATATATATATATATATATATATATATATATATATATATATATATATATATATATAATGTATAACACTATATATAATAATAATAATAATGATGAATAATAAAGTGAAAAAAATTAAGTACAAATATAAAGATATATATATATATAAAGATATAGAGTACATTGAAATAAATATGTTAGAAAATAAATATAATAATTGTGTTCAATGATGCCAAGCTGTGAGCCCAGCAACAGTGCAATAATCTGCAATGATGATACGGATATTAAATCTATTTTTATAATATAACTGGGAATAAGTATATTTGGGATAAATAATTGGTTGTGCACAGCTCCCCTGGTGGTGCTTAGGTGGAGGTTGGTGTGTTTTTATCAGATCCTGGGTGGGTGGTGTGTGTCCCCATCCAGCTCAATGGGGCCACTGAATGGAGCCGTGTCTCGTCCATCCCCGGCTTTGTTGTTTTGAAGCCTCCCGCCTCCCGCTCCTTCCCTCCATCTGGACCCGCCGCCGCTCCGCCGCCGTCGAGCTCTGATTGTCGTCCTTCAATCGCTTTCAGTGTTCCGGGAAAAAAGAAAAATGCTGATTTTGTGGATTGTCTTTTGTTCTTTTGGCTGAAGGTGTGGAAAGATGTGAGGTTTTTTTTTTTTTGTAGGAATGGCAAGAAGGAGAAATGGGAAATCTCTGACAAAGACAATCGTTTGTCATAATTGAAGCCTGAGTTATCCAGGAACTGAATATTTAAATGGCCGACTGACTAATGGAGATTTAACTGACTGAACTAAATAAATTTTAATGATAATATGCAGGTCGTTTTTTAAAGTGGAATGCGTGTCCAGATTCAGAGATTGCAGATTCCAGACAATGATATCGACAAAATCAGAATTTTATCGTCACTACAAACTCTCCTGGCTCATTGCATCTTCAGCTGTTACGGGGAGCATTAATTTACTGGATATACTCTTCTAACTTCCTGCTTTGTTCCTCAAACCAGAAGATCCGCGCTGAAAGTCACTAAAACTGTCATTAAATTATTCAAACATAAATTATTCACCTATTGAAAAAAAAAACATGAAATTATTATGAAAGTCCTTCTTTAATATCTCCCTTTGTGGGGGAAGATCACACTCCAAACATGGAGAAGGAATCTGCATTTCTCTGAATACCTCTTTGGGTTTAGATCTCTCAGTGACCTTCATAGATTAATCAAATAATCCAGATAATCAGGCGATTCCTTGACGGAAGATAACTGTGGCTTCTTGGGTTCTGGCTGTTGTTGGTGTTTACTGTTCATATGTGGTTGTGTGCGGTCACCGTGGTCAGGATGTTTTTGACCAGCAGATATCCCTCCTTCCTCTTTAACACATACTGGTATCCTAAAAATACCTTTCCTAGAACATATTGTGTGTTATCACCAGGTGAGTTGCATTACATTTCACTGCATATATGTATGAAAGTATGTATATGTATGTGACGAATAAACCTCTTGAATCTTGAATCTTGAATCCCACAAGTCAGTGCACATCGTGTTATGTATGTATGTATGCGTGAGTATATATACATGTATATGTGTATATGATATCCTGTATAATTGTAGTGTTACTAGGGTTAAAAATATTTCATGAACCACTGCCGCTGACCCCAGTGGGAGGTGAAACTCAGCGCTTCATGTGGTGGTGAGACAGCACGGCTAACCAGACCCATGGAAACAAAGGCGCACGGAACAGATCGACAGTTCCACGCAGCCGAGGCAAACTGCCAACAGACTGACCCATTCACCCAGGAGGAAAAAAGCACTCAAGGTTATTAGATTGAAAACCTCCCATCGTGCATTGGGAGGTCGGTCTAGTTGAGTGTACGGTGTGTTTGGGACCGGTAGGTTGCCGGTTCCAGTGTCGGGGAAGAAAACACGGGTGAATGTTAATCCATATTAAAAGAAAAAAAAACTACATCTAAAATAAAAACGCACTGCTTTGGCGCACGGATCGTGGGAGAGCCGGGCACAGTCGACACCGTCAGACAGGAAGCGTCGAGGCACAGAGTCGGCCCTGCCGAGCTATTCGGGGCTGAAGCCCCTAACGATGCATAACGAACCGTCCCCAACGTTCTTTTACCGTAATACCTGAAAGTGGGGGCACAAAAAATCAGCATCGTCTACCAAGGCAAGTTCACCGCGCCGGAGCGAGGTGCTGAACAGCCGCGGTTCCGGTACAGAAACCCGGTGATGAACCACGATGGGGGACTGTGGCTCCGCCAGGAAGCCTCAGGAGCCGCGTGCTGCTGTCAGAAACGACCACGTGTGCTCCGTCCACATTTCCTGAATAATAAAGGTTGAAAGCCAGCCAACCCCCCGCTATTTCCTTCTTCCTCATCCTCCAGCGCCAGACGGATATGAGATGTGGTTATCAGCGTGGCAGATCCTTGTCGTGTGTTTGGTCAGACCCGCGGCCCGTTGGGAAGCTTGCTTCAAAGCCGGGCAGCTCTGCAGGTACTACTGCTGCGTTTCCACACAAAGACCGCTCTGCACCCAGATGTATTGTTGGGGTCAAACGCCCTCTTTACTTTTTGGCTGCCGTCCGGTGGCTTTGGCTCAGTTCCACTTTTCACGGTGAGGGATAGAAAAACGACGCTGTAATGAATGGTGATGAATCCTTTATTTTTTATTTTTATTTTTTATGTATGGTTTCTATTCATGTCTCGTCTCTTCGTGCGCGGTATCTACACCTCCACGCGTCATCATGCTTTTAGAGACCTGTCTGGGTTTCTGAACCGCTGCCAGTGACTATTGCCGAATCACTGTTGCATTGTGGTCGGGAGCCTTGGTCACATGAATCTGCCAAGCACGCAGACTCACTGGAGTAATGTGATCAGCGACCGCTCGGCAAAGCTCCATTCTTCTCTCGGCCGCGGAGGACCGAGGGGCAGTGTTAGCCGTGTTGTTTGGGTAATTGCTCTCCGGCCAGTCAATTTCACCATTTTACGTTCCTCCTGATCGCGGCCGGTGTCTCATGGCTCCCATCGTCTGCCTCGAGCTCTGCCCGACCCGTCTGGGCTGCAGCCGGTGTCCGCGCTAGGGACCGAAACCCCGCAATCACTGCGGATGGCGGTGTTTAAAAAAAGGCGCTGAAAATCGGGTCTTAAAAGCCAGGCTCCTGGATTTTCTTTCGTTGGGAATTTTCTCCAGTGCGACGCCGTATGACCTGGTGTAATGCAACCTTCCAGCCCTGAGACACGCCCCCCTTCCGCCCGAGGACGGGAGCAGGATTCATGGCCTCCTGGCGACCGAGACGACACCGTCAAGAGCGCACGGTCTCCCCCAGACTTGTGTAAATCCTAAACGACAAAAAGAAGATTGTAGCGTCCGAGGGGTCCGCGCGGCGCCGTGCAAACCCTCACGTATCTCAACACATATCTGAAGTTAATTTACGGCGACCACTTTAGCCGTCTCTGGCCCTTGGGGTGATATTTCTAAATGCAATCTATTATGTAACATTAAGGGAATTGGGTTTTTTTTTTTTTTCGGGTCAAGGAATAAATTCTCAAATTGAAAGCCGGTGGGTTGTACATCTTCTTGATACTCATCTTCTATGGAACATCTCAGGGGTGAAGCCGCTGCGGTCGCTGGATTTGGCAAAGGAAACTACTTTCCGTTACTACGTATTTCCGCTCGATATCGTGTCAGTAGGTTGGTGGCAATTTTAGTTTTTTCCTGCGTTGCAGATTATATTATCAAAATGTCCTCATCTAACTTTGGACGGACTGGAAGGAAATCAGTTCTCCACAAAGAAGTCCTTGTCCTCAGACACCCGGCAGACTTCTAATTTTGGCGTCCTGAGACGGGGCAGCCCACTTGGATTAGATTATGGCCGCAGAGCAGATGAGGTTCTAGGTGATGTATTATACAACGTAATTGGGAAATTGCTCATGGACGGAGTTGCTCTTTGACCCAGAGCGGCCATATGTCGCTCAGCAGCCAAAGGGTGTCGGAAGGGGGGGGTCGTTCAGAAGCCCTGTTGTTCATAGGCAGCCGTTTGTTTTCCGCATGAGGCTGAGGAACACGAAGCCCAGAACATCCTGAATGTCCCTTCACCCCTGTGACGGCCCGACGATTGAGATTTCCGCTCGGTGGCGGAAAATTGATTGTTTACCGCCTCCATTTTGTGCTGGTAACTGCATGGCGCTAATAGGTTTAGCCCACCTCCCGCTGTTGCAGGGAGTCTTGTGAATTAGTATGAAATGAAATAACCTGCACCCTGATGAAGGCCTGGGGGCAGGGAGGCATCGGTCAGCCCACTAAATAAAGGCGTCTAATTATTTTCCGCCACAAAAGAAGTTGTGCCTCGGTAATAACTTTGAGAACGGCTTATTGTTACAGGTCATTCTCATGAATTACTATAGTATGGCTGTGAATAAATGTGCTATCATCCAGTGTTAAAGTCTGAGGAAGAGCAATCACTGCTGTTTCTGCTTGTAACTGCAACGGTGTGGTAGTTAGTTTGCCGATCGTTGGTTCTTTTCTCCGGCTTTTCTCCGAGTTCTTCAGGGGGCTTTTCTTTCTTTTTTTTCTTTTTTTGGTTGATTCCTCTCCCGATCTTTACCTCTCAAAGTGACCTCGCCATGCAGGGAAAAGGGGGAAAAACAACTGAGTTTCAGGAAAAAATTAAAATAAATTCAGAAAATAATATGGGTGTGTTCCGCCCGGTCGCTGCTGCGGTTCCTCTGTTCCTGATACAATTACTGCTCCGGCGGCAGCATACATCACCGGAGCCATTAGTGTCAGTGATGAGGCACGAAGGCTTCATGTGCCGGGACTCTCGTCCTTCATCTGCCTCCGTCCCTGACAGCCTGTGTGACAGCTAATCGGGAGGTCAGTGTGAGCGCACACGCCTTGAACACGCACACTCTGTGAGGGTTCTTCCACTGGAAAAATGGTGGTTTCTGTCCTCCTCCAAGCCAACCCTGGTCCTCTGGACGTCCGTGTGATTGTCCTCCTACAGTACTCTTCTCTACGCACGTTATCCGGACCAACGTTACGCTGGCTGTGGCATTCTGCGTGCCGTGAATCTTGTGAATGCAATAAAACCATAGGACAAGGTGAACACAAAATTGGCTGTGAGGACGAAAACCAGGCCTGTCTGAGAAACATGCTGCGAAGACTACAAGAATACATACGTGAACAGCGAGCGAAATACACAAAAATAACGACCCTGTTTACGGTAAAAAAATGGCAACAGCACAAAAAAAGTGAAGGCAAAACTCCATTGAACGAATTGACAAGCTCCCAGTGTACACGTATATTGCTTTATTTACACATGCACCAGGCCGCCATGCACAGACTGCATGAAAAACCTCCAAAAGACCGGATGTGATAAAGGAGACACTAACACGGACTGGGTGGAATGCTATCAACGTGCTTTTTGCTTTTGAAAACAAAAAATGACAGAAGCACCACTTTGGCCTTTTCTCCTGGTTGTTCCAGCCAGGGAGGTTGTTCATTCCTCGCAGCGCTCTCCCTCGCAGGGAGGTGGGCGGACGGGAGAGAGGGGGGCACTATGTAAAACAGATCAATATATCCGCCCGTGTTCTCAGGATGAAAGCTTTTACTGTACAGTACAGAGCTTTTTGTGCCTAAACGAGATGACGCTCCGCTCGCCCGGGGGAAGGAGGGAGCCCTCCAAACAATGGTGTAATTGAGGACGGTTTCTGGGCGGTGGGGGGGGTTGACTGGATGGGAGGAGGGGAGCCGGGGGGGGGAGTCCCTTGCCTGTGTGGAGCCCGGGCAGCTCGCTGTCCACCGGCCCAGAGACCCCACCGCCGTGGCCTCTTCCCCCAGGCCTGGATGTGACCTCATTCAGCGAGCTGGGATTGAGCCCGGGCCTGGGTGTGGATGTGTGTGTGTGTGTGTGTGTGTGTGTGTGTGTTTGTGTGTGTGGGAACACAGACAAATGCGCGCATTATCACGCACGCACTCACACACACACACACACACCCCATCTCTTTGTGCCGTCCATTTGTAACCTCCTGGTTTGCAGGCCACTGCTCTGTTATCAGGAGGTCAGCTGACGTGTTTACCACTTCCACCGTCTCTGCAGATGTTCAATGTGCAGTACTTCTGTGCATCGGTAAGAACCTGTTTCCAGGTTCCAGGCTCGTGCCGGGTCCTTGCGGCGTTTTTGCCCGTGTGGATGTTTCCCAATTGATTGGTACTCGACAGCCCCGCGCCTATTGGTGCTTCTCAGCCACTGTAGGACGACTTAGAAGGGGTTTTATTATGACAGTCATGATTCCGCTGAACTCCCACTGTATTTTAATTTCATAAGCAAATATTGTGATGCACTGTTTATCAATATCATGAGGAATTCCCGATGGTCATTTGGATAATAAATGAATATATCCTATCGTTCACAAGAGTAGACCGACACCCTTTCAGGCCAGCACTCCACTTAGACACAGATGTATTTTTCACTCTGATTATTTTTCGGTGCTCTTCCCTCCCACTCGGTGCTGTGGGTGGATAAGCGGTCAGGCTCACTCCGCTCTCCTGCAGCGTGATGCTCAACATGCGCCTCCTCACTTTGCTTTCCTGCCAAAGGCGTCGCCGCCGTTCGGGCCCCGGTTTGGTCTTGACTTTAAAGCGGTGGTTCTCAACCGGTGGGTCCCGGTCCTAAACCGGTCCGCGGGTCCAACCTGAGTGGGCCGCCGCCGTGTGCACCCACTAGTGTCATCACGAGTGCTCCTTGAATATTATTGTGTTTTCTATCCGGATCCTGAGACCCGTCGAGGGCTTCTTTCTTTAGAGGCTTCTTGTAGGAACAGTTCAGACTCTATCGCTGGGCAGTGGCACTTCTCGAAACAAAGGGCAGTTTGATGGAACCGCGGCGCCTGCAGGATGACCCTGGTCGGCGAGGGCTTTAGTGGGATTTTATGACCGCGCGCCGTGTCGCTAATGTGCTCCTTCAGCCCCAAAAGCCCGGGGATTGTTTGCTGTGCCGCTCCCGCGAGATGGATAGATACCTCAGCTCTATTGATTATGTTTAGAGGGCGGCCTGAGAGCCACTGAGTGGAGGCTCCGCGCATGTCGAGGCTTAGAAGCATCAATCTGAGTCCTGCGCCCTTTGACTCCATTGATCATCACAACAAAATGAGGATGCCGTGCAAGCTTTACTCAGCTTATGTTTTCTTTCCTTCCACGTGGCAGAGGGTCACACTGCCGGAGCGCATATGATCTGGGTCACGCTGGAGTTGTTAAATTCTAAACCATAAAGGGCTGTGTCAAATGTTAGTGGGTGAATCGTTTAAATGGAAAGCAGTGTTTATTCAGCGCTCGGCGAGACACCGAGGCCACGCCCAGCGCTTTACAATTGAAGCCTGTCGTTCAAGGCGAGCGGAGCCGTGAGCACAGATGGTCATGAGGGAGAGGCCCAAACGCCACCATCACAACATGTTATCTGAATTTTGTGGCAGCTCTTGTCCGTCTTCGGCTCGTGTCTCACTGTCCTTTTTTTTTTTTTCAACCTTCGTTTGTTATTGTTTTCCCGCACATCTTTGTGGGTTTTTATGGGATTGTGTGTCATGGTGTGATGTCGTCTCGGACCCCGGGAAGACCCCAAGCTCCTCGAGGCGATCCTCACAATAAACAATAAACATTTTTGTAAAAGTTCTGAACTGATGCAGGAAGGGGAGATGTGACATGGACATTCTCAATACCAAACATAAAAAAATAGAAATAAACGTCCTCTAACGAGGACTTCAATACGTGTAACTAGCTCCTCTGCACCTCTGACCCCACTGTCCCTGGCTCCATGCGGTGAATTGAGTCCCTCACACTCCACTTCCCTTTGTCTCGGTGTGTTTCCAGATGGCCGCTCGGCCCACCTGCCCCGCTCCCAGGGCGCGGACGTCCCGGGCTCCGTGCCCCCCGTGACGGGGGAGCGGAAGCCCTCGGCGCCCGTGCACTCCAGCACGCCGCTGCTGTTCACCTTCGACGTGCCGGCGCGCCACTCGCACCACAGCGCTCTGTCCAACAGCGCGCCGCAGGACTACCTCCTCCTCCATCAGTGCATGAGCAGGAAGACGGAGAGCGCACGGTAAGGGTCGCGACCCCCCCTCCTCACCCCGCCGTCCGGCCGGTCCCGGTTTCCTGCCATCCCATAATGCAGGTCAACCTACAGGTTCATGGCATTTCCTCTTCCTGGACGCCCCCCCGAGGTTTAGAACCACTGGTGCTGGGACGGGAACGACACAGACTCTCAGCAGCGCTGATGGGGAGACGCACACGTTAGATCAGTCTGTTGAAGAAAGATAAAACGTGTGCGATGGATCAGTCCGCTGCCAATCTGTGCTTCTGGACTCTAGTTTCAAATAAATAACAAAGGAGAGATTGTCTTTCATATTTAAACCGCAAGGAAATATTTGCTTTTGTGACAATCCAAAAGAGCCTGAATCCTATTGTTTTTTTTACGTACATTATCCGTCTGAGGCAAAGCCCCACGTTGATGGAAATAGGAAACTGGACAGAAAAGTGTTGAATGAAAATCATTTCTTTGTTAAAGCAAATAGGCAGAGTTTCGATATCCTTGATAAATAAACTCTATTGACCTTTTTTTTTTTATCAGAATCTAATAATCACGGTTGGGGACAGACTTATAGTTTCCGCCGATACAGGGAACCCATCTGATGCATTACATTCACTGGTGGATGGGCGGTTTCGTTTTGGGTCATACTGGACATCAAATAATGGAATCAAACAAGCATCTTACAAACTTCCATGTGTCAAAAAAGCTGAAATCAAAGTCATTTTTTTTTCAAATCTGACCTGTTCCTTTGGAAGATTAAGATTTTTGTATCAGTGATGTTCTCCTGTACGGATACCCAGCCCCGGATCTCGGCTGATATGCAATACCACTATTGATGTCTGCCCTTCCCGGAACGGGAAGCACAACCAAATAGAAGTCCAATGAGGATACTTTTCTTTGTGCCTTTATTAGCACGTTTCTTTCTTTGATTGTACGTCCAATGCAATCCTTGTTTTCCACCTTGGCTCACCTCATCATACCCGGTTCCAAGAACCAGAGGCAGCTCTCATGTGAAACCGTCCAGAGTAGGGCCGACGCAGGGCGCGATCAATGAGGCTGACACCGCAATCCATCAGCTCCACAGGATCAGATTGAGCCCCGAGCCGGGGTCCGTCGGCCCTCCCGTTTGCACATAAATCTGCCGTGGGGGACCTCTTGAAACGCTGGAAATCAAAGCTCTGGGTCCATCTCATCAGCATTACGCAGGCGTGCCTCCATCGCTCCGCATCTGCCGGCGCACGGCAGCGCTCATCAAGAAACAGGTTATGAATCACTGCCGACGTGGCTCTGGCGCCTTATGAATCATGTCTCAATGACATTCCGTCAGGCTGACCACCAGTGGGCCAGCTTTGGGTGAATCATTGTATAGGCTGCCCTGCGGAGCCTTGGTGACGGAAACCAGACTGATGGAGAAGGTTATTGATTAATGTATGAGACGCCGTGGCCTGCAGTCAATGTCGCAGGAATTGATGCAAGGCGGCGTGATCTGACACAAAGAATTAAGAAGGTCGTCAGAGGGCGCAACCTCACGGCTGCATTAATTGCATCACATTGATGCAGCGCGTCCCCCAGAAAGAAGTCATGATCTTGATCTACGCTAATCTGCGCCGGAGAAACGAGTCCCGGTCAGAGGAGCGGCGGTGCTTTTCAAAAAGCAGGGGAAGGCCTCTGCTCAACTGACCGTCTACACGAGTCCAAGCTGCAGCGCAGTCGCTGCACTTGGCGCTGGGGGTCACATCCCATAAAGAACGGAATAAGTGAACCATGTCCCATGGGTGGCTGACCCGGGCTGGGAAACTGTGGGAAAGAAAAAAATTCTGAATCACAACAAGGAGGGCCTCTCTCTCAGACACGCTAACATGTCAGATCAACAGGCAGAAATGTGAGCTATGTATTCATTTAATAACACACAGTAGACATGCTGAGATGAAGGTGTGCCAGCACTGGCCCTCATGTTTGATCGCTAGAAAACCCAGTTGGTGCAAAAAAAAATCTCCCATCTCTGCAGTAGTTGTGCATTGCCCTCTAGTGGCAGTTTAGTTCATTGCATCAGTCAAAATAAGTGAGAGGAGATGAGGAGTTTACTCCCATTGTTTTCGGGGAGATTGGCAGCGAGAGAGGTGGCAGATGTGATGTGTGTCTGCGATGGAGCTGCTGGAACATGGATACGATGAAGACTAACGTGTATGTGTGTGTGTGTGTGTGTGTGTGTGTGTGTGTGTGTGTGTGTTGCAGGAGTGCCAGTTTCTCCCAGTCCACTCGCAGCAGCAGTCTGTTCGTGGGCAGCGACTTGGCGGGGCAGAAGCTCTCCCACGGCCTGTCGCACTGTGTGAATGGGCTGGGGCCGCAGCTGCAGGGCTTCTACAGCCTCCCCAAGCCGGGGAAGCACCAGCACCCGCTGCACGCCGACGCCCAGGAGGCCTGCTACGTGCTGCCCCGCGGCTACAGCGCCGAGGGGCCCGCACACGGGGGCCTCGGGGAGCTGGACCTTGAGAACGAGGAGGTATACACCTTCAAGACGCCCTGCAACGCGCTCGCCACCGTGCACGGCGGCGAGCGGGCGGCCACGGACAACTACGACCTGCCGACCACGCCCGGCTCCTTCTACCAGATCCCGCGCACGTTCGATAAGAACCACAACGCCGTGACGCCGTCCGGCTCGGAGTCCTCCTCCTCCGCCCCGCCGCCCCGCCCCCCCAAGCCCAGCCAGGGGTCGGACGGCCCGTGGGGGAGCCCCCAGTCGCTGGGGAGCCAGAACGGGGAGGTGACCCCCGTCGCGTCGGTCATCCCTCGGAGGAACACGCTGCCGGCGGTGGAGAACATCCGGCTGCACAGAGGTACGGTGCAGCCACGTGGCAGAGCGGTGTGAGCTCCGGTGGGACTCCTCTAACGCTGGGTCTGTTCCATCTTGGTGCAATCCAGCATAGATGGTACAAATACACAAACTAATACATTCATTCCCAGTTGGAATCGCACATATCACCACCTACATTTCTCATATTTAGATTCCCCTCCGAGCTGTAAACAAAACCGCTTCCGTGTCGTTCCACGGGACGCTGACGGTGTTTTTCAAGTTGACAGAGCTGCCACACACGCTCCGTCCACAACCCCAGCGACAGAGCGAGTCTGTAGCCGGAGTTTCCCACGGAAGACCGATGGAGCGCCTGGTGTCCTACGTCAGGACGCTGTGCCTGCGAGGAAGTGTGTCTACACCCTGTGCGCACCAACGGAACAAACTCTGTGTTTGTTTATGGGTTCCAGCTGTTTTCCCAACGAGGATCCACTGTGACGCTGTGATCACGTGGAACCCAGTCGCCACTGATGACGCAAACTGAACCTTTCAAACCACATATTTCAACATATTTAACATTAAACATATTTTACATTAAACATATAGCATCTAACATATAACATATTTAACATACAACATATTTAACCGGTTTTGTTGTTTTTAGTTTTTAGTTTTTTTTACGTGGGCTCCGTCGTCGTCAGTCTTCCCGCCTTGTGGTATCGCTGTGTTCAGGATGTGATTCCTCCTCTTCCTCTTCCTCTCCCTCCGTCTCCGTCGCCTCCTTCCGACGTCGTGCTGATTCACCTCCGCCCGGGGTCGTTCTCATGAAACCAAATTTCCGGAAATGGATTGAAGCTCATATTGACAGAGAATGTGAAGTAATTCATTTAAATATTAAAGTACACAGCGCCCACGTCATGGTGCGCTGAGTTGTTTTTAACTATATAATTTTGGTGTTTTTTTCGATGCTTTTCTTATCAAAAATTGAAAAACCTGAACACGTCCGTACAATTTAAGATTAAAAAAGAGCTGTTACGGTAATGGATGCACTTTATCTTATCTTGATCTTTGTGTAAAATACCGGAACAAACAATGACAGTTCAAAGATGTATAATCTTTATTTATAAAAAAAAATAAAATAAATTAAAGAGACACTTCATGTCCGTAACAACGTCTTTTTGCCCGGACGATTAGGGTAATTCACTTTGTGATGAAGAAAAACACTCAAATAACATCACGGTTAAAAAACAACCAAGCGGAGCATACAGTAGGCGTTGCATACTTCAATATATGGACATTTAGTCATTTTTTTACATTTAGTCATTTAGCAGACGCTTTTATCCAAAGCGACTTACAAGGGAGAGTAACATTCAAGCTACATTGCGACAGAGATTAGTGTAACAACAATGGACGAATTATTTCACATTCTCTGTGAATATGCGCATCAATTCATTTGGGACATGTTTTACGGTGGTTTCATGGGAAGGACCCGGCCGCTCAGCAGGACAAAGCCGTCCGGTCTGGCAGACGCGGTTCTGCTCAGACGCTAATGGCATTCAAGCCACGAGGCCTCGTTCCAGCCTGATAAATACTGAGGCAAAAGGAGGACGGACGGACGGAGGCCCAGGGACGCTGAGCGGCTCTGAGCGGCTCTGAGTGTGCTTTGAAGAAGAAAGAAGAAACAGTCTTTATTCTTCACGCAACACACCACACTATAACACATGCTTGCACACACACATGCTTTTAATGGTGGCCAGTGAAATGGTTCCTCTGCTTTTGACCCATCCTGGCTTGTCCTTCCTCTGGGGGCACAGCCGGGAGCAGTGGGCAGCGTACGTGGACGCGCCCGGGGACCAGGTGATAATTGTCCATCGCTGGTCAGACCATGATGGTGCATGTTTTTTAGTGGGGGTCCTTACTGACGTGAGGTGGAGGAAACCCCATGTGAGCACGGGGAGAACATGCAAACTCCACACAGAAAGGCTCCTGTTTGGGAGCACGGTGCCAACAGCGCCCCAGGCGGGAATCAAACCCAGGACCTTCTTGCTGTGAGGCAGCAGTGCAATGCACTGCGCCACCGTGCCACCTTGTGCGCCCCATCTTTGGGCATTACATGGCCAGGGATGGGACGTGACCTCTGACCTCTTGTCAGCCAGAAACCGGGCTGCTCACACACCGGCTGCACCGTCTAACACCAAGTCAACCCCCAGTGGAGCTTTTCAGGGCAAACTGCTGTCGTTTTTGCATTTTGGAATATACAAATTCTGTGACATTCCCAGCTCTAATACATAGATTCCATTGTCACTGCTGTACATCTTAGAAAAAATATTAATTTTAGTACAAAAATGACTTCAAAAAGGTGAGATATGATCATCCAAGCTGACATGCACAGTCACTGTGAACTAAAACACTGGTTTTGCCTCAATGCAACTGAGTTAAACGCCCTCATTTGCTGCTCCTTTTGACCGCTCAGCTGTTTACTGTGTGGAGGAAGCTTCACCTCAACATGAGAATCTGCTTCATCTATCATTGGGTTCCATGTTGCTAACAATGTTCAGTTACCATTTCCTCATCATTTAACTGTTGGAGGCAATTCACTGAAACGCCACCTGCGTTGTGACGGTTCCACCGTAGCACGTGGAGCGTTGTGGTGTCCCGCTTGAGGTGTAGGTTCAATTTCAGGATTAGTGGTTGCATTAATTTCTCTCCTCTGCCCCCCCCCAGGATCCTCCTTTGAAACGAACAACCATCACCGCCCGATATATTTCAATAACTCAGGCCAGTCGGTGGAGTCGGTCAACGACGGCTACAGCTCCTACCTGGTGAGTCGCTGCTACTCTTTGAACCTCGAGGACCTTTGGTCTTTACAGTAGATGAGATTAGGTGCCACTTCCAGACACCCAGCGACACCGTCAGGAGTTAAAACCCTGAAGACAGAGATTCGTCAGCCCTTGGTTTGTGTGTTTAGTCTCCTCTAGTGCACAGGGATTATTCACAATCCACAGTAATGTAGGTCCATGGTCCTCAGGAGTCCATGTACCTCAGGAGTCCATGGTCCTCAGGAGTCAATGGTCCGTGGTTCTCTAATCATGTGCCACTGTTCATATGTACTGTCTGTATGTGTATTTTCAGGAATTTTGAGTTTTTGTGTAATATGACCACCAAAAAGGCAAATTAGGAACTATCCAATAATGTTGCAGCGGTGAACAAGTGTTAGGTATGGGATATGAATGAAGTATAAATGAGTATGGACTATGAATGTGAAATTCACCATTTAAAATCACTTATCCTAAAATCACAATATTACCGCTACCCCCCCAGCGAGCCAAGGCCCCCCTGACTCGCTCGGACAGCGGCAACTCTGAGGACAACTACGTTCCCATGAACCCCGGCTCGTCCCCGCTCAGCGCCGCCCAGGCGGACAGTCCCAAGAACATCTACATCCCCATGAGCCCCGGGCCGCACCACTTCGACTTCCCAGGGTTCTCAGCGACGCTGCCGGCCCGCAAGGGAAGCTCCGCCTCCCTGTGCCAGCGGCCGGGGCGCTTCAGCGACGTCACGCCGCCGCCCATCAACCGAAACCTCAAACCCAACAGGAAATGTGAGTCTGTGCCGCGGACCGGACCCTCACCGTGCGTTGTGTGGGAGACGGTTTTTCTTCCTGTGAGGACCATGGGTTGTGTTGACGACTGGGACGTTTTAGTGTTGTAGTGCTGTCGTGCAGAAATGAAGATGTTAAAACATGATGCGCCGATTTGCCGTCTAAATGAATTAGGATGAGAACATTTAACCCACAGCAACTCACAGTAGGAGGTCTGCAAAAATAATTTAATTTGTGAGGGTCTTTTTTTAGAGGTTTGGTCAATTTATTATACTTTCAATTACACGATAGTTTCTCGAATTTCCTCCCAGGGCGTTGTTAAAGTTACATTTATCTTTTCCCACAGAGAATGTTCAATTCATAAGCAGATGATGTGAGATATATATATATATATATATATATATATATATATATATATATATATATGTTTTCTGAATTTCCCTCCAGTTGTTGTGATTATAAATTCCTCCTTTTCACTGACGTCCGATCGACTCTTTCGTGTTTTGTTTTCCCACAGCGAAGCCAACGCCTCTCGACTTGAGGAGCAACGGAATAATCGATGAGCTGCCATTTAAGAGTCCGGTCACCATGTCCTGGACGCGGCCAATGTAGGTATCACACGCACACGCACACGCACACACACACACACACACACACACACCAGGCTTCACAGATGGTCCTTAATGTGCTTAAAGTACTTTATCTTATTTTAAATGTAAATACTGTAAATCCTGGAAAATCCCCGTCTTATGTGCGGCGGTACTTAGGTATAAGTATATAAGTATATAAGCATGATGTGCTTTCACTGCTGCAAATGTTGTCATCCAATATAATAATGAATGTCACATAAATCAGATTTTACAATGTCTCATTGCAATTCATTTTTTTGTCAATATGGCGTCTCACTGCGTTTTTCCCTTGATACTTGTCGTCCTCACGACACTGCAAGTCAGACATTCTGCTCGTACAGTAAACATTTTTTTTAGTGCTGTTGTTGTGTATAAATCGTAACTTTATATTTATAATCATTTATAATATGTATGTTAATATTTAAAAGTCGATCACAAGAGATTGTTTCTTTAGAAAGATGACTTACCCCGCACCTAACCACGTGAACCTTTATTGACGTTCCATGAAAATGTTCTTCCTTTGGGGGAGATTTTGACATTTGTGCGGCGTCCTCATGACGAAAAACAGCTCTCGAAAAAGTCATTGAGGGCCTTTGAAATTCAATTTGAAGTCGTCTGTATGAACCCCAACACACGAACACACACACGCACACACACACACACACGCACACGCACACACACACACACACACACACACACACATTGATAAACAGATCAACAGAGCTTAATAGCAGCCATGTTGTGTTGTGGCCCCCAGGGGCCCAGAGGGTTTTAGCGCTAAGAGGCCGGTGTTGTTTCCATTCAGGCCTGCGATGAACTCCATGAACTCCCAGCACTGTCGCCCCATCTCCACCCAGAGCATCACCAGCACCGACTCCGCCGACAGCGAGGAGAACTACGTTCCTATGGTGAGACAGGAAATGGGAGTGGCTGCTTCCTGTGTGCTTCTGTCACCTTCTCTTCCATTCACTGAGCGCTGGTGCAGCCCCGTCAGGCAGCGCGGGCTCCGCTCCAGCACCTTCTACAGAGGAAATACGATAAAAGGTTTCACGCCACGGTTTGTCGATAGATTGACTGGATCCCTACAGCGTGTCTGGCTCTGTGGGCGTTCTGGCACCGAACAGCTGGGGCGTCTCCCTGAGGGGAGCCAGGAACCGGGGCCTCCTGAGAACTAGACACCAGCGCCAGCAGGAACACTGAAGCGACGTCGGCCGGTGGGGTTTTTTTGCTGTGACTTCCGTGCTGTATCTGCTCCGTCACTTTCACTGGCTTCACCTCATCAGTTCACAGATTGCAGGCGAGAAATGATGGCACCGTCCAGTCGCCGAATCTTCACTCATCACAACAAGGCCTGATTCAAAAGTTTGCTCCGCCGAAGGCACGGGCTCGCATCGGGACACCTCACGGGGGTTACCGGGCGAACTTTAATTCATTCGATTGGCGTCTGAAAAAATAAACAAATAAATAAATACATCTGCGACAAAAATACTATTTTTATTGGTTATTTTCACATTTCCGCTGAGCGTACTTGGCTGGTCCCCGCCCAGAGCGATGGGGCCCCACCGGGCGGACTGTGCTCAGTCGGAGGGACCGTGGTCTTAGACTGAAACCATCAGCGTGTGCTTACGTCACTGAAGGTTCCTCTTGTGCCGGTTAGTCCCTGCCCTGGAGTAGGAGCTAAAAAAGTCCCTCAAAACTGAGTTCCAAGAACCATGACTGTTCCTGGTTCCCACATTGCTGACACAAAAAAAAGGGATTGTTCCTCCACTTTTCTGAGAACTATGAAATGGTTTCTGCGGTGCAAGAATGAGAAGAAAGTTAGAAAGAGTTTCTTGAGTTGACAAAAATGATAAATCATTTGAGTAGAAAGGAACGGGCGTGGCCAAGCGGCACCGAAACGACCAAGACCCCAGAGGCTTAAACGTCTGCGGGGAACAGGACGCACGGGCAACTGTTTAGCTTTAATTTCACTTCAATGCATTTTAACACCTGCAGTTCTGTCCTGCCCCCATCAGCAGAACCCAGCGTCCACCTCCCCGGCCGTGAGCGGCACCAGCAGCCCCGCGCCCCGGAAGTGTGGGAACGTGGACTACCTGGCCCTGGACTTCCAACCCGGATCCCCCAGTTCCTGTAGAAAAGTAAATGAAGTCACACAGATGGTGTTCAGTCCACGTGTGTGTGTGTGTGTGTGTGTGTGTGTGTGTGTGTGTGTGTGTGTGTGTGTGTGTGTGTGTGTGTGTGTGTGTGTGTGATGGTACTTGCATGAAATTAGGATGTTTTTATATTGTGATACACCATTTTGTTTTCCTAAGCGAATGATATTTAGAGCAGTGATTCTCAACCTTTTTCACATCAAGGATGTAAAAAATGTAATCCCAGTTTGATCCACGTTTGGCCTGGGACCCCATATTTGATAAGATTTAGTCTCTGGGACCCAAATCTCATCAGATTTTTATTGTTAAATATCATTTTGGTGTCTCTTCTCTGGTCAGGGAGATAACAGTGAAACTAGGATCCAAACAGTTGTTACTGGACGTCCTCCAATGCTGCCGACGTCTCGGAAATTAAATAAAAGGGAAGTTCTATAATAACTTTTTCTGGGTAAATCTGAAACCTCTTGAAGGACCCATGGGGGCGGGGCTCCCCGGACCCCCTGTTGAGAACCTCTGGATTAGTGTATTTGACCGGAAATGTGTCATGAGGTCTGTAGCGGGTTTTATATGAAAAACATCTCGGGTGTCATAGCTGTGGGTTTGGTTGCATATGATGACCTCACTTTCAATTAATTCTTCCACATTTACCGCCCCGCGCAGCCCTCCACGTCCTCGGTGACCTCGGATGAGAAGGTGGACTACGTGCAGGTGGACAAGGAGAAGACCCGGGCGCTGCAGAACACCATGCAGGAGTGGACCGACGTGCGGCAGTCGGCCGAGCCCGCCAAGGGGGTCGCCAAGTCCTGACACTAGCCTGCGTGATTTGGGGGCGCGGTGGAAAAACCCACAAACCAACCCCTGCCCCCCGCCCCCCGCCCCCCGTCCGCCCGTCCGATTTCAGGGCCGCGCGTCGGCCAAAACGCACCGGGACGAGAAGCCATAGCCGATCCCGCTCCTCTCCGCCCCGTCCGCGGGGGAGTGGTATCAGGTCAAAACAGCAACGCCCCTTTTCCGCACCTCGTCACGGCCTCAGCCTGCGGCCCCCCCCCCAGTCCGTGTTCAAGTCTTTTAACTCCAGCTAACCTCGGCTCTCGCAGGTTCCTTCCTTTTTTAATTCCTGTAACGTAGAGGCTACCGCGGCTTTAACCGGCGGCTTGCGATAAAACACACGGAATGATTACTGGTCTCAGGAACGCCAACATGCAGTCTCTCACACACACACACACACACACACACACACACACACACACATATATATTTAGTTTTTTGTTCCGCCACCAGGCAGCCTCTCTCTCCTTGACTTCAATCTGCCGTTTTCTGCTGAGCGCCGCAGAATCACTGAAGAGATTATTTTCACTGCAGGCGATGGTTTCTGCTGAGCCGTGCATGTCTGGCATGAGGAAGAAATAAGGCCTTACAACAAAGGGCCTTGTCAGAGGCCGCCATGCTAACTTTAGACGACTGTCTCTTTGGTTTAAATCAAAAAAACAAGCTGGAAACCACAGCCGCAGGGGCTGCCAGGTCAATAATTTATACGCAGGTACCATTAAAAAAATAAAAAAATAAAAAAATAAAAAAATCACAGCTCCGGCGCCGACGTACGGTGGAAGCGGAAACGACGAGAGGCAGGAAAAAACCGTCCGCGTTTGATCTCCGGTGGTTATTTATTCATTTCAGTTAAATCCTCGATGCATTTCACCCAGCGAGGTAATGATTGAGTTGGAGGGAGGAGTCGCGGGGGAAAGGAAGAAGGAAGGAAGGCGCTGGTTTCAGAGGTTCACGCCCCCGCCCCCCGTTGCCTCCCGTCTTCCCTCTGAAGGTGCTTGCCGCTCCGGCGCGGCGGCCGCTCGGCTCCCCCCGTCATGTGCCCCCACATTCACATCCAGGCGCTTCGACGAGGCCGGCAGAGCGCTGCAGCTCTCCCGCCTGCGGGCGCCGGCTTCCCAGAGGTGTTTGATGCGATGTCTTATTTGCAGCTCGGGAGGAGGAGAGAGGAGAGAGGTGGAGGCGCAGCGTCAGCAAACCTGCAAATTGCACTTGTTTGACAAAATGACAGGAAAAAAAACAAAAGACAAAAGAGGCACTTTTCCTGCAGCGACAGTTTTGCCACAAAACCGAAAGGATTCGCCGCCGATTTGAACTTGATCAGAACTTGAAGAGAATGGTAAACTCCGGCCATCTTGTTAAGATTCTTAAATTGCCTTATTGTCTTTATTCTGGTTTTCAGTGCCTCCTTCTCCCTTCGGAATTATGATTATTCCCAATGTTTCTAAAGGAGCAGCCATATTCTACTTGGGACGGTGTCATTTCGATTTTTTTTTTGAATTTTTTTATGCCAAACCAAAATCCAGTATTTCACTGTGGGCTGGAACCACGTCTGAAGTAAACCCTGTTCACAGCTACTCGTGTGGTCAAGCCACAGAAGACGCCATTGTTCATGGCTCAATTAAGATTATGATCGTAATGTATTTTCTACCATTTTTACTGCCTTTTTGTATTCTTTTTACCATTATTTTTACTCACACGTGCGAGCGGGCGGTTTTTTCGCGATGTGCGACGGGGTCAAAGCTCGCTTTAGAAGGCGAGTCCGTCGCGTTCCCCTTACGTTTGGAAATTTGGAAACCGAATCTCACTGGCGTCCGATGCTGGCTCGCGACCCGCCCTTTCCTGTACGGGAGGCCGGCCGGCGGACCGCACTGGCGGAGCCCCATTTCCCCCCCTGGCCAACTGTGATTCGCGACGAGGGAGGGAGAGAGAGCGAGGGAAGAGAGGGCGACCGAGCGCCCCCCCTCCCCCGCCCCCCGCGATCCCCCGAAGTAAAAGACAAACGGACGCCGCGTAATTTATTATGTAGAGAGACTGTGCGTGTGTTGTGGTAGATGGTGATGTGCTGACACTGGGCGGACATACTGTACTCGTGGAGATCCTTCTTTGTTTTTTTTCCAACCACTGTTATTGCTACTACTGTAAAAGCATCTGTAGATTGCCCGTGTGTTAATTTATTAATTTATTGTGTTTCGCAGACGATAAGTGTAAAAGAGGAGGAAAAACAAAACAAGGAATCTGTCTCTACTAACATTGATGTATGAAAAGCTGTCTTGACTTTGTGAAGCAATATGACAAAACAACGCCAGTGCGATGGTGACGTGGTACAGTATATTTGGGATAAACGAGACTCTGTTATTCCTGTATTAATGGTAGATTTAAATTGTGGACATAAAATAAATCAAGATGCGCATCGTGCTTTTGCGTTTACGCTTCATTTCAGGTGCTATAAGGCGGAATTTCGAAATCTGCCTCATAGCTATAAGGCTAGGAGGGAAATTACATTTTTTTCCCATGTATTGTATTGATTAGCGTCCGTTTTTGTCTGAATTTGTACAATGTCTAAGGTCTTTATACATTTTACGATACGTTACCACATATAGTCATGGATTTTGTTTAAATATATATTTTACTTATACTCAGATCAGGATTTTTTAACCAATATTTGACTATTAGAACCCTATGCTTCAAATTGTCCAAGGCCTCGCGACCCCCCTGCGATCTCTGGCAGCCCCCTGTCGGGGTCAGACACCCCAGGTTGGAAACCCTTACCTTAATGCATTCATCGTACCCAAATGTCTCCAAATGTTCAAAGGGAAACTCATGCAAACTCAGGGAGAAGATTCCGACTCCGACTCCGCTCAGGGACAACAGGAACCAGGTTCGATTCCAGGTGCTACTCGTGTGGTGTGTCTGCGGCCCCCTGCTGGGGAGTCCTGAAGAAGCAGTTTGATGTCTTCTGCCCCTTACAGGGGAGTCCTGTGTCGCTGATGGCCACCCATGATGCGTCTCATGCCCCCCCCCCCGTCCGTACCCATATGCGTAATGGAGGGGAGCGGTCTTGGCTCCGCTGCGCTTCCCCGTTCTCCGTTTTTCAAAATTAAACAAATAAAAACAGTGGGGCCAATTCACAAAAGGATTGCACCGCTTTTGTGGCGGCTAAGCCGGCGCAAATACTCACACTCACATAAAAAGTGAGCATCTAATTCTCAAAGCACCTGCAAACGGTGAAATGCACGCCTAACTGCACTGGCGTCCAGCCAGTGCGCCGGTGCTATTTGCACGTATTTAAATGAGGTATGATTCATACATTCATAACTTTCTATGCAAATGAGCCTCATTGCCAAAAACATCCAATTCACAAACACCGGCATTAATAGCTACACGCAGTTAGAGTGAAATTATTACCGTCTGCAGAGAGCTGGTGCGACTGAAGCACTATTTATAAGGGGTGTCATGCCCGGACTTTCCAGTGATCTGAAATAATATTTTGACGTTATTATTAAAATTATTATTAATGTCACGGCATCCAAAGGAAGCGGAACGGGCAGCAGTCTCCAAAAGCAAGTTGTTGAAACTTTGAATAATGTATTGTACAAAATAGGCGTTTGACTTTGACAAAAATTAACTTTGGCATCGAACCTAATGGGACCATGGATAGCTCCGTATCGGGCTCCTGCACCCGAAAGGCCTTGGCGTTCAGCTGAAAAAATGAACTTTGTGGTACTTTAGAGTAAAATATATAAATATATTAAATTGTTAAATTCAGATTCAGTGAGATCTAGAATTTAAGTAAAAATGTAAATATACAAACATTTTATTCATGTATTAAATGAACTGTGTGGGAAGAGTAAGTTATTATAGTTTTACTCAAATGATTGAAATGTTTTATAGTCATTGCACATGAGGCTAAAAACACAAATTACATTTTTATCTAAAAGTACAACATGTTTGAATCCACGCATCTCCACGGATCCCCAATCGGACGCAAAACAAGGGCCGCGGAGGCAAAACTTTACGGTCGTGTTTGCGCTGTCATATCATTAGCGCAATATCTTTTTCTAATCGGACGCTGAGACGGCCCGTGCGTCCCGTGCCGCATCCGCAGAGCCATTGATAGCAACAATGCTATAATGACCAAGATACCATATACAATTGTCAATGCATTAATACTTATGATGATGGTGCAATGACTTTCTAAATAATTTGTCAGCCTTTTATTTTATAT
The DNA here is from genome assembly GCF_960531495.2 of Zeus faber. Taxonomy (NCBI): domain Eukaryota; kingdom Metazoa; phylum Chordata; class Actinopteri; order Zeiformes; family Zeidae; genus Zeus; species Zeus faber. The sequence goes on from NC_137197.1 coordinate 4,148,287, forward strand.
AATTCATATTCAATTTCTTTTAGTTTGTCAACTCATCAGTTAAATACTTTCTCCTTACTCCAGGGTCCGTACTGGGTTCCCTAGACTAGTGTGCAAGATGTTTGCTTTTCCAAAGACACAACTGTAAAAATTGGCGTGGGGGTGGTGTGATTTAAGCAGCCACGCCTGCCTTGGGTGTAGTTAAGAGGGTTAATTGGGCCCAGGAGCATGGGTGGCTGTACACCTGTTGTTTGTCAGAGCAATCGATGAACACAGGTTAAAATCACCGATCCCCACACGCACAGGGAGAGCCTTTTTCAGGACAACCTTCAACCTGCTCCAGGCTCGTTACCTCTCGCCACTCTCTCCAATAAACTGGCCCCGTGTTGGGGGGCCCCCGAGAAAACCCCCTTAGGTGGGGTGTGGCAGGCGGAACTGCTAGTGGCCCCACATCGGTGCCACCATAGCGGGCAATGATGGTAAAACCACACCAGTTTATTGGAGAGAACGGCAAACATATTAGCTGAATATTTATTTGATATTAAATACTGAGAGCTGATATAAAATAAACTTTAGCTATATAATAAACTATAACTTTGGCTCCTTATATGTGGGTTTACATAACATTTAACGTAGATATGATTGATATTCACAGATTAATACAGAAGTAGATGCTGAAGATATTTTATATTCTTTCAAAATAAACACTCACTAAGACAGAGAATACAAAAAATGTATATCTTTGGAAAGAAACTTGCGTCCACAAAATATTGTTTGTCAAACAATATATTATCAATTCAACTACAATTGTAACTCAGCAGACATTCAATGTTAAGGTTCTTACTTGTTGCCGTGGTCCTGGCTGCATATTCATTATGACCCTTCAGCTCTAATTCAAGTTCCCGACCACCCCAGCAGGGTCTACGTCCATGCATTTTCATCCTCCCTCCGGCAGGGGGTGCGTTTGGACTCCGCTTCCACCCGGACTGTGTTCTGTCAGGGAGGAACGTTCACACAATGAGGGTGTTGTAGTCACCGAGAGGACGGAGCTCGGAGCGGACACGCCGTCACACCGCCGCGGAGGACCGGAGGACCGGAGGACCGGAGGACCGGAGGATCGGCGGACCGGAGGACCGGCGGAGCGGAGGAGCGGGGAACGGGCAGAACCCCGTGCGCCCCAGAGCTCCGAGACCCTGGATGGAGAGAGAGGGAGAAGGAGGGAGAAGGAGGGAGAGGGGCTGCTAGGAAGAGGAATGTCGCCCAGTGTGAAAGTTGAGGGGACCAGTCTGGATGGTCGTTCCGGGTCCCGGTCCCACTCCGCTCCCCGAGCGCCTGGATCCGGACAAGAGTTCCGCGTCATTTGGGTCTGAATTGGACACAAGGATCCGCGGTGGACGGACTGGATCCGCGACCTGTGGAAGTTAAAGCTCCTTGAAGGTTTGTGGATGGTCTGGACCGGGGGTGGGGGGTGTTTGTGACCCGGTGACGGTCCGGTCACAGATCTTTTTAATTATAAGGGTTATTAACGTCTCCAGGCCTGCGTGGCTCTCCGTGCGGGACGGTGGAAGTTTAAATATTTTCGAGCTTTGGACCGGGGCTCTGACCCAGTGACACCCACTGCTCCAGTTCCACATTTATTTTTTGAAGGGTTTTTGGTTTTTTTTTTTTTTTGTTGTTGTTGTTGTTGTTGTTGTTGTTCTCCTCGTCCCCGCGGGCGGTCCATGCGCACCGCGCCGCTCCAGCCTCCTCCAGCGTGGACCTGATGGGCGAAGCGACCCCCGCCCAGGCCGCCCCGGGGGGGTTCGCGCCGATGCTGGGCTCCCTGGGCCCCCTGGGCGCGCTGCCCGGCGGCGGGGTCCCCCCGGGCGGCCCGGCGCCGCCCCCGCACCGCGGCCCCTCGGTGCCGCAGCTCCACAGCGCCATCGTGGAGCGGCTGCGCGCCCGCATCGCGCTCTGCCGCCGCCACCACGCGACCTGCGAGAGCCGCTACCAGCGCGAGCAGCACGAGAGCAGCGACCGCGAGCGCGAGAGCACGTTGCACCTCCTCAGCCTCGCGCAGCAGGGACCCGGAAGCAGGAAGGCCAAGGGCGGGGCCAGGGCCCAGCAGCCGCCGCCCCCGCCGGAGTACGGCCGGAGCAACGGGGAGCAGAAGGCCCCCAACCCGGAGGGAGGGCACAGGGTCAACACCCGCATCGCGGTGAGTCTCCGGGCGGGGATGTAATCGCATTCGCATCGATATCGCCGCGCAGACCTCCATACTGATGTACGATACTGGAGCTGGCGTCGTCATACGAAACTAGATGTCGCATCGTGATATGAGACTAGATATCGTATCGTGATACGAAACAAGATATCGCATCGTGATGTAAAACTAGATATCGCATCGTGATGTAAAACTAGATATTGCATCGTGATGTGTAACCAGATATCATATCGTGATACAAAACAAGATATTGCATCATAATGTAAAACTAGATATTGCATCGTGATGTAAAACTAGATATTGCATTGCGATATGACACTAGATATCATATCGTGATACGAAACTAGATATCGCACCGTGATGTAAAACTAGATATCGCATCGTGATGTAAAACTAGATATCGCATCGTGATGTAAAACAAGATATTGCATTGCGATATGACACTAGATATCATATCGTGATATGAAACTAGATATTGTATTGTGATATGAAACCAGATATCATATTGTGATACAAAACAAGATATTGCATTGTGATGTAAAACTAGATATTGCATTGCGATCTGACACTAGACATCGTATCCTGATACGGAACTAGATATTGCATCGTGATATGAAACCAGATATCGTATCGTGATATGAAACTAGATATCGTATTGTGATATGAAACCAGATATCGTATCGTGATATGAAAGTACATATCGTATCGTGATGTAGTTACTGTATTTAAGGAGCGTCACTGTAAAGTGATATAGTTTTCTGAACTTCAGGGACTGTTTTTCTTTTGTAATCAATGGTCATAATATCCACATTACTAATGATTGGTTGATTTTACAGTATTTCAAAAAAACATTTTGTCCTCCTCAAAATCCCGCTAAATTGTAAATATCAAGGTATTTAGTGAATACATTTTGTGATATTGGATTTCGTCAACATTGCTCAGCCCAGGTAACAGTGCTTTTCTGCAGTGTGTACCACAGTTTGCATTGTTGAGAGTGTTGCTATATTTGTAAAGCAGAATACAAAACCACCTTCATATTCTTCAAGTGACCTTCACCGATTCACCAAAAGCCTTGAAGTGCTAATCCATACAATTATTTTGTTGAAAAATCCCATCATTGATTGACCGTTGTTGGTCTTTACTGGAAGCTTCAGGGCCCAACATTTATTTAGCTGGTGGCTAAATAGATGTATTGAGCGGGCCGGTCTGCATTAGTATGTGGTCTACCAGTTGGAAACATCTGCTCTAGAAGTGGTTGGTTGGAGACAGGATGATGGTTGTGATGATGATGATGATGATGGTGATGATGGTGATGATGGTGATAATGATGGGAACTCTGACAGTGAAGATGGCTGCAGTTCACATGTTCCAAGACTCATTGGACAGAGGGACCTGCTATAGGAGGTCCCGTCCTGGAGCAGGAGGTCTCGTCCTGCAGGAGGTCCCATCCCACGGCAGGAGGTCCCGTCCTGCAGGAGGAGATCCCGCCCTGGAGACCCCCTCCTGGAGCGGGTCCCATCCTGCAACAGATCCCGTCCTGTGGGGCCACGCCGGCTGTTTGCAGAGGAAACACCTTGAGGTCACGGGGTCACTGGGGCGTCGGGTGTTTGGTGTTTGCTGAAAGCCGAGTCAAGAGTCTTTCACTGTGAGTCAAAGCGGAACAGAAGCACCTTGTGGATCATCCGACGTGTTGGATGCAGACTAGTGTCTCATTCTCGCTGGTATTTAACTTTTATTTGGATGTCACGCGGAGAGAAGTTTTTCTGAGTGAGGCGTAGCTGTCCACGAGCGAGGTTTTTTTTTTTTCTGCGATGAAAGATTTCTCTCCTTTCTTTGCCGCCAAAGGGGGATTAGTTGAAAGGACGGCCGGTTGAAACGGCAACGTCTGTCAACCTGGTTCCCCCCTGTGCTGTTGTTTCCAGCTCTCTTACACCAGTTTGTACTTTGTTGCTTCAGGAGGCCAGTCCTACGTCTTGTGAATTGAAATCCTCTCTTTTCCACCGGGCTCCGCCTCTAACAGTACCATTATAACCAAAGGAGACTCAAACGCGGTCGTATAGAAATGGGGAATAATCTTTATAGCGGTGTTTGCAGAAATCAATATATTTTTCTGCGACCGTCATCTCATTGACCCACTTCATTCAATAATTAATAACCGGTGTTAATCTGTTGCGAAGAGGCTGTTTTGGTGCTTCTTTTCGGTGCCTGCTGTACGCCTGGCATCCTGCATCTGAATCGACTCTTTTTGCAGTCGACGCCGTGACTCGGATTCAGAGGCTTCTCTCTCTGTCTCTGTCTCTCTGTCTCTGTCTCTGTCTCTCTGTCTCTGTCTCTCTGTGTCTCTGTCTCTGTCTCTCTCTCTCTCTGTCTCTGCGCTTTTGGGACGGTGTCACTGAAGGTTTGCCTGACGGCCGGTTTGCCGCTGAACCGGGAGGACACCGGCCCCGGAGCTCAGTTCCCCGGTTGCTTCACCGGCCCGCATGGCCGTGTCTTATGTCTCCCGTTTTAACTTCCTGTCGTTTAAGAAGAGTCTAAGAATTATTGTTTTTTTTTTTGTGTTTTTTTCTTCGATCAAATCAAACAAGTCTCTGTTTATAGGTCAGCAGTGGAGAACGTATCTATTGATGTCTCATATAAAGTACATGTACTGGTAGCCTAACCTTTCATGGGTCGTGGTTCTGACCAAAGCTAAACATACTCAAGTACAAACAAGGGCTCTTGTTTTAGGACGCGATGCTTCATTTCAAACTCCTTGTCTTTATCTTTTTGTCTCCGACCGGTAAATGCCGAAGTTAACGTCACCGCTGAGAAAACTGTGGATTCCAAAATGTTGTGTTACTATGACGAGGACGGAATTTTGTGACGGAACCGGAACCGGCCGTCGATCTGTCACGCGGCGCCGTCGGAGCTCGTGAGCGGCAAACAAGCGAGCGGCGACGGTGTTTTCCTCTCCACCGGCCGCAGTCCTCCACCCGGCGACTAAGAATAGTCCTTTGGGGGAGAAGCGAGGAGGTGCTCTGCCTGGGAGCTCCGGCGGAGCCCCCGCTTCCTGCTCGGCATCTGCCGAGGGAACGGTCAGCGAGACGCAAGATTTATTTAGTTGTTTTCTTTCGTTGGGCAAAGGGGATTTCAACATCCAGACTGCAGGCTACCAAATATTTCCCAAGGAATGTCTCAATATGATGTCAAAGGGGGCGAGAGGCTGCAGATGTCTCTGCTTTATAGGGCCGTCTGCCGCTGATAAACGGAAAAAGAAAAACAATTCTGTTTTTGTTTTTTTTTTGTTTCATGGTTATGCTCATGACTCCTCCGTGGGCGCCTTCAGGTCCCGCCCATCGTCCACTTGGAATCATCAATGGCGTCGACAAAGGATTCAATCCTACGTTATTTCTGAGAACCAATGGACTGGAGCTTGGCCGTTCCGCGGCATTCTTCCTCGAGAGCGTGGCGGCGCTTTGTAAAAATGGACAAAAGGGAGACGCAAAATCACCGTCGTATTACCTCAAATTGTATTTATCAATTTGCAAGAGAGCCGAGAATGAACGCCGGATGACATTCTCCCAGGCTTTCATTGATGTTCTCCAGTGCACGTGGCTCCTGCGCGGTCGCACGGCTCGTCGGCACCTGAGGCTTCACAGGTATTATTTCAGAGATGAACGTACAATGTGCTGCAGCTCATTGCTCACCGTCACAGCCGTTCAGGGGCCCGACATAAATGATAGTCCACGCGTTTCTAAGGACTGGTTTTTACAGCCTATAAAGATCAGTGTATCAAGAGGGGCGTGGTGGTTAACAGCTCTGGGTTCGAATCCCTCCGGCTCGGTGCGGAGCCCGCATGCTCTCCCGGTTTCCCCTCCGCCCCGGAAAGACGCTCCGACGCCCCCTGAGCGAGGCACGGCGTCCAGATCTGGTGTTTGGTCCCCGGGGCGATAGGGGCGGGCGAATGCGTCAACAGAATGAAGTTGCGTGGGGGCCGCGGTAGGGAGAGAAAAAACAAAAAACAACAAAAAAAAAAAAAAAAAAAAAAAGAGCAAGGGAGCAAAGCGGAAAGAAGGAGAGCAGCCTTCCAGTGGAGCGCAGGGATCGCACCGTGCGGCGCTCGGGCTCCGTCGCTGTTTGGATTCGGCGCGAACGCGACGGGGGCAACAGCGATCGGCGCGGAGCGGCGGCGGCGGCGGCGTAAAGGAGGTCGAGAGCGGCGTCTACGCAGCGTTTTCCACTGAAGTCGACTCCGGAGGAGCCTGTTCTATTTAAAAGTGATGACCGCAGCGTAACGGCGCGAAGGAAGCGCGGGGCTGGTGAGCGTGTTTGTATCAGCCCCGGGGTTAATGTGTGTTTCGCTGCTCATAATTATCGGCCGGAGCCAAAATAACAAAGTGTGCTGTTGTAGAAACAACCCCGCCCACACCCCCACCCCCACCCTCATCATGCATTTATTCTCCACGCCTCCAGTGTTTGCGTTTATCCAGCACAACACGAGTGCAAAGCGGGTCGGGCTGAAAAACGTCAAAAATAAGCTTCACCTACGAGAGCGGGGCGTCGACCTCAGCGCCCGCCAAAGATCCCTTCAGTTCCTCATCCATACCGTCACAGTTTATGTGTTACGACAGTCGCCTCCAACTTTTCAGTGTAACATCTGACGCGCGTTACAGAAATATTTTACCGGACAAGTTTAGTTGCGCACAGGAATGAAATGAAAGATGAGACAAAAATCTAAATGACCTTATTAAGCAGCACAAACAGAGCAAGTGAAGAAAGTAGAAAGAGGTGAAATGGAGGTAAACACACGTCCACAGTCAACAAAGTAAAGTAACACTAGGCTGAGTAGACAATGTGGCCAGGTGGCAGCTACACTAAAGAACTGAAGCACAGGTAGTATATATAGTACATAGTATAAGTAGTATATGGTATATGTAGTATGTATGTAAGTATATATTTTATGTAGGATGTAGTATTTAGTGTATGTAGTATATAATATATGTAGAACTTACTATATGTAGTATATGCTATGTGTAGTATGTAGTATATATTATATGTAGAGTGTAGTATATGTATTACATAGTACAGTTATGTAGTGTATGGTATATAGAGCACATCGTATATGCTGTATATAGTTTATGTAGTGTGTAGTATATGTAGTACATTGTATATGTAGTATATTATATATGTAGTATATGTAATATGTAGTATATGCAGTATATAGTTTATGTAGTGTGTAGTATATGTAGTACATTGTATATGTAGTATATGGTATATGTAGTATGTAGTATATAATATATGTAATATGTAGTATATAGTATATGTCGTATGTAGTATATGGTATATGTAGTATATGGTATATGTAGTACATAGTATATGTAGTATATGTAGTGTGTAGTATATGTAGTATATACTATATGTAGTGTGTAGTATATGTAGTATATATCGTGTGTAGTTTATATAGTATATGTAGTGTATAGTATATATAGTATGTAGTTTATATAGTATATAGTATCTATAGTAGTATGTATATATATATATATATATATACATATGATATAGAGTATCTATAGTATATATAGTATATTATATGATATAGTATCTATAGTATACATAGTATATAAATGTGAAATAGTATCTATGGTATGGAGAGTATCTATAGTATCTATAGTGTATATATATATGATATATTTTCTATAGTATATATAGTATGTATATAGTATCTGGCAGCAGTGTAGTAATTAGGTCCATGTGGCGTCACCGCAGAACAACACAAGTGTTTGTTCATTTGTGCCTCTGGGGACGTTTCATTTCATCATAAAATATTTTCATAAATTCACAACAAAGATTCCACATCAATACCGAACGGAGTGAGAAACAGAAACAATACAAGTGAACGTTATCAGAGAACACATTCCTGGTTCCCAGCGCGGAGGGAGGGGGAGGGCGGGGCCGCTACTCACTGGAATCCACTGTTCCCGCTGCTCATCGTGTGGAAGTGCGACTGTTCCAGGTTGTAGGAAGTAGCACAATGCATCATGGGAGGTTTGGAGCAGAACCTCCAGCACTCAGCGGTGCCGCCCGCTCCACATCTACACAAAGGAGGCTCTGCCACAGCAAATGAGGGAGTTTACACTGAGTTGTTTTCATTTGAGGTTATCTATACTTTATATTTAGAGATATAACTATATGCTGTATATATTATTATTTTAATTTGATTTAATTGATATTAAATCATTTAATCAAAGTTAAAAATAATCTTTTTGTTTTTTTACTCATTTGTACATATTCAAAATTTTCTCTCATATTTCTACATTAGATTGTTTTGTTTTCTATTTGCTTCGGCAATGTAAACCTATGTTTCCCGCCCCATGCCAAAAAAGCGCGAGAGAGAGAGAGAGAGAGAGAGGAGAGATGACTTCCCCAGTGAGTCGGGTAAATGATTTTCGGTAACACACACGGCGGCTGGAAGCTTCTGGGTACTCATGTTTTAGAAAAGGTTTTTTCTCTTGATGAAGCGTTCATAATCTGCGCGCTCTCCCTCTCTTCTTCCTGTACGGGACGGTGCACTGGGCGTGAAAACAGCCCCAGAGATGATCTCACAGGCGTTGGGTGCTGTCATGGTGTTGTGCAGGCCGCCATCCCCTCCCGGTCTCAAGGCCTCGTCACCCTAAACATAACAATAGAAATAAAAAACCAAAGGCGCACGCCGTCATGCTCCGTTGTGGCAGGTCTAACGGACGATGCCGTGCGAGGGGCGCGGCGCGGGGCCACCGGGCGCGTTTCCTGGCCGCGTCCGGTGTCAGGCCCAGGCTGAAACGCGGCGGCGGAGGCATTCCTGGTGATTAACAAGCCCTGGAGTCGCCTTGGGAGGATTCTGTTATTTCCTGATCTTGCTCCGGTGACAGATCTGGGAACCAGCACCCCCCCCCCCCCCCTCGCGAGCGGCAACGCCGAGGATTTATGTGCATGGCGGCCGGGCCTCCCCTCCCGGCGCAGGGAGGAAGTCTCAGCAGCAGCAGCAGCAGCAGCAGCAGCAGCAGCAGCAGCAGCAGCACCACCACCTCCACCTCCACCTCCACCAGCAGCAGCAGCAGCAGCAGCAGCCTGGTCACGTGGAGTAGCTGAAAGTAGTGGCACAGTCATGGTGTCGGTGTCTAGTCAAGAGGTCAAAGGTCACGTGCTGATATAGGAACGTGCGAAACAAGTAGGAAAGAATAAAATGAAACAATTGAACAAATAACCGTCATCAAACATAACAACACGTATGTACGTGATGCAGCGGTTGAACAGGGTGATGATCATTGGAGGATGCAGCGTATTGCACTGCATGCACCACGGTGGTTGACGGTGTATTGCACCGCATGCACCACGGGGGTTGACGGTGTATTGCATTGCATGCACCACGGGGGTTGACGGTGTATTGCAGATGAATCCTAAACACAGTCCGCATTGGTTTGCACGGATTCATTACTGTCCCCGAGTGACACGTGGGTCCTAGGGCGGAGCATTCATGGTTCTGTGTCGTTGAGTCTGTACTCCGCCCGGGTACGAGCGTATGTATGTACTATATGTATGTACTGTATGTACGAGGGGAAGTATACGTACAACAGAAACGGAACTTGAATTAGAGCACCGCCACGACGGATGAAACACTGAAGACCAAGCCTTGACCACGCCCGCCTGCACCGACCTCCCCCACTTTACTAAATTTACTTATTTTCCTGTTAAGAAATAATAATATTAATAATAATAATAATAACAATTATAATATTAATCATAATAATAACAACAATAATAATGTCTGTGTTCCTGGAGAAGGTTCAACTGGCTGTTACTGCCAATTACAGTGGTTTGACACCACGACAAAATGTATTTATTATACGTTTCTTCCATTTCTGCTCTGGCTGCGTCTTCCGAAGGCGACGCCCCCACAACCATAGAGTCCTTGAGGGGCGTCGTCCTACTGAGCGCCACTCCTCCTCCACTGCCCCCTGTTCTGCCCGGCGACCGGGCCCCCGAAACTGAATGGAGCCGGGGGGGGGGAGCTTTTCGTCGTGGAAAAGCTGAGGGTTTTCCTTCACTTTTTCGGGTTTTGGGACCCAGCCCACTGCCCCCCGCCCCTCTTTTAAAGCTACGGTTGCTGTTTACGGACGCTGCGGTTTCACCGGGAGCAGGATGGGATTTGGGGCGTCCCATTGTGCGGGGAGACGTTCTGCCTCTCCACGCAGCGGTCGGAAGACGAGGGAGACGGGCGTCGCACCGCGCGGTAATCTCCTCCCTCGATTGGGGATTAGCGCTCATTGGAAGATACGGGTTGTAAACACGGCCGCCGGCGATGCCGCGGCACTGGATGTCACTCCAATTCTCCCTGTGTAGACTCACATGTCTTCACTTTGTTGTTTCTGGGTTGGTTGCCGCTCCCAGTCAAATTCTGAAAGAAATATGAACAAAACGTCGCCGGGGATTTTGATTTGATTCGATTTTTTTCACCGTATTTCACATTTTGTTTATTTGTTTCGATGTTTAAGTGTCAAACCGCCGGATCGTCTGTGTTGGTGGATGACACCACGAGTCCCAGAATCCCAATTTGAAACGGCAACGTTTCTTTTCAACATCCAGGTTTTCCCTCGTCTTCGCTCCAAGACGTCGCTTTAAATTCTGATGGAAGGATTTGTCATCTTGGCCACTTGAGGTGGTTGGAATTTATATATATATATATAAATTATATAATATAATTTTTTTTGTGAATGCTCATCCATATCGACAGTTTTCCGACCACAATTTAGCTATGCTGCTTTAACTAATTCACCACGGCTGCCTTTCACTTCTTGCTGCATGTGGCGGACCCCGCCACCAACACTGGAAAGGACAGAGAGAAGAGCACATGCGCAGCGCAAATACACTGAATGAATGTTTCCAGCTAAATACTGTAAGTACGGGATAAATATCAAATTGGGATTTTTTTTTTTTTTAAGAAAATAATCTCCCGGATTACGACTTTAAAGGGGCGCATTTCTATTTTAATTGATCTCCTTATTCAGCACTTGAATCTCTGCGTACAAAATCTGCTGATCCGTCGTTAATACGACATGAATAAAAGTCAGTTTTTCACTTTATACGTTGACGTCACAGCAGCTGCTTCGGCAGGTGTGCAGCCACTGGTGCAGCCGCTGGTGCAGCCGCTGGTGCAGCCGCTGGTGCAGCCGCTGGTGCAGACGCTGGTGCAGCCGCTGGTGCAGACGCTGGTGCAGCCGCTGGTGCAGACGCTGGTGCAGACGCTGGTGCAGCCGCTGGTGCAGACGCTGGTGCGGCGGGGTCCTTTATCGACTGCAGCCGCGCTGCATCTAATCGGCGCTCGTTTCGGAGGATGTGGCTGTTGAAAATCACCCCGTGTGATGACACTGCCATGTGTCAGCGTCTAGAAAACACACATGCTCTCACACACACACACACACACACACACACACACACACACACACACACACACTTACGCACGCACGCACGCACATGCACACACACACACACACACACGCAGGTCCTGCAGTGGTTTGGAATGTGCTCCACTATCCGGCTGAATGACCCATGAAATGAATATCTCTGTTCCACAGGACATTCTGTAGCTTTACCGTGACATCACCACGCACGCCCTCCGGAGCAGTGCGGCGCGAACCAAGCGTGTGTTGCCGTTTAGATTTGTCCCCGAGTGAGAAGCGCTGCGCCGTACATACTGTGCCGGAGCTTTGACCTAGAAGCAGACATCTGACCTAGAACCTGCACGGTGGAAAGTGCAGCGGTTGTGCAGCTGAGGTGAGAGGAGAAGCCTCGTGTGCTCTCTTAGAAACGGTGATTGAGGCTGAAGAATATGTGTGAATATATCAAAAACCTTCAAAACAAACTGTGATACGTGTTCAAACCTGAACTGGGAAATAACTCTGACAGGTACTGTACCACCATGAGCAGCAGAGTTTTACATTTTTAAACAGGAATCCTTTTTGAAACCGTCTATTCCTCCAAGCTCTTATCAGCATCCCTCTTATAAAAATAATAATAATAATAATAATAATAATAATAATAATAATAATAATAATAATAATAATAATAATATCAATATTGTGATATGAGACTAGTTATTGTCTGGAAACTGTCTGTCTGTCTGTCTATCTATGTGTCTATACATCTGTCTGTCTGTCTGTCATCCCCAAAGTATTGGTCAAAACATCATGTGATATTTGGTTTAGGTCAGTTCTGAAACATCTGGAGTTCACTGTCAATACATGTTTCACTTCAACTCAGGAATGATCCTCAGAGCTGCAGAAAATGGTTTTGTTCTCTTAAAAAGTAAATGGAGAAATGAGCTGGTCGTGATGGGACCTTGTTAAAGCGTCTTGACAGGAAGATTCCTCTGCGTCCCAGGGGTGAGCGTTCTGTTACACCCAGAGCTTATATCTGTGTGTGTGTGTGTGTGTGTGTGTGTGTGTGTGTGTGTGTGTGTGTGTGTGTGTGTGTGTGTGTGTGTGTGTGTGTGTGTGTGTGTGTGTGTGTGTGTGTGTGTGTGTGTGTGTGTGTGTGTGTGTGAGAAGCAGCAGAGTGTAAATCAGGGACATTTTCTTTGCCTTTTGAGACTCTCATTAACTCCTCCTCTGGAGTGGTTTTTATTTCCCTCCTTTTCCTCTGAACTCCTTTTATTTCATTTTATGACGATCGACCTTTCGCTGTAAACCAAGATCCCGCGCCGGAAATAAACACGGCGGACGGAACAAAACGCAGAGTACACACAGACTGAGGACCGGGAAGGGCGGGCGCGTGGATGCGCGGAATCAAAGGCGCTCGTGGATTTCAGCCGTTGAATCTGGAATAGTAGCGTCTCACACACGCACACACGTGCACGCTCATGTGTTATTCAGCAGCAGATGGGAAGGCAGGGCTGTCTTTGAAGAGCGCTGGAGAAGCCATCTTGTGGATCCATCTTATCCCCGCTCTTCATGGGATAATACCGTCTAAGTGCCGACACGCTGAAAGGAAGGAACCTGAGGGGCCGGTGCCGGGGCCGGTGCGGCGGCGGCGGCGGCGGCGGCGGCGGCGGCGGCGGCGGCGGCGGTGGTGGCGGCGGCTCCTCGGCAGATATCGTGTCCGTTGCGGAGAGTTTGCTTTGCTTTGGTTTCGTTTAGTTTAGCTGGGGGGGGTTTAGGGTGTTTTTGTTCTGGGGCCGTGTCCTTGGCGGCGGGCGGAGGCCTCCACCTGTCCTCGCTCACAAGGTGACGCTGGAAACAAGCAATCAGCACGACCTTGCCGCACCTCCTCTTTCTCCGTGTGCTCAGTGAATAATGGTTTATATGTGGTTTGCGTGTGGACGGCGGGCCTTTATAAAAAAAAAAAAAAAACCCTAAAAATAAATAAAAGATTTGAGTGAGTCCTGTAAATCGAACCCGAGTGTTGTAATCATCGCCGGGTGTCTGTGCGACGTATATTTATAAAGCACAAATGCAGTATTTTCATTCCAGTCGTCCTGCTATTCAGTGTGATTCATCCAAATTCAGGTGTTCAAAGTATTTTTAAATTCTCAAGGGTTTGGGGAAGAGAAGTCCCTCTCAAGCCTTCTGTTCATTTCTGTTGTTCCAGAGAAGAGAGGAGAGAGAGAGGAGAGAGAGGAGAGAGAGGAGAGAGAGAGGAGAGAGAGGAGAGAGAGGAGAGAGAGGAGAGAGAGGAGAGAGAGAGGAGAGAGAGGAGAGAGAGGAGAGAGAGGAGAGAGAGGAGAGAGAGGAGAGAGAGAGGAGAGAGAGGAGAGAGAGAGGAGAGAGAGAGGAGAGAGAGGAGAGAGAGGAGAGAGAGAGGAGAGAGAGGGGGAGAGTTATTGTAGCAGCAGCACAATGGTTTTGAAACCCAGCATTGTTTGCTCCACCGTGCAGCAGGGCTTCCAATGTTGTCTCACGTTATCTTATCCTATCCATCTTTTTAGTCCATTAAAACTTCAGCTTTGCTGCTGTTTGCCGCTGTGGCCCCAAAGCTTTGGAATACCCCCTCCCTTCAAATGAGATCAGTTTCCTCTTGATTGATTCTTTTACATTTAAATCTTTGAAGCGGCGGCGCTGTGCGGGACCTTGTCCAACAGGGGTTGTGTTTGCGCCTTTTTAGAACCAACGTTGACTCAACTATAATAAACTTCTGTCCATAACCAGCTATGAAAACCATTAATCCTCACACGATGCTGAAATGAATAGTTTGTCATATCAATTAGTACTGAGTGATAGGGCCCCGGCCTTCCAGAGGATCACGTACGTCTGTGGCCTTGAGAGCGGCCTTGTGGAGCCATCCATTCATGTCTGATGCGATTTCTTCTGCTGAGAGAGCTCTTTGAGGTAAGTCAGGTTTTTCCTGCCGGAGCAGGGGCGTAAGGAGGGGGTGGCGGGGTAAATGGGCTGGTGTGTGTGTGTGTGTGTGTGTGTGTGTGTGTGTGTGTGTGTGTGTGTGTGTGTGTGTGTGTGTGTGTGTGTGTGTGTGTGTGTGTGTGTGTGTGTGTGCGCGTGCGCGCAGGGTGAGGGCGGAGGGCCAGCTCCGGAGTATCTTTCCACAAGTGCTTTTCTGGCCGCGGCTGAAACCGGAGCTCTGTGGGAACCAGCAAGTTCAGGTGTGTGTGGAGGCTGGAAGGTGAAAGAAGGAGATAAGGTGCACGCAGAGCCAAACACGGGCAGCTGCTTCTGTATGGGAATCGGGGGAGACTGGGACACACACACACACACACACACACACAGGGTCTGTCTGGAGTCGGAGGTCCCCTTGTCCGCCGACCGTCGGCAAGGTTTCTGGAGAGCGGCCGCGCCACAGCCAAGCACCGCGTCGAACGGCCGAAAACTCCGCGCCACAGAGTCGTGTGAGCGGCAGTTCGACCGTAGCCGCGCTCGCGCTTATCTGCCGATCTGCACCTGACGTGCCACGGCTTCCCGGAATGGATCCGACGATCCCGCCACACCGTCACCGCCGGGCGTGGGCGCGTGCGCTCCCCTTCTCTGCCGGTGCCGTGGTTCTTAAATTCCTTCCCGGGAATCGTGAGCCGCGGATGGTTTTTAAGTTCATCGCATGCTGAACATTGTCATGTAGAAATAATAAAAAGTAAAAAAACATGGAGCTCTTATCAGTGCTTACGTGGGATAATGAAAACCTAATGATCACCCTGAGTATTTTAGAGATTTCACACCATATCAATATCAGGGATCGTCAGTAACGGTTGCCCAGTGGCCCCGGGATAACCAGATATGGGACAGTGTCAACCGTCTGCTGCGGTCCGGTGGCCGCGTTGGGAAACCTCGGCATCTGTTTGGAATTGACCGATCAGTTGATCGATTCAACGATTTAACGAGTGATCTCACCCAATTATAAAATGATTAAAAGTCGGGAACCATTTTGTCAGTCTTGGCAACCGAAAGCTGACGCATGCCAACTTGGCAACCACCTCAGAAAGTCGTTGTCGGGCCTTGGATATATTTCATGGTATTTCTCATGAATTTAAAATCACATGTTTAAGAATTCCAACTTTCAAAGCAAACCCTCAATTATTCCAAATGTCTTTGGAAATAACAGTAACGTTATTCATTTGGACAGTGTTATAATACATACATGTTAGAGGTGGCCGCGCCTTCGCAGTGTTGACCCCTAATCTTTGGAATGGCTTGTCTCTCCACATAAGATCTGCCCCAACTGTAGAAACCTTCAAGTCTGTGTTAAAAACACACTTTTATTCGGTGACATTCCCCTCGAGTAACCGGTCAACCTGGAGACTTTGTCTGTTGTCCTGAAATTCTTTTATTGATATATATATTTTTTTTATTATTCCTTTGTTTTATTTTATTTGATTTTATTGTTATTTCTTTTATTTCTCATACTTTTCTACTCATTAGTTTATCTTCATTTTTGCGTGAATGGTTTCATTCTCTTTTATTTTTATTTGCTTTATATATCTTTAAATTTAAGCTATGCGATATAAGTGTTTAGCGGCATTCCTATGGTGCTTCTTTAATATTATTATATTCTTATATATTATATTATTTCCAGCCCGTTCAGCACTTTGGTCACCTGTGGTTGTTTTGAAATGTGCTGTGTAATTAAACTTTAATTGGTTGATTGATTGATCATGCCTTCATGGTAGTTGCTGGTCATCGTAGATCCCTCTCTCTCTCTCTCTCTCTCTCTCTCTCTCTCTCTCCTACGGGACAGAGGGGGTTCGGAGTGAAGGGGGTTCCTCTGCTTCTTGCAGCACTTCAAACGAACCATTCTCCGCAGGGTCAATACCCGGCCCAGGAAATGAGAAAGTGCACTCCTGATGTCACCGGCAAACCCCGTCCGCAGCGTTCCGGCTGGGGCCGCCCGGGGCGGGGGGGCCGGGCAGGGGCCGGGCTGGGGGGCAGGCGGGCGGGCGGGGGGCTCGCTGGATCAGAGTTCAGACATGTTTACATTACAGCTCAGGATATTTCTCAGAGAGCGGCCAAGCTGCCGAGGTTCCCATGCTCCGGAGCAGCGGCGGCTCCGAGAAGAGGCACAAGCGGCCACTCTTTCTTCTCTTCCTCCTCCCCTCCTTCTCTCCCCCTCCTCCCCCTCCTTC
Organism: Zeus faber; assembly: GCF_960531495.2. Taxonomy (NCBI): domain Eukaryota; kingdom Metazoa; phylum Chordata; class Actinopteri; order Zeiformes; family Zeidae; genus Zeus; species Zeus faber. Next base: position 4,165,044 of record NC_137197.1, read on the forward strand.
TCTCCCCCTCCTCCCATCCTTCTCTCCCCCTCCTCCCCTGCTTCTCCGGGGTCCGAGTCAGAGTTTAACTCCATTTGCATTGTGCTCCCCCGCTCTGTTCTTTGTTGCCGCGGTCCGCAGGGAACGGGATCATTTGTAATGTTATACGAGCGCAGTAACTGGCAGGTTCTGGGTCACACGCTGTAGAGTTCATGGACTCACTGTTTACATTGATGAATGTAATGTCGTGTTGTGGACCTTTCTTTTTCGTGATAGACGTCAGCGACTGGGAGGCGAAATTCTGCAGAAACTCCATTTGAAGACTTGATACTCCCCCTTCATTCCTCCTCCCAAAGAAGTTGTTGAATAGGCATTTTTTACTTTTTCTGCTCGGGCAGCCAAAATAATAATTTCCAGCAGAACTGGGGAGGTGGAACACAGTCCCATTCTCACCGTGGTCGTTTGAATGTTCAATGGTTTTGGGGGTTGGGTGGCGGCGGTGGGGGGGGGCGGGGGGGGGCTTTCTCCTGCCCGCGGCATCAGATACGAACCTGCGGTGAAACACAGATGCTCTTGTTCCTCGCGCCGCTCTGCCAGTGCGACCGAGAAGTGGCAGCTGGAATGTTTGTGTTGGTGCAGCGGCGTGGGGAGGTGTCACGGCATCCACTCCTTGCCGGGCTCCATCTCTCCCTCTCTCTCTCCCTCCCTCTCTTTCCCTCATTCTCTCTCCCTCCATCTCCCCCTCTCTCGCCTCGGGCCAGGCCTTCACACGGTGCTGTTGCATCAGGGGTCTCCCACCTCATTGAGTGCGATGCGTCTTAGAGCGGTAAAGAAACCAGGAGCTGCTCATCTTGAATACCCGTCTAGCAGTGACTTATTTTATTTAAATAAATTGAGCGTACAGAAATATCCTCCGATATGCATCATCAGAGGGCTATAGCCCCCCCTCCAACATCATGACTGTACGAGTATATGCACTGGGGTTGGAGGGAGTTTTAACTCATCTCACATTTACAAATACAGCTCCAGTGGTGAGTCAGAAGAGGGTTTATGACTGATTTGCAGTATGTGTCAGATAGGGTTTGGTGATATGTCAAAATGTTCCTACCGGCCACCGTCAGCCCAACATCGATTGCCGATATATTCCCGTGTTTTTCGAAACCGTTGTCACCGATCGGGCTGGGATAAATCTCCGGCCTGTAATTTACAGCGCTGGTGGAGATCTCCATCTCCGCTGGTCGAAAGCGTCAACACAATCCAAAAGCTCCACATGGCTTGAAGCTGATTGGATCCGTCCAGTAATCCCCCCTCTGATTGGTGGACTGTGGTGGATAGTAACCAAGCTTCTGATTGGCTGAGCGTGACATCAAAGCCACGTGGTTTGCCAAAAGCGAGATTTCACCGGAAAGTAAATGACACGGAGAGGTGACGCATATAATTGTTGGCGCTGACACACTAGTTTTTAAAGACAGGTAAAGAATTTGCAGGGTTGAATTCAGCCGAATTGAAAGAGACCATTACATTTATATATAAATAAAAGGACAAAAATCACCCAAAAAACAATCGTCGATTGACTCATCCAATCGTCGCTTGCTGATGCATTTGTCCAATCGCCCAAGCCTGGTGCCAGCTATAAAGGGGTCTGACTATTAGCATTTTAATATGTGAGTCAGCAAGGACACAGGTGCTTCTGTCAGAAATACTGAAAAATTATTTAATGTGGAGAGTGGAATGCTCTCAGAAATGATGACAGCATCTGGTGTACAAGGACAAACTGCGTCAGCGAAGAGCTCCGTGCGGACGGACAAACAGGATCGTGCATCAACTCCACACAGGACAGCTTCAAAGAAGACGACGGAATCGAATCAGCCGGTCTCGACAGAAAGGGCCCGTCGTCGCGGGCCTTCACAGAGCTGGAATTTAAGGCAGGGCCGCTTTTCAGAAACCGCCGGTATCCGAGGCCAACGCACAAAGACACATAACCTGGCCCCCCGAGTAGTGGAACAAAAGTGATAGGGTGCTGAGTCATGTTTCACCCGGCTTCCTGCTTCCAGATGGGGTTACGTTTGGAGCCTTCAATCCACAATGTCTGTTTCCAACCGTTAAACCTGGTGGGGGATCTGTTTGGGCAGCCGTCCTGTGCGAGTCATAGGTTCCAGTAATTGCTCTGCGTGATTGTATGACGGCCAAGGACCATAAGGCCATTTTACAAGACTGCTTGCCCCCTGTGGTGCAAACACTGTTCCCTCACCAGGCTCCCATATTCCAGGATGATAATGCCCCCATACACACTGGCGAACTAATTCAAGAGCGCTGTCTCCGGCCCTGCGTCCAAAGTGGTGAACCACCAGGATCGGCTGCTTTAAGAGGGCTAAGCCGTCCTTATGTTTTTGTGAAAAATATGACGGGTTTAAGATAAAAACACCCTTGTAGAGCTCATCCGTCCTCGTATTTCAATGGAGCGGATGATTGCAAATGTGGGACTTGCCAAACCGGGACCCTAAAGTGTACCGCACGTTTGGCACTCAGGTGGCGGCGGGTGGGAGTGGGAGGGGGACTGAGAGAGTGTCACCGTTATGCACGTTCGTTCAATAAGGTAACGCCTAGAGGAAGCGCCGGACCTGCACACACACACACCCCTGAAAACACCCAATTCACAGGGAGCGAGTGGGCGTGTGGATGACGACGGCCACTTCTCCGGTGGGGTCTTGGTGCCCGCTCTTTTCTGCTTGTCTCTATACAGGATATCATATATGTAAGCGCTGAAAAAATGTATAATATTATTATTATTATTATTATTATTATTATGATTATTTTAATTGTGGTGGAAAAACCGGGACGATTTGGTCGTGAATGTTGAAAACCGGGACATTTTGGTGTTTTTTAGTGATATCTGCGGGACGTACTCGGGACACGCAGCTCGAAACTGAGACGCGTGGTCGCGGTGAATCCACCCCACGCGGAGCTCTGCTGGGTGGACGCTTTCCGTGAGCAGGGCACAGGGAGCTGTGAGCGGCGCTGGCGTTGGCCGGCGGTCGGGGTGCGTTCCAGAGACCCGTCGTCCTTTAAATGGACGCAGGGTGACTGGTTGGACCGGGTGTTAACGCCGGCTGCGTCCGCCGCCGCACCACTGGCTCACCCGGCGGGGCCGCGTTCACTTGCGCCGGAGACGAGCGGAACCAAGAGGAGGACGGGGCGACGAGCCGCTCGTTTTGCCGTCCCCGCGCGCCGCGGGGTGATAGCGATGCCGCATTCTTTTCATAGCTGGTGTAAAAAAAAAAAAGAGAGAGAGAGAGGGAGAGAGAGAGGCAAGCGGCTATTATGCTGCGTGTGTGATAATGAGAGAGAGGGAGGGAGGAGGCGCGGGAGGGTGGGGGAGACGGAGAGTGAACGAGAGAGGGGAGAATAGAGAGAGCGAAGCCCGAGGGGGGAGGGAGAGAGAGAGAGAGGTTGAGACAGGGGGAAAGAGAGTGAACAGGGGGAAGGGATGTGGAATGAAGGGGCAGGAGAGTGAGATGGAGAGAGTGGAGTGAGAGAAAGAGAGGAAAAAAAAAAAGAAGGGGGAAGGGAGTGAGTGAGGGAAGCCTGTGAGATAGGGAGAGAATAAAAAGGGGAAAGGGAGTGAGGCGCAGTGAGGGTGAGAGAGAGAATGAAGTGTGTGAGATGGAAAGAGAACACAGAGGAAGAGAGTGAGGGAATAGAAAGAGTAGAGTTAAAAAAAAACAGAGTGAGGCGCGGGAGGGTGAGAGGGAGGGGAAAAAAGAGGGTGATAGAGAGACAGGATAGAGGGAGCAGAGAGAATGAATGGAGGGAGAGTGAGTGAAAGTGAGAGGGGGAGAGAGGGAGCATTCCTTTCTTCCTCCGTAGCCCCTTCACTCCCCCGCTCCTCCCCCTCCCTTTCCCTCGCTCTCTCTCTCTCTCTCTCTCTCTCTCTCTCCGCCCCCAGCTTCCTCTCTGTCGTCTTTATTTAGACTCTATTGGACGCTTCACCCACATCCTGCATCTCGCTGCCGTCCAACATGGCTGCACCCAGATCCATCAGCACCCATTACACCCTGTCCCATCACATGCACCTCATCCCAAAGGTCTTGTTTCTTTATTTATTACTATTATTATTATTTTATACATTCTATGGCAGCGGTATTCAAGCCCTAGTGGGCCGTGGATGAATTGCAAGGTGGGGCGTGAGAAAATGAAAGATAAACAGGTAATTATAATAATAATAATAATAATAATAATAATAATAATAATAGTAGTAATAAAAATTATTGTAATAATGATAGTTATAATAGTAATAATAATAATGATGATGATAATAAATGTAGCTGCAGGCAGCAATACAATTATTGACACCAATTACACATTGTTGAGTTCCCAGTAGCATCAGTTTGTGCTGTCACTCCTCGTTACATCAACATTATCGGTGATTCCAGTCAGATTTTGTCCGTTTTTCGCTTATTTCTTCTGCCACTAATTCCTTAGCTGATTTGGATGAAACTTGCACCACCAGATGTCTTTGACATCCAGGTTCTAATGAGACCTCAACAGTGTCCATAGCTCCAGTGGTTGTCCTGTTCCAGATGTTTTTAGCCTGAAAAATGCCAAGAAAAATAGTGATAAAAAAGAACTAAACAATAACAAGCAGGCTGGACCCCTAATAATAATAATAATATAATGAAAATAATAAATACAAATGAATTAAATACAAATAAAAAAAATCCGAAATAATACAATTTGTTGATATTTTAATTTATTTTCATTAGTTGTGAGCCGTTCGGCCCCCGTTAACGTGTGAGGAAAGCAATTAAGGCCATTAATGAATGTGACTGGTTACTCCGTTTACTATAAACTACCTTAGTTTGCATATGACCAGTGGTGGAAAAAGTGGTCAAAAACTGCACTTGAGTATAATATATATCCAAAAAACTCTTTAGAATACTCCTCGAGTAAAAGTCTTAAACTCACTGTAACTCATGTTAAAGGTACTCAAATATCAAAAGTACAAGTAAATGCTGTGGAGAAAAAAAAGCCAAACCTTTCTTTTACTTCTATGAGCTTTTTTTTTGCTCCGATTTTTTTCTGGTTGCCCATTTTTTAACATATTTGTTGCATTTGACGCATCTTTAACCCTCACATAAGGAGACATTTGTCATAAACATGGCCGTGGGTGTTGGTCCCCATCAGTTGTCGCAGGTGCAGGTTCAGGTGCAGGTGTGGGCGGGGCCGCATCACCGCTGGAGGAGGCCGCCGCTGTGGGCGTGGCTCTCTGGGACGCACCTGTGCTGGTTCGTTAGCGACGCCGCAAAAACTAAACTGAACACACGCGGGGTTACCAGGTCTCCATGACTAACGCAGTCTCCCCCCCGGCCCGCGTAAAAAAAACAACCAACCCGCTTCAACACTTAAAAAGTAGCCCAATTCCACAGAAAAACCGCAGACCTGGCAACTCTGAACAGGGCTCCAGGGTGTTGGTTTACAGTCGGCTCGCTGCTGATATGACCCATGATTCAAACCTGAAACTGGTGAGAACTGGCGTCACTAACGTAATTTACCAGTTTTCCTCCTCTTTCATAATGACTCACGTAAAGTACAGATACTCCCAAAGAAATAATTCAATACATTAACAAAGTATTTTTATTTTGTCGCTTTACACTACTGCATACGACACATTTTTTTATTTGGACTTTTGTATTTGGACGTCAAGTCCTTTTACTCAGAGGAAGGGGGCTCGACAGAACAAGTTTGAATACCACTGGTCTATGGTCCGGACTGGCTCCCTTTAGAGGTAATTACTTTTGACAGTTTTATAGATTTATTTCCCCCCCCTAATATATTGTGCAAGGTTCAAGGTTTTTATTTCCATAGGCACAACAAAACAGCATGGAAGCAGATATTGCTGCCTATTAAATTCCAATACACAGAGCCAGCCACAACATTGTAAAAACAATACTAATAAAAAAAAGGAATAAAAATATGGTAAAAACAGGAAGCACGCAAAGAATATATGAATGCATGAAAATGTAAGTAAACATAATATATTTACCAAAGTGCAGGATAAACAGTATATGCAACATGAGGTAAATGAAGGCATTGAGGTAAATTGGGAATATTTGACTCTATATACTGCTGTAACGTCCAAAAGACTCCGGCATTAAAAATCAGCATGATCATTTTATCTGTGGAAAAGGTATTTTTATGTATTTTAAAGTACTTTAAAACAGGATTTTGACACAGTAAGGGCTCCCCAGAGAAATAGATTGGGATACGTGGTCGATGGTCAACGTTTTCAGTCTCAAATCAGCACTCAGCGTCACATGAACGCTTGTACTCGTGGTTATCATTATGCAAAGCCTGTTTTTCTTCTGTTGGAGCTTTTCAATGTGCTGTTAGTATAATTTTAATTGGGATGTTTGTGCAAAATAGATTTTTACAAAATGCAAATTAAAATGACCGCTACTGCAAGTTTTTCCTCCTCATCTCCATTCTTGGTAGATAAATTCCCATGGCAAGAAGACATTTTTTTCCCTTTATTACGCTGCCGTCGGCTGTGTTGGACTCATTAGACTCATCTGTTTTCCAGCGCTAGGAGGGGAAAAAAAAAACAAAAAGAAAAACAGCTGCCTAGTCAGGGAATGGATGCCTTGCCAGCTGAGCTGTGAAATCCACAAAATGCAAGCGGGGTAATCTCTTCCACCCAGACCAAATATCATATCCTGGGATGGAAATCCAGATAGCTCAGCGTACGCAGACCTTTACCTAACAGGGTGTAATTTAATGTGACGGCAATATAATGCCGCTCTGACGCTCGTGATCTCATTTTGTTGACACCGGAGCCAGATGTCCCCTTTGTTTGAGCGTCTCTTCCGTCGGCACTGTACCAGCCCATGCCTTAGCGCACGCATACATTTGAAAGCATTAAGGCAAAGGAGAAGCGCCGCCAAATGTGACAAGGATCGACCTTGATGGTGGGCCGGCGGTGGGCCGGCGGTGGGCCGGCGGTGCGCCGGCGGGAACGCGCTCCGTACTTTTAATCTACAGACTGGTCTGGACCGGGCGACCTAATCCCGGCGGAGGCAGGAGTAGAGTGGAGACGTCCAGGAGACGCAGATTGATTGACTTATGTTCCTTCTGTTTGGCCACGGAGCCGCCTCGTAGCGCCGCCGCCATCGGACAGTTTATTTGCCGTTTAGCCGGCTCCGTCCCCGCCGGTCACGTCGTGGCGGCAATCTGCTGCGACGGGGGTGGACAGCGGGCGTTGGGGTCGGGCCGCCAGCTTTCTCATCGGGTCGATGCTGCTTGGTGATAACCGTACGCCCGGGGGATGCCGCCTCGCCGCTGCTTGGCGAGAGCTGGCGGTCTGTTTCCGCGTATTACCAGGAATCATGACACACGTTCCAAGCAGGCCCTTCCTTCCTTGTTGTACAGCGTCTGGTGTCTTGAATCCACACATCCTCCTCAGTGTGTCCTAGTTTTAGATGATGTAAAACCATCAAAGGAGGGTTGTCGGGAGAATTTACATTTCACATCACAGGTTTTTTTTTTTTTTTTTTTTTTTGTTTTTTGCAATCCAATGCCATCACCAGGGCTGTTATTATTATTATTATTATTATTATTATTATTATAATAATGTTATTATTAACGTATTTAAATACCCCAGAGGAAGCAATTCAATTCTGAATCAACTGTTGGCCACTAATTGAAGGCGCTACACATATTCTCAGATATCCAGTGGTGTTTCTACCTGTTTATCCTTTTTCTGTATTTCCAATCGTGGCGAATCGCTCCCACCAAAATCGAAACAGAACAGCGGCCCGGCGAGGTGGCTTGTAAGAGGTAGAAACCGTAGAACGCGGTGTAACGGGGCATTCAGACGCCGCACCCAATCACTAAACCCACACTCCCCCCTCCTTCCCTCTTCGCTCCGGGAGTCTCGCAGAAATCCCACAAATCACCCTCGAAATGTCCCCACCAGAAAAGCTCATTTTCAACACTCCCCCCCCCCCCCCTTAAATTCATTGGCCACGCTCTCGGGAGATATTTTAATCTCAACGAGACAACGCGGAGCACGATCCCGACGGTCCCGGGTTCGGCGTCGGCTCGCGAATCCGCCAGTGTCAGTGGAAACGCTCACGAGTCCTAACTTTGTGGCGGAGGCTGGTGCGGTTCGCACCCGGGGAGGATGTTGGCGGTGTGGCCCCCGGGGTTTTATTTCTCAGGGCGCGTCCGACAGAGTATCCAAAAAGACGGGCGGAGGAAACGGCAGAGACGCAGCTGCTTTCTGCCCGGTCACCTGCTCAACCTCTCTGGAATCGGTTTTCCAGGGTGGGACGTCCGCAAATCACCCGGAACATTTCCTTTCGGAGGCCGGGGGAGACCGCGCGGCGAGAGACAACAACTCCACAGGCGGAGGATGGATGCCGTGACCGCCAGGGGGGCTGATTATCGGGCCAGTTGGTCAAAGCTGAATGTGCCAATAACTGACAAAAAGGGGTTTTGCTCGGCGAATGTGATGTTCTGCTCCAGCTGAATGTTAAAAAACACCCAGCGTCGGCGTCTCACCGCGCCGCAAGGCCAGACGCAAAATCTGGGAATACATCTAAGAAATGCAAACATGGCCCGGGAGGGAGGCGACCGAGTCCAAAGATTACGTGGTGTGAGCGTGTTTGGAATTACTGTTGGTAATTCAAGGGCGGATCGCAATCACCTCAAAGGGACGAGGCGTTGAGGTCTGCGCTCGGATTCAAACCAAAACTGGAACCGAGGAAACGCCGCCGCGCCCTCTTATTTCCCGGCCGGCGTGTGAGCCAGCAGAAACAGGGGGGGGGGGGGGGGGGGGGGGGGCGGCGCTTTCTTTGATGGTAAATAAGATGCAAGGCTCCGTCCAAGCAACGTCCAATCAGATCATCAATCAGCTTCAGGCGCAAGGAAATCTCGAAGTATTCCAGTATTAACAAAGCCAATGATAAGGGGCTCAGCGTGTTCAGGACCGAAGAGATTGATAAGCTCATCACGACCCTGAGAGCAGCAGACGTGGGTTGGTGTGACTGTAATCGATGGCTACGCTCCATTGGGATAAAATATTCATGTGAGAGATCAAATCCGAGTGTTTTTGACTTGTTTTGCTTGGCTGCCGCTGCTTTAAACCACTGACCAAGAAGCGGAGCGGACGCGGCCTGCTTACAGAAAACCCGTTAGAAAAGTGAACGCCGCCGTCGATGATAACGGCCTGCGACAGACCTCCATTCTGGGACTTGTTTACCGCCAGATAATTGCATTTAAGCATCTCCGCTTTTGTTGTGTTTTCAGTCTATCACATTTCATCTCTCTCCTGATTGTCCCTTTTGTTAGGAGCCAGCCGGGCTCCGCTTCCTTGACACCGGGTCTGTAGGTGTTCCCGTGCTTTACTCCTCTTCTGAAATGAATACGATTTAAGTCGGCCGACAGACAGCTTGGAAAGGTGCACGGACGCATTTCTGCAGTAAATGCGACGGTGTTTAAAGCTGTAATTGTGATAATTGTTGGTTTAATTTCTGAGTTTATTTAAAGGGGATTTGCTATTCTGCTCCTTCTTACACAGGTTAATATATGTCTCCGGGGTCCGCAAAACATGTGTTTGTTTGTTCAACATACCACTCAGATTATGCATTCTAGCCATTGTGACATGCCTCTAAACCCAGACTGTTCCAAAACAGGCTGTTTAAGTGTGTGTAGCTTGAATTGAGAATGAAAAGCCAAGCCCCTAGTTCTGAGCCAATGGGGTGTGCGCATGGCTTCCAGGTTCTGTTGTATTGACTCCATAAAGTTCCGTGATTTCACCTCATCAGTCCACCAAAATCCGTTTCGGAACAAATGTGAGAAATAATCACTCCGGTTGCTGAATCTTCACTATAAGATCTACGAGGCCCGATTTTTAAAGTCTGTTCTGACTTTCGTTGCCGTGCTCCAAGCTTGTGACACGGACACCGCACCGTGAGGCACCGGTACTCTCACGGGCGGGGACTTTTTGTTTCGTGTAAACGTCTGAAAATAAAATAAAAATAAAGTAAATTCATTAATGCATCTACAATAAATAGAAAATCACAAATGTTTATCTGTTTTGTTTGGAGAAACGCACAGCGGATGGGATGGAGCAGATGACCATATAAAGACATCCTGCAGAGAGCGGAAAAAACCCTTTGGAAACGGTGCGTTCAGAGCGGTCGGAATCCTGAGCGCTTTGTTCACAGCCATTACTTTGTCGTTACTTTACCTCATTATTTGACACTTTGGCCTCGTCTGATACGAACATCCCACATTGGAACATTGTATTTATGACAGAAAATAAGGAAAAGCTCAATAGGTCCCATTTAAGAGATTTAACACAAATATTCTCCAGGGTAAAGAGGGCCATTGCAACTTATCTCAAATTGATTGTGATTCTAAAAGAAGCCTTAGCGTTTGCAAACACATGGTTGTGACAAAAGCAAACGCAAATCGTGCATGCTTCAACGAGACGAGCCCTTTGTGCAGCCCCGGCTTAAGCGATCAGCAGTAAGTGGGTTGTTAGGATTTTGTGAGGCTGAGTGACTAAATCGGGCAATATATTACGGAGGGGGGGAGATGAACTCTCAGTATTTAGCACTAAACTGACTGGCTGGGCTCCCTCGTCGCAGTTCTGCGTGCAGGTTCTTGCCTCAATTCAGTCCATGAAGCATCAGCGTCTCCAGCGTCGCTCTGCGTTCTCAGACAAAACAGAGGCACCGAACCGAGAGGAGTGAAAGCTCATTAACATGCCACGTCGGCCCCAAAGAGAGGCCGGTCCGCCTCAAATCTAAAGCCTGATCTGCACTAAAATGCGGCAGCTGACGGTTGTACCTCCTGCATGTGTTGTGCCTCGTGCATCGTTGCACGTCATTTTAACATCCTTTGCGAAGTGCATGAATATATGACGCAATGCAAACTGACGACCGACCCTGTGACAACGCGTTGCAGGTCAGTCAATCCTGCTTGTGAGTTTCTTAGCGTTTGGGGTTTCTCAGAAAACGATCCTGAAGAATGCGATTGGATTTTTGGACAGAAAAATTAAGTCCAGGTTTAAAATAATAAATAAATTACCCTTTAATACCATATTCTTCACCCTTGCACGAGGCCGGTGCGCCCGCTGGGCAGCTGCAGGGGGCGCCATCGAGCGGGGAATCTTGAAAGAGACTCACAACGTCTCAAACAAAAAGGATCCGCTTCTCAAATTGAGATATCAATAGGGCCAACTTCAATGCACAACCTGACGGTGAGCTCTCTGGGCCTGATAATGAGCTCATGGGAAAGTTGTTTTTCCGGACCCTTGGCGAGGTTTCCTGGGATCGCTCCCTTCCCTCGGCGCCGGCTGCGACACGTCGAAAGACCTGAAGCGCCGCGTTGGTGAGCCCCACGCAGGAGACGTGGACCTGCAGGAACTTGCCCAGAGACTCGGGCCGGCGGCGCAACCTTGAACCCTGCGTGCCGGGGCCTGACGCCGCCACCGCCCCCCCGAGCCTCCCCGTGGTGCCGGGGCCGTGTGTCTATTTAGTTTATGGTTTAATATTCATAATACCTCAGTCTGATCCTCAAATCCTGCAAATCTTTACAGTGGGATCCTTTTGGAGATTGGTTGGGAATTGATGTGTAAAGCCAATCCTTTCACAAATCAGAGCAAGTCAGACAACTCTGCATTAAAGATTAGGTTTTTTTGTGTGTGTGTGTGTGTGTGCGTGTGTGGTTGTATCTCGCCCTGTTAAAATGATCATATAATATTTTGTTTGTGTACTTCTGGGAAATCTCAGACTAATAATGATTTATTACTGGAGCCAAACAGAATGCACACAGATTCCACCACCGCACACACACACACACACACACACACACACACACACACACACACACACACACACACACACACACACACACACACACACACAGAGATCGTGAATGTTTTTTCCTGATTGGACTCAGTATGAACTTAGTTCCGTGTCCCTACAAAACTAAAATTAACCAGTGTACTTCTCGAGCCGGGAGGTTTTGTTTTTTTTCCAGCCTTTTCTTTATTGACGTAAGTTGTTTTCTTTTTTATTTTTGTCTTTTTTATTTTTGTTGTTGTTGTTCTTGCACAACTTTGTTTCCCAGTCCAAACGCCAGCGGCTTATCGAGCTCTCTGCGTGTCTGGCTGTGCCAGCGCCGGACTCTGCGAGCCTTATTTGGAATGTCAGAACCGATGGAGTGGGAGTCGAACCACCCCCCCCCGCTCCTTTGTGCCTTATGCTTCAGGCCTCCCTCTCTCTCTCTCTCTCTCTCTCTCTCTCTCTCTCTGCCTCTCTGTCTCCCTCTCTGTCTCTTTCTGCTGGAACCTTTTTGAAGCCGGGCAGCGTGGTTTTGTGCCCCCAAGTCGGCGACTGGAGCGTCTGAGAGCGGATTGTCATGAACGCTGGCGTGAACAGGCCACGGTGACGAGGAGGAGGATCCCCTTTGTTTCTCCCTCCGCCGCCGTGCTTTTCCTCCAAACGTTTCCCCCCGTTGCGGCGGCTCGTATCGCTAAATGCGTGTTGTCTAAGTGCGGGAAGATTATCAAGGCCTAGCTGAAAGGAGCAGCATTAGCAAGGCATTAACCACTCAACCCATGTTTCCCACGGGACACAAAATGGATCCTTGTTTCACTGGGAAATCACCACGGCCACGCTGCGAGGGGCACTCTGCTGCAGCCGCACCAGATATCGATGGGGATTGTTTCATGATTCACGGGCGTGCGAGTGTGCGAGTGTGTGTGTGTGTGTGTGTGTGTGTGTGTGTGTGTGTGTGTGTGTGTGTGTGTGTGTGTGTGTGTGTGTGTGTGTGTGTGTGTGTGTGTGTGTGTGTGTGTGTCCGTGTGTGTGTTACATGCAGAACATTCAAGGTATTTAAAAATCCAAATAGTTGTCAGGGTAACGGGGGATGGGTTAATTAGCAGGACCGTGCGACCCGTTTGGGTCTCTGTTCGAGGCTCGGCAGAAATTCCTCGGTTCTGTTGTGCTCGGCGGCTCGGCATGGAATGGCGGCGTTGCTCGGTTCAACACAGTGGCACTGTTGGATCGGGGCGGCTGCAGCTGCACGCTGCGCGGCGGCCAGATGTTTGCGAGGGTGAAATGCGAGCGGGGAGCAGGAAGCGGCCCTGCATGCCGGAGGAATCGTCTTTGAAAACAGGAAGGGAACTTGTTCCCCGCTTATGGGCCTTTTCCTGTGGCATGACCGGAGGCAGGCCCTGCCTGCGCCTGACGCTCGGCCCAGGGAAAAAAAGGTGCTTACGGCTGTATGGAAATGGCCATTTATGGGTGTAAACACGGCAGGGGAGCCGCGGGCATGTTTTAACCGGGTGATCGGGCCGGTTGGCAGAGCTGGTCTGAAGGGAAATTATGGTCTGAAAAATCTTCACTTGCTTGTGTGTTTTTTTTTTTTTTTTTTTACAAGTTTGTTCTGCAGTTTTACTAATTTTCATCCTCGTGTAATGTGTCATGTTAAGACACTTTTATAAGGCACCTGACGTTAAGTGGCAGAAAATCACAGTTTTTACTGAATCCCCAGTGGCAGTTCACAAAGCACACTGCAGTTTCTCCTACAAGCAACACCGTAACGCTCAGCTGCCTAAATACACAGCTTGGCTATAATTCCAAAAAGAACACTCACTGAAACATGAATGAAATGCACGGCCCGAGCCAGTGGTTCCGTCCCTGCTCTCATGATCACACTGACCCCTGGTGTCTGCATGCTCTTGGATATCTGAGCTCTAGAAATGTGTTAAAAAACCATCCGATCCATGTTCCCTCCCGCTCCCACACATTCTGGCCGTCTCCGGGGCCGTAAAATGATGTCTCCCGCCTGACCCCCTGACACGGCAAATAACACTTCACAGCAACACGCCGCCGCGGCGAACGCACCTCGCCGTGCAGAGTGCATGGCGTGTTACTTGTCTGGCGAAGGACGAGGGTGTTCCCCGAGTCAAGAGAGCGTTGGCAAATGAGGATCTAGTGTGTTACCGCTAAATTAAACCCTTTGAGCTGGAGTAGCAGCTTGGCCTACATGCAGCTGACAGCCGCCGTGCATTCCTCCGCGGCGCTCCCGGAGCTGGTTAACGGCCTTTCTCCGAACTGACGCTGATCCCTCTGTTTTATCACGTCTCTGCCTGAGAGGAGCTAAACGGCCGTCGCTGCTTCTAAATGAAACGCTGCCACAGAGGAACAAGGAGAAAAGGGGGATTTACATCTGGGTTAAAGGTTATTTCTAAAACCAGGAGAGGGCCACGCCGATCCCATATCACTGGAAGCAGAGACAGGAAAAAAAACATCCCTCTTTTCAAACCTACCTCTCTTGCTGCTACTTCAATATAACACATTCAGTATATGATATACAGAGTATATACACAGTACATGGCTATATACATTATACATGTATGTTACAATGGCTATATACTGTATATACTGTATATATATATTGTCATTGTCGACACAATCTTATTTCGGCCTTAGATAACAAATTAAACAAATAAATAAATTATGAATATTGACATTGATATTGACCATAACTAATATTGACAATTATAAAAAAGCATAAATTGCACATTTAAAGCAGAAATGCCTTTTGGGAAAGAAATTCCTTTTTCTGAAAATATGTATAGGCCTTACAGGTCTTATAGTTCCTGAGGCCTTACATCCAACGTGTAAGCCTGATAAATGACACTGCCAAATCCATTTCCAATGTAAAGTACAAAGCACCACAAATATGCATTTAACATATCCAACTCATGTTACATGGAGGGTTTCCGTGGTGTCCATGGTCTTCTGTGGTTTCTGTGGTCCTCTAGGGTGCCCGTGTTCCATGGTACTCTGTGGTGCCCATGGTCCAGCAGTGCCTGTGGTCCTCTTCAGTGGCTGTGGTCCTCTGTGGTTCCCGTGGTCCTCTCAGGTGCCCATGTCCCATGGTCCTCTATGGTGCCGTGGTCCTACAGTGCCTGTGGTCCTCTGCGGTGCCCTCGGCCCTTTAGGGTGCCGTGTCCCATAGTCCTCTGTGGTGCCCATAGTCCCATGATCCTCTGCTGTGTCCCTGCTTCCCCCGTGGTGCCCGTTGTCTCAAGGTCCTCTCTGGTTCCCGTGGTCCCTTAGTCCTTTTGGTTCCCGTGGTCCTGAGGTGGACCTCGGGCTGGTTGAGGATGTCGTGCGGATGCGAGGTGACAGCGGTGTCGGGGCTGCGTGAGCCACATGGCCGTCTGTGATGTGATGTGACGGCTTGTCAACGCGATGTGGGTGACCTGCGGAGTGGCGTGGAGGCAGAGCCTGGCTGGTGCCTCTGCCCCCCCGCCCCTCCACCCCAATCCCGTCCCTCCAGAACATTTATTCAGGTTCTCTTCCCTGCCCCCCACCCCCCACCCCCCTCCGAACGGCCAACAGGGACACCCTGTTGTTGGACCTGACAAGAAGAATCAGGCACAAGGCCCAACGCTGAATATCAAGTAGGACGAGCTTCTGCTGCTGCTGCTGCCGCTGCTGCTGCTGCTGGTGGTGGTGCTGCCGCACAGGGGCAGGGCGGATCTGGTGGGGGTGGGGGGGGGGGGGGGTGGGGGGGGCTTTCAGGACCATGAAGCTTAGGTGACCATTCATGGTCACTCCAATAATTGCAAACAGCCGTCTTTTCCTTTGTACATTTCATGCCACTATCGTAGTAACCCTCTGAGGACTGGGCCGTATGGACACCAGCTTCTACCCCGATCGAGGTCACTCCGTACCTGGATAACGATGCATGTCACGATATAGCACATTTTCTGTTTATTCAATTAAGAAATACTTACACGTCAATAAATACAGCCCGCCATGGCACTCATCGGGGTTCCCAACTTCGCAGGAGACGCAAGTGAAGCGGGAAAAATGAGCGATATGTGTGACCTGTGACCTGTGACCTGTGACCTGGTCAAAGACGCTCGATGTTTGGCCACAAGACACACTTTTAAAAAGAGTTGTCAACAAAGGCGGGCAGCTCCCTGCGCCGTGATGGGCCCGTGAGTCGTCTCGCCAAGCGCCACGCCCCCCCGTGTCTTGCGTCCGCGGGGGGCGTGACGCTCACATGACGTCACGCCCCGCCCCCCCCGGCTGTGGAAATACCGCAAAATATCTGCCATCGTCGTGTCTCTGTCGCCTCGCGATGCAGCACGTCGTGTGGCGCGGACCTGGAGCCTGTGTTGCTTTAATTACACGCTCATGAACGGAAGCGTGTATTGATATTCAACGTGGGGACATTAACTTTTAGGGAGACGCACAAACTTCATGTTCATTGTAACATTTCATTGGCTTCAAATTCTGCTCAAATTTGGATGAAAACCTTTCATTGTGGAATATATCTACATTTTTAAATGATTGTGATTAGCTCAGATGTGTGTGTGTGTGTGTGTGTGTGTGGGTGTGTGTGTGTGTGTGTGTGGGGAATACGATTATAATAATTGTGATTTATTTGTCACCCTGACCGTGGTGGATCCCACACAGCGTGGATGGATGTTGCGATGCCGTCTTCGTTAAATCAACACGGTCTCTTGTTTTACATCGAACACGTTGAACCTCATTTTGAATTCCAGTCGACGTCGCAGGGAAGCCCCCGTCTCCTACCACCGCCTGGCACCAAGAGGAAGACGTTGTTTTTGAACCCGTTCAAAGCCGTTTGAGCCAATGAACGGTCCTTTACGTCTCCGCACAGATCCTGTTTGTATTTGCTCGCCGGGCTCTGGATTAGGACGTTGAGGGTCTCTACTGGAACCCGAAACGAAGACATGATAAATTCCCTCCCTGAAGTATCTCCTCTTGGTGAGGCTCTGGATGTCAGGGAGGAATGTCCTTGCTCAGGGATCTGATGTCCAGACACTTTGCAGGGAACACTGCGTCGCTTGTTCATTGTGTTTTGGTATTTTTTTAGGACGCGTACAGTGTTTCCCTCTGTGGTCCGTACGTCCCTATTTTCGGGAGCGCTTCCTTCGGCCTTCTTGTCGCCTCGGGGTGTGGGGGGGTTGGGGGGCGGGGGCGTCACGGTGAACTCGAGCGTTTGAATCCAGAACAGAGACGCAGAGTTTAGTGACGGTTTGACGTTAATGATTTTTTCCACTGATATTTTTTTGGGTCAGGACACAGTGATTTAAATGAAGGCAAAATAAAATAAAGTCAAATAAAATGAGATAAAATTAAATTAATAGAATAAAATAAAATAATATAGATAAAATGAAATTAATTAAAATGTATAGAATAAAAGAAAGAAATATAAAATAAAATGAAATCAAGTGAAATAAAATAAAATGAAATAAAATAAATGTTATAAAATAAAATGAAATAAACTGAATGTTGAATGCCTCTGTTAACATGATGGTTTCATGTTGTTGTTTTTTATCATAAGCTGCCTCTCTCTCCCTCACCACAGTCTCCTTGCTCTCTCTCTCGCCACCCCTCTCTCTCCCCCTCCCAACCCCCCCTCGCTCTCCCCCTCTCTCTCTCTCTCGCCCTCTCTCCCCCCAACCCCCCCCCCCCCCCCCCCCCCCGCCTCCCTCCTTCTCTGTATTTTAAATTTTTTTCTGCTCATCCTTCGCTCCGTCTCCCCTCTGGAGGTTCTGGAGCCTCTGTGTCAGGAAGTGCTGATGAGCCAGAAGTGTCCCCGGCGCTGCGGCGCGATGGCGCAGCGTCGCAGCACGTGCACGTGTATGCACGTGCATGCACGTGCACGGCCGCCCGGGGAGCTCGCCGCCACAAAGAGCGAGCGCCGCCTTTGTGCGGCAGAAACAGATGGAATCCTGTTCGGCTTTGGAAAAGGTTCCAGAGCCGAACAGGTTGCGGAAAGCAAACCGCTCTTTGTTTGCTCCTCCACAAATTCTGCTCCAAAACTGGACGGACCGCGTCGGCGTCGGCGTCGGCGTCTGGAACCATCTTTCTATTTGTGCCGTTGGTTGTCGTTTTTTTTTAAATTTTAACGTACAGTACTGTGGCTTCAGAATCAGAACCCACAGTGGAGTGCAGTGCCGTACTATCCAGCACACCAACTGGATGCTGCTTCTCCGTCTGCACATCTCCAACCGCGCACGGTGTCGTTCGGCAACGTTGGCGTGGCAGTTTGTCTTTACGCTCGGGGGTGCGGAGGAATTTGGCGTATAACGTTACGTGTCCACTGGGGGGCGGTGGCGCGTGAAGTAAACCACAACCTGCAGAAAACAGAAGAAATAAGGCTGCTTTAATACGCCCCAAAAACATGGATACGCAAGTCGAAATCACAAAGTCGCACTTCTATCTGCAACGTTGTCTTTTCTGCTTCGAACCCGCCTCCCAACAGGAAGTCTGACAGGCCGACAAACCGGCGCGTTTGACCCGTTGTTGAGATTCGGGTGGTGTTTGCGGGGGTTGCGGTTACCCCGAACCCCCTGGGCTGCGTAGCTCTGCAGGGACGGTCACATGTACGCAGGCAGTGTCGGCTGGGCGTGGCAACACCCATTCACACACTGTGAATTCAACGTCTCCACAAAATCACCGTCGTGTGATTGGTCGACTCGGAGAGGAAAAAACCCTGCAGGTCAGGCTCTGTCTGTCCAACGGAAACCAGGTCAAAGTTCATCAGAGTGCAATACACAAAGGACCCCGAACCATTAAAGAAATGGCAGTGAAAGAGTTAAATCCTGATTAAAAAGCTGAGATGAAGAGACTTAAAAACCACGTCAAGCTTTTTCAAAAATCAATCGTAGAAGATGGCGGTCATGCGTGCTCCTTCCGATTCTGCAGATTAAGGGTTTTGCTCTTAACTGAGTAATATCTGACATCAAGGCGTGATCGCAGTAATCCGTCTGGTTGTAATAAAACTTGGATCGGGGTTTTGGTGCTGGTGGTCGTACCGTGGGATCATGTTTTCTAGAAGGTGAAGTGCAGTTTTCTTAAGTTTTCTTGCCTTTATTTAAAAAATTTTTTTTACATCTTTTTGTTCTTTAAAGTCTGCTCACTCATCCAAGTAGTCCTTGGATGAGTGAGCGATAAAGACTGATTATGATTGTTATTCTGTATCCGTCCGTCCGTCCGTCCGTCCATCTCTCCGTTTGCCTCAAAATGCACTAGAGGATCACCCAGTGAGTTTAGTTGATGAGCATGATGTCACAGTGTGCCTGTGGTCTGTCATTATTTCGTTTATTTACAAATGAACATTTGAACAGCGCTGTTGTCTCGTTGATTAACAATTAATTTTGGGAAACGTGTCGGTGGCGTGCGTGTCCTTGTTGTACGCGCTGTGAGGCTGAATCAAAGTCAGACTGTTTATTCTCCTTGTTGGATATCTGTCGCTTCATTTGCATTTCTCACAATCTTTAAGTCTCCAGCAGCGAAGCAGCTTCATTAAATCTGACAGCGGATCATTGGAACCGCTCTCTGGGCTCTCGTTGCTATTTTGGGGGGAAACGCAGCTGAAAAGCCTCTGTGTAACCTGCAGAACTTCATAAATATTACGTCTCCCTAGAAACACAATAGTCATATTTATTCCTTTATTTTGGATGTGCGTGTGTGTGTGTGTGTGTGTGTGTGTGTGTGTGTGTGTGTGTGTGTGTGTGTGTGTGTGTGTGTGTGTGTGTGTGTGTGTGTGTGTGTGTGTGTGTGTGTGTGTGAGTTTTTGTTCCACGTCTGAAAGGAAGGTTTGTTATTCTCACCGGAGCAGATTACAACGTGTTTACAGGCTCTGGTGAATAGATTAAAGGTCTCCTCCCTCTCTCCCTCTCTCTCTCTCTGTCTGTCTTTATATACTCATCTACCGTATATGAAAAGAAACAAAGAATCACATCGTTATATGATATTCATATCATGGAGATAACTCATATTTATAATTTATACCATATATACCCATAACAATAATTGATGCTGTGCATAGTGTCACATTTTGTATATTCTGTATATTTTTATATTTCTGACTGTTTCAATTTTATTTTCAAATAATTTCAATTTTTTTTGGGCTATTTGTATATATTTGACTTAAAAATAGAAAGATTCTCTTTCAATTTTATTATCTTCTTTTTTTTCTCTCCATTTTTATTCAGACTGTTGAACTTCTTTTTCCTGACCACAACAAATTCCCTGTGAATGTTAATGCACCCTGCGGAACGAGCTGATTCTGATCCTGAAACGGCACTGTGTGTTTTCATCACCATATTATTGCGCTCTCAGGCGGATTAAAACATGATAGACACATTATTGTTTTTTTATATTGGTGGATAGGTTCCACATCTGTTTTATTATATGACATATTTCAGGTGTATATACTAAACCAGGATATACAAAACACTCTAAATGTTTTTCATGAAATCTCTAAAGTGGGCCACAATTATGTAAAAAACCCATCGACTGTTAACATTTGATCCACCTCTACGACTCATAGAGGTAACACAGATTGTTGGAGCGCAGGGCACACGCACACGCACACGCACACACACACATACACACACGCACGCACGCACGCACGCACGCACGCACGCACGCACGCACGCACGCACGCACGCACACACGCACACACACACACACACACACACACACACACACACACACACGTGCACGCTCGCCACGTGCACGGCTCTGCGGGCAGCGCCGCCGGACTGGCAGGCGGCACCTGGAGGCTGAGTCCCGTGGTGGTTGACCCCGGGGCCCCATCCACAGCGCTCAGTCCCGCGCCCCGACACCGCCGCCAGGCGACACCGCCCCCCACACCCTCCGCCCTCCCAGGAATGGAAAGCCTCTGCTGTCAGCGCCAAGGTCGGCCCTCCTAGCGGCAACAGGCTGCGGAGGGAAGCTCACCCCCCCCCCCCGCAATGAAACGCCAACGATTCGGCCGCTTGCGTCTCTCACCCGCGAGGCCTCCAGGCTCCAAGTCACTTTGCACTCAAACTGTTGTTCTGTTGTCGTTGTCATTTCTGCGGGAGGGAACGCACTCTTGCACATTTGGGAAAACGCTGATCGAATGGAACGCGGGATTAATGAGAGCGGACGGGGCGGCCACGAGACACGGGCTGCAAAACCAGTTTAAATGTAGTGCGATGCGGCCGGCGCCTGCTCGCCGGGCGGCTCCCGCCATCGATCGCTTTCAGATGCATCTTTCTGCCTCTTTTTTTTTTTTTTTTTTTTGACCCGGTTGTGTTGAGCGGAGGTCGTTTTTCAGGCCGGTGATTAATGGAAATACATGTTTCCTTTGCGCCCGTGGCTGCGACACTGAGTAAATACCCAGGAAAGGTAAGCGACACCCGGCTGGTTGAAACGGCAGGCGGCGTGTCCTCCCGGCATCCGAGCGGCTCCGTACGTATGTTTGACTCTCTCCTTCAGCAGGAGTCACTTTCAAAGTGATCCAGAGCTTCTGAGCTCATTAAATGTTAATCAAAAAATCTATTTTCGGATCTCGGCGAGATCTGTCATGAGGATTCCGGGCCACTGAACAAGAAACCGACTGGATGCTTTTCACTTGAAACACAAATGCGGTGAAAGCGGCGGCATCGGTTTGGCATCCGTCGTTCCTCCGTCTCCTAAATGAAGAGTGAAGCAAACGACGCCCCGAAATATCTGTTATCCACCCGGGGAAGGAAAAAAAAAAAAATCCCCGAGAACAGGAAGCCATTTGAAGGGGTTTAACAATGACCTTTTGAGTGGAGAACACGCCGTAGCCCGCGGTCCATTTTGAAATGACACGGCTGCATTAGCGGAGCCGGAGCCGCGTATCCACTGCGCTCCTCCATTATTCATGCCGTGTTTTCTCAGGCGATGCCTCGAAACATCGGCAGTAATCCTGAGTGTCCTCTGGAGCTCCAGACGAGGCGAGCGAGAGAAAGCGGTTGTGGGGTGGGGGTGGGTGGGGGTGAGGGGGGCGGGGGGTTGAGGATTGTTTCAAAATGTTCACGATGCAGATAAAATCTTATCTGCAGAAATGTTCATTTTTCTAAATAGTGGAAATACCGAATTAAAGGTCACGGGGCTGCTCCAGAACAAAGCGTTGCTCACCGAGCTTAAAGAAATCCAATCACAGGAGGAATGTACTTATATTGAGGTTTATTTTAGGCACATTAACGCAGATTACATTTCAATTTGACATCTGACCAACACTCAATAGTATTGATGTAATTACGTCCAATACCATGAAAGCAACTTTTGATCCCCGGCCTGAACTTCTCCATTCATCGACCTGCGTTTGGGGAAAAGTAAGACGTCCGACGCACCACCAAAACATATTTCGTCATTTAATCCTTTATGGCCTTTGAACTGTGACGCAATTGCCAAAGTCACTTATTTTTTGTGACAAACCTTTCCTTGATTGCAGAGATAATCTTCTTTTTTTTTTTCCCCCACCCTTTTTTAATTTGTATTTTTATGTATAATTCTGATTACAATGGTTGTAATGCGTCCAGGAGCCTGGTTAGGGGCCCTGGAGAGTCTGGCCCCTTCAGCTGCTTCACGTTCAAACCTCTTTCTGGAGAAGATCCTTAAGGATGAATATGAGAGCGGGTCGACTTCTCCTCTTTGCATAATTGCAGGGCTGCAGTGATAGTCATGGAGGTGGGAGAACTATGAGGAAAAGGGGTTTGATTACGGAGGAGGAGCACACCGTCTTCCCTTCTCACGACGCTCTCTAAATCTTTGTTTATAAGTCTCAGCAATTAGAGCTTCAAAATCAGCAGAGGAACGAGGCGTCTTCCAGCCTCGTTTCAGTGGTGAGGTGCAGAGCGCCGCGAAGCCTCGAGCTCGCTTCACACAGACTCCGACTAACGGCAACGAACAAATCGGAAGTCCGTTCGCTCCTGGGGGGAGTGGGATTCTGCAGCGGAAAACGATGACGCGGTGCGGAACTTCGTCATCGCTTCGAGGATGCGTTCGCATTTTCCGACTCACGCGACGCGTTTCGGTCCGACGCCACGCCCGGAAGTGACGTCGGCCCAGTTTCCTTTTTATCAGTATTGGGTAAAAGTCCGGTTGAGCACACACCCGCCGTCGTACCGGGGAAAAAAAAGAGCTGTCCCATTTTCCCTGACATATTTTGTGATGCGGACAGTTCATCCGGCGGCCACCAGGGAGGAGGACCTGACTGTCGGACGCGGTCACGGATTCGGTGTGAAGCGTTGCTGTGGTCTTTCGAGCGAACCAGGCCTGTGACCTGATTGGCGTCATCAGTGTTTTGAATTTGTATCTTTGTATCTGCATATCAATACCTAGATGTTAATTATCTTGGGTATTACAGTACACTGCTATTAGTCTATTTGACGAGTATACAGTGACTTTCCAGGCAAAGAGCTGGTTTCCTGCACCAGATTCACAAATACTACATTTTCCACTGCTGATTTTGATCGATGCTGGAGCTGCTTTGCGGCTCAGTCACACTCTTACCTTCATCGCCATCGGTGCCGTCATCACTCTATTTTGTGAGTCATTCGGCCTCGTGATTGAAGGTGCAGAGGAAACGGCTGAAAGCGAGCGCGTGCCGGGTTCAGAATCAGAATCAGAATCAGAAATACTTTAATAATCCCAGGGGGAAATTACTTATTTCCCAGCAGCGACGTCAGCGACGTCAGCGACGTCAGCGACGCCAGCGAAGCCGCGGCGATCGGTCCCCGCGCTCCGGCCGTGAATCACCCTAATGTGATGTGCGGCAGCAGGTGGAGATGGCCTCAAATTTGTTCCCACAGTGAAAGTTGCAGCGCGCCGATACCCTCTCCCGCGGCCGGGGTCGGCTGGTGGGCGGTCTGGGCTCTTGGTTCTGTGCCTCTTCGCTGGCGTTACGTTAAATGATGAGCAGAAAATCTTTTATGTGTACACAGCTGTCCTGAACGCAGCACTTTGCTCCTGGATCCAAGATAATGACTCGTGGTTCAGTTCAAGGAACCAAAGAAATAACAATGCCCAGCTGAAAACTCTGAACAACTTTTTTTTTTTTCCATATCTTCTTGTTATTAGTTCTCTCTATAACTTAAACTCTAAGCTAATTACATTACATTTAGCAGATTTCAGGACTTTGAATTATGACCCAAATCTGAAAATGAATATAATATTTACCTATTTTTATTATTATTATTATTAAATGCATTTGGCTTTTTTTTTTACTATTTGGCTGCCTTCTATTCAATTAAAGCACTTTTGCATGTTTTCTATGAAAGGTGCTTTACAAATATAGGTTGTTATTACTATAATAATAATAATAATAATAATAATAAAAATAATATTAATATTTGCATTATCAATATGTTGTTATATTATATATAATATGAATTTATTATTATTATAATAGTAAAAACTCTCTTGGAGGTTGTGTGAGTGTATTTTAGTGTAAAAAACCAGGAGATGGGGGAAGTCAGATCTCTGCAGCAGCATGTTAAACAGACCCTCCACCAACAAAGGAGAAGTCGTCTATCTAACGAGGCTCGGTGCAGCAGAACAGAACGTATGCAAACAAAGGAAATAGACAAAGGCGCCGTTCTCTTCTCTGCGCTCGACTGAATCAGATTCCTAAATATCTTTATCAAATGCTCTTTTTGATTCTTTTCCCAGGAGAGAAATAGGTTCCCTTGTTATTTACCACCGCTGGAGACCCTCACGTTTGGGTCCTCGCTGTGGCGTCGTGTCATTATGTATCCCCCTCCGGGATGAATAAAGGTTTTTCTTTAATTTGGCGTCTTATACGAAATTGCTTTGTACTTTGACTCTCATGTTACTGTAAATGGTTTCTTCAACTGAATATGTTTTGTGCATGGTGAAGTCATTGCACTGGCTCATTTGAAATACAGAAATGCATTTGAATTTTCTTATTTTTTTGATTGTTTATTTATAAAATGGGTTATAATCACAAAGGAAGGAGAAATGGGCCCCAACACGGCCGTTTTTGTTCAAATATATTTCAGATATATATTTTTTTAATTACACATTTCTGGCCATGACTGTAATGAATGTAACATCGACTTTATTTTCGTAAAGGAAAGCAATGTGTCTTATTTCCTGTCAGATTCACCAGTTGGCCCAGTCAGCAGAGTCTCAGTGCCTTGGAGCACCGTGTGAAATGAGATTCATTTACATGCTCATTCCTGGAGCTGGTTGTACAATCTATTGTCGCGTTACTCAGACCTATCACCATCATTTAAATTGGGTCACAACTTAAAAGGCTCGGTTTGAAAGGAGAGCGATATTCTGTTCTGCTCCTGTTATCAAACATTTTTCTTGAGGATACTTTTGAATTTAATTTTTTACATTCACATCCATTCATTTTTTCCCTGTTTCTCGGGGTTAATAGGTTGAAGCTGAGGTTATCCGGTTTGACAACCTATTATTTTTTCTTATGGTGTATTAAAATGAACTATGGATATACTATTTCTCATTTACTGTATCTTATCTTGTTTTCACAGCTCCAAGGCACTTTGCGGCGGAAGATCGAGGGGCACTTATCCGGGCCGGCACCGAAGCAGAATGGCCTCTCGTGCGGCCTCGCCGGGGCCGACTTTAAACGCGCCCGGGTGGACAACAGCGCCCTGGGACATGGACCCTGCCCCCACTTCTCCCAGTCTCTTCAAGGCTCCTCAGCCATGGGCGGCGGTCTGCAGAGGAAGAACTACATGATGCCCCACGGAGTGAGCGCAGACATCTTCAACATGACGCTCAAGGAGATGAAGAAGGAGCCCACCGAGGTGCCGTCCTGCGGCCAGCCATCCTCAGAGATGATTTTCAGCTACAAAGACGAAGGTGGCGGGCAGATCGACCCCGAGCTCCAGGATCTGTTTGACGAGCTGACGAAGACGGTGCCCTCGCTCAACGACCTGGAGTTGGAGAAGATGCTGAAGCAGGACGACACATTCGGCCTGGACCTGGGGCGGCCCAGCTCGGCAGGGGCCGCCGCCAGCCTGTGTTCCCCCATGGATAAGCCCATAAAAACTGAGTATTCCCCAGACTTCAGCCACGGCCACTGCGGCTCACCGCAGCTCCGGCCAGCTTCGGCGGGGCCGTCCTTCACGTTATCCAGCTCCTCTCTAGCCACGACCTCCGCCGTCTCGGGACAGAAGTCCAACAGTCCGGCCGGGCACCCCAGAGCCTTGCCCTGCTGGCCAGAGATGTCCCACGCAGAGCAGCTGAAGCAGATGGCGGCAAACCAGCAACAGCCAGGCGCGCTGCACCACCACCACCACCATCACCACCACCTCCATCACCAGAACCCACCAGGGGGGATGACCACCTGGGCTTCTACGGTGAACACCCACTCCACCAACAGCTCCTTCTCCCAGGACAAGGTGTCCAGCCTAGCCTCACTGAACCCTCCGCCGAGGATCGCTCCGCAGAGCAAAGGCATCAACAACTGCCTCTTCAAGGCCAACGGGCAGAACGGAGGAAGCCACTTGGACATGAAGGTCATGAGTACCAAGCCCACGCTGCACTTCAGTCCCAAAGTGCCTCCCACAGCGGGCCAGTCCATGCCTGGCATGGCAAACTCCCTGAACAAAGCCTCGGTGCAGCAACAGCAGCAGTCGCCCTCGGCGGGCCCGGGTCTCCCGTACCAGGGTCCTCAGATTCCAGGATCCGCATCCCTGTGTCTGCAGCCCAAGTCGGTTCCTCAGCACGGACCAGGCCTCCACTTCAAGATGTCTCAACGACAGGTAAGAGCCTCAGTCCGACGGCCCCTGTAGATACTGGATGTAAATACCTGAGGCTGTTTCTCCGTAGAATATAATGGAATGACTCTACCAGCTCGGTGTTGGATTGATGACAGAATGTCTCACTAAACCCGCGAGACCAAAATGACTTTACGACCCGTATTTGGAGTATTCAGTCTGGCTGGAAGTAACCAATTAGTCACCAATTAGTCATGCCACTGTAACAAGGGATAATTTTTTTCAACTTGCGTTTTTTCCGATTTTGCGAGTCAATCATACTTTATTATTCCCCTTCGTCTGGTTTGATCTTCTACTTCTACATTTAGAACATTGGAGAACTACAGAGCGCTCTGTCTTGGCCGTTGTTTAAAAATAGTTCTTTAAACATTATTCCATTTCCATTGATCGGTCCAGGCTCTCCTGAAAATCCCATTATTCGGATAACTCTGCTGATTAACTACTGGGTTTTGACTGGAATGTTTACTGTATAGGCTATATCCAAAGCGCTTTTATACGTTTTTTCTTTAAATAAAGTGGCTCTTACTTATGCTTGAGTAACTAATTCATTTTAAGACTTTTAATCGTAATTAGTTTGAGTATTTGGTGGAGCTCCATCTACTCTAGTGCAGATATTCAATGCTCTTCCAACCGCTGGTATTAACAATAAAGAGGTTGAGTCTGATCGTCTGCCGCTCTATAGAATCCTCATCTTATTCCCCTCCTCCGTTCATTTCCAGGATATTCTTAATGACGGCGTCTTTATTCTGCTCCAATCAGAATTAATTGCACCCTCCCGGCACTTTGCACTAACACGGGGCCGGCTCCCCGATGATCCTAATGGGATTCAGTCTTTGCTCTCCCGGATCATCTCTCATGCTCCTCGCTCGGCTGTGGGCGGTCAACCTTCGCGACCGGGGACGATGCGACACCGTTATTTATTTATCTTTTATTTTTTTCCTGTTTGGGGTCCTAGCAGATAGATACAGCTGTGGCGGCGGCGGCGGCGGCGGCTGCCTCGGCCGTGACTCCCTCTGATGTGTATTTCCCCTCTGAGTGTTTTGACGGTGACACAGATTGCCAGAGCGTGGTGGATTAACATGCAGGACTTCTAATTCTCTGCTTGTCATGGTGGCTTCCCGTCAGCACCGCGGATATGCACAGCGGGATTTGCTAATTGGAAGTTGTTCGCTACAAGGGACAAGTGGTGGAAAATGACAGTAATCTGCTTCGCCCGGTGCTGGAGGTTGAATCACTGATTTGTTATGATTGGGGAGATTTAGACCCACCCCCACTCTCTCTCTCTCTCTCTCTATCTCTCTGATTTTTGCACAAACGGTATCTCTCGCCGTTTTCGTGTGACGCGATGATTCGAGCCGCACAAGCTGGCGCTCGTAGCCGAGGAACCCGGGTGACATGGGAGGAGGGAGGCGCGGAGACTCGGAGCAAACAGGGCGAGGTGACAAACCCTCCGCCAGCCAAAACGCAACCTGTTCCACCGCCGGCTCCGCATTTACACCGTGGACACAAAGAGAAACACCTCGAAATCTGCAAATCATTATTAACCTTTTAGAGCAGGGGTCTCAAACTCAAATTACCTGGGGGCCACTGGGCGGATTGAGCTCTCCTGGGGGGCCACGTTGAACATCAAAGGAAAAATAAATGTTTCCACATCCGTGAATTGGCTGATGGAAAGATGATCATTAACCATAAACATTAAACCTCTGTAACAACAATTCACATTCTAACAAAAATTGGAAATATGGGGAAATAATAAATGTATTAACAGTATAATGGAGAAAAAAAAGGTTAGTAGTAGTAGATCATGGTAGATAGTATTTCTTAAAAAACCCTCTAAAAATATTATATTTTATTCAGTTTTAGATTCTGAAAACATTAAGTAAAATTGTATGCATTTATCATGCAATTAAAATGTATTTTATGGCCAAACTTAAGAATATATAATAAACTTGTAGCGGGCCACATCACATTGTGTGGTGGGCCGGATGTGGCCCTTGGGCCTGTACTTTGAAACCCCTGCTTTATAGGATCAGCATTTGATGTGGCTTTAACCACAGTTTGTAACATATGGTCTGATGGAAATGGTTTCTAAAATATGTGTTTCCCAATCTCATCCCGCGTCCGTTCAAGACCCTCCCCCCCAATTCAAAATGCATTAAGGTCAAAGTCAGAATAAAGTCATAACCATCGGCCCCTTTCTCCAGGCAAAAACAGGAAATGACCCTTTGACCTAATTCATTAAATTCATTGAATAAATGCTTTGTCGATCAGCAGAAAATGTATTTGCTTAAACTACTTAAAAAACTAAATTTTACCTGAAAATGGAAAGTTACAGAGCAATTTTAGGCAATTTCGAGATGTCTGTTTTCAATTCAGATCATTTGTGATGAGAATTTACCGTCATTTTGTACCTTATTACCAAATAATACTGTCATTCTTTTATTTATTGTGATTGTTAAAAATTTTTTCACAAAGCAATAATCAATAAACAGGCAACAAAATCATAGTAAAACAAAAATCCACAATACCAGTTGGATTTTCCGCGTGCTATCCGGGCTCCGGGATGTGTTCAGATTTTCCAACTGATGCGACATATTCGGGTCCGACACTACGACCAGAAGTGCCGTCGGTCAGGTTTTTAATTGGAACTGGGTCACGGATTACGTGTGCGATTACGGTTTGGGTGTGAAGCTGGCTCTACTGTCATTCTGTGGCTCAGTTATTCTGAAGTAATTGCACAAATAAATCAG
The DNA here is from genome assembly GCF_960531495.2 of Zeus faber. Classification (NCBI taxonomy): domain Eukaryota; kingdom Metazoa; phylum Chordata; class Actinopteri; order Zeiformes; family Zeidae; genus Zeus; species Zeus faber. The sequence goes on from NC_137197.1 coordinate 4,194,417, forward strand.
CTTATCAAAAAAAAACCTAAAAAAACAGACAGATCCATCCATTATCTCTAGTTGCAGCCTTCGATATGCATACCTCTTGAATGCATTTTTTTAGACTAAAAGAACTATGTGCTACTACTAAAACTATGATAAATAATCACCATGCTCCAGTATATTATAGTTAAAAAAAACAGCTAAATCTTCTGGGGCCTCCCAGTTTTTCAGCTCTGCAGTTGGCATGTGAGGGGTTAAATGCTTAGCTGATGCCAGGCGCGCGGGGAGGGGGTTCTCACAGAGGGAAAAAGGGGAAACGAGTGGAGTCGCTTCCCACAGTGAATTGAATTAGTGATGCCATAGAAATAATTTTTTTTTTTTTTAAAGTCCCGAAACAGGGCTCCAATGCCCCCGTGTAACTCAAGTGGGACGGAACTTCCCTTCCCTTCAGCCGGGCGGGGACTTAATATTTATTTTATTTATTTATTTATTTTTAAGGCCCAATATGAAGCCTAATCTTAGGCCGTCGACTCAAACCTGCCAGACGTTAAATTCGACACCCTCCGCAACTCCCACAGAGAAAGTCTGGGGTGTGACAAAATCCCCAGAAAGGAAAACAAATTGAGACGAGGACACTGCGGCGTTGGAGGGAGCGTTTTGCGAGAAGAGGCGTTCCAGCGTTTCAAAGGGAAAGTCCCGTCGCCGGTGGCACAGTGCAGCTCTGTGTTGGGGGCGAGGCTCCTCTATTCCACTACATTAGTCACCATGATAATTAAGGTTCTAACTTTAATGATCAAGTGGAATCATGACTCTGCTTTGTTTGAAGACAGAGCCTCGAACAAAGCAGATCAGACCCCATCCAGACTTGTTTTGGGGAGAGATTCTATGTGACGTAGATATGAAAATCAGTGTATTAGATGGATGGATAGATAGATAGATGCATGGACAGACAGACAGACAGACGGATGGACAGATAGACAGTCAGTATACTTTGAACACCCTCCAGGTCTCAGGAGGCTCATGGGCCCCGGGTGCTGGTGACTCTCAGGGCACCGTGGCTCTCGCTGCATGGGGGACGTGGGACACGATGGGGCCCGCGTGGGGGTCGGACCCGCCGGGTCACTGTGGCGGCGCTGCCGTGAAGGGAGCGCTTGGTTTTTTGCTTTTTTGGTTTTGTTTTTTTTTTCCGTGGGAACGGGGAGCCGTGGCCAAGTCCAGATGCCGAGGCCTCCCGTCCCCTGGGATGGCGCCAGACCCGGAGGGCCGGAGGGCCGGAGCCCGGCGGGGCCGAGTGGCGGAGCCCCGTCAGCTGCCTGCGAGCGGCGCCACGGGACGGCGGGATGAATCACTCCCCTCCTTCTCCGAGGCTCCAGCCACATGTGGTATTCATTTACAGCAGGAGCAGGCTTGTGAAGCATGAGCGGGGTGGGGGTGGGGCTGGGGGTGGGGCTGGGGGTGGGGCTGGGGCTGTGGAAAACAGTTTTATGACACGTCAGGATGACAAAGAGAGGATAACTCAGATGTACATGGGGGGGGGGCTCCCTTCCAGCGGACCAGGTCCAACAGAACCGGTGGCTACCCGCTGGGAAAGCCGCTGCGGCCGCTCAAGGTTCTCACAGTTCTGAAGGTCAACCTCGGTGGATTCATGACTTGCCAGAAGCAGCCACTGTTTGGGCCGGAACTCCGGGGGCCTCGGTTCCCGCCGAGCCTCGGTACCGTGAGCCTCGATACCAGGAGCCTCGGTACGGTGAGGCTCTGTGCCATGAAGCTCGGTACCAGGGGTCTCGCTACTGTGAGGCTCTGTAGGGTGAGGCTCGGTACCGCAAGACTCGATACCAGGTGCCTCGGTACCAGGAGGCACGGTACCTTGAGGCACGGTGCCAGGAGTGTCGGAACGGTGAGGCTTGTTACCGGGAGCCTCGGTACCCTAAGGCTCTGGACTGTGCGGGGGTAGAAACAAGGGTCCGACCTTTTTAGTGACTTTATTCTACCGCTCGGTGCGATGAGATGGAACCCGCTCCGCCGTCACCCGGTCCTGGTTTCCCTCCGTAAAGTGTCGGCGCGGCCGGGAGGTCGTACACGTCCTGCACGCGTGCGACTTGCTGACGTCAACGAGGGATTTTGCAACGGCGCCAACCCAAACAGACGTCCCGCTCAAAGCGGACGCTGCTCTGGCTTGTTTTTGCAGGGTCTCCCTGACCCACAAGGAGCCGCGCCGAGGACCCCGCTCCCGGTCGGAGTTTGATTCTCTCCCTTCGACCCGATCCCTTCCGGTTTCGGCGTTCGCAAGGAAACGTTTGGCGTCACGCGTTGCCGTTGATCGAGCCCTTTTCTACGGCGAACGTGAAAAACAGATGTTTGGTCATCTCCAGGAACCTTTGTCTCCCGTCCATCGGGAAGAGGGAAGGGTTCTGGGGTGAATTCTGGGTCGACGCGTCATGTGATTAAGAGGTTAAAAAATATATATATATACATTTTCAACACAAAAAAGTAAATAAAAAGCTCTCTGGACGTTTTGAACCCGTGTTTCGGGAGGTCGGGCCCGAACATGGACGAGCGCAGGGAAGATGCTGTGGAATGGAGGTGGCGCCCAGCTCCCCATCGACACACGTTTCCTGCTGTCTGTCTGAGAGATTCCTTCCATTCTCTTTAGACGAAATTATCCGGGGGAAGCAGAAGCCCTGAGAAGGACTCTCACTCCCCCTCCCCCTGAAAGAAAAGCCTTCTCTCTTTTCCTAGTCCTCCCTGTTCCTCTGAGGAGGGAGGGAGGGAGGGAGGGAGTATCCTTCACCACATTCTGAAGCTTCAATGGCTCCATTCACCCGGTGCCGGTTCCTGACGGAGGTCTGCCCTCTAGTGGCGCGTCGGTGTCGCCGCCTGGTTTTGTTTTTCGGGGTCCCGCGTCGCCTCGGATCAACAAGCTGTTTCGGACTCTCTTCTTGACGGCTAACGCGCCGGAAACCGGATCATTTCATCGTCCTTCAAAAGTCCTTGAGAGTCCGGATGAGGTCTTAAATTCGGTTTATGGATATGATATATTCCTTTTTGTCAAAATGAGTCACGTTCTTCTGCATCCACCTTTCTGACGTTGTTAAAACCTCCCAGCGATCCTCACCCTTACCTGTTGTAGATGAACCAACTCACTAGATACGACCTTTACACATCGCAAGAAATTAAACAAAACCCTTGGAAGTATCTGGCTGAAGTTCAGTGTAAAAATAAGTAAATACTGCTTATATGTATTACTGTATTATCCCAAACACTACTCCCTCTATTCACATTCACATGCCACTTTAATTCACATGCCACTTTAAATGCACATATCTGTATATACATAGGCATATTCCTTCTATCTATTCCATTTTATTTCAATTTATTTTTATTGTATTTTATTCTTTATATTTTTATCTTATTCTATAAGTATTCCACTTACTGTATTACGTTTTAGGAGTCAGTTAGTCGGTCTATTAGAAAGGAATTTTCTACTTTTTATTTTATTTTATTTTTTATTTTTTCCTAGGACATATTGTGTGCTATCACCGGGTGCGTTGCATTACATTTCACTGCATATATGTATGGAAGTATGTATATGTATGTGACAAATAAAAATCTTGAATCTTGAATCTTGAATCTTGAATCTTACAGTTCTGAATCACTTACATTTCCACCTGACCTGAAGAAAACCGTTCTAATAACAGTTCATATAATTATTTAGCTCATAATCTGCCGTGTTTCTACCCAATACTGACCCCCCTGTTCCAACAGAACTTATTTGTTTAATAATATAAATAATAGAAAGACGTCTTGTCCAAAATCAGTAAACCCGCTGACACCCTGCCACAGCATCCACCTCCCAACCCGTACTATTCAGTAACAGCCCCCCCTGCTGTGTCCCTCTCCAAGGCGCTGGTCCCTGGCCCTCGGCTTCCCAGTAACGGCTCCATGGGAGGGGCGTCGGCCCAGCCCCAGCAGCGGCCCCCGGCCCCCGTCGGCCAGAAGGGCCCGGCCAAGACGCTGGCGCTGCAAAGGCACATCGGCGAAACGGTGAGAAGCGGATCCCTGATCAGCCCAAATTCATTGGGTTTGTAGAGTTTAGAACTAGATTAACAATAAACAATATAAATGATATCATTCAAGAAACCCAACGATAAATATCAACCTGAAAAACAACAATAAAAATGACACTTTTGGGGGGGGGTGGTGTTGTACGTTGCCAAATTAGGGAAGACTGGTACTGCTACGAGTGTCTGATATCTGGCTGAAATAATGTATAATCATGAGAAAATTTTCTCGAAACAAAAATCCGATAACAAGAGCCAACATGTCCGTTATTAAAGAAAAGTGACTTGATGTTCGGCTTTTCTTTGGCACCGAGAACAATATCAGATGTCTCTAATGGAGGAAATGTGATTGTACCTCAGGGGTCTGGGCGTATACAGTTATATTCCACGTTTACGAAATCCAGAAACTGTATTGAAATATAGTTTTTTGCACATATTCACACCTACGTTCGTCAAAGTTACTTGATTTTATTCCAGTTTAAAGTTAAAAAAGGGTCAAAAGAGCTTGCATCATGGTCATGTTTCATATACGTCTGTCATATATGACCATGGTTTCATGTCAGGAGGTAATGTGTCAAATGTGTGTACTGACTAGTAAACGCCGGCCTGGTCCTTTAAGTTAGTCAAATATTTTAGTCATAATATTTGAGTCATGATGTGAAGGTTGGTTTGTGTATAGTGCTTTGTTCACATGGACTACGGAGTGGACCCCCTGTCCACTGGTCGCTTTCCTTCATTGCTTCTTTAACTTTGTGTTTCAGGACAAAGACCCCCAGGATCATTTCACTCGCCACCTGACGCGGCCGCCACCCGAGTACAAGCAGAGCAGGGGTCTGGACCAGAGCAGGGGTCTGGACCAGAGCAGGGGTCTGGACCAGAGCAGGGGACTGGACCAGAGCAGAGGACTGGACCAGAGCAGGGGTCTGGACCAGAGCAGGGGTCTGGACCAGAGCAGGGGACTGGACCAGAGCAGGGGTCTGGTGGCGGTGCAGCCTGGAAGCCTCTTCTCAGGTGGGTGCACGCTCACACGCTCATGCACGTTGCTCAGTGAAGCCACAACGGGCCCCCTGGGGACTCTAATCGGCCCTTTTGTTCTGCTTGCAGGTCTGAGTAACGGCTCCGAGAACAACCTGCCGTCCCTGTCCTGCCACCTGTCCAACGTGGCCACTTCCAAGATGGCCGCCGCACCGGGGGACAGGAGGTTCGTCTCCGGGGGCTCCTGCATCAGCCCCTTCCAGCAGCAGAACAGTCAGAACCGACTCGGTCTGAACAGCAAAGCCCGGTTCCAGCGGCCCGGCGCGCAGGGAGGCAGTTCCTTCCCCCCGGTGAACAATGTGCCGCACCCGAGGCCCCCGCTGGACCATCACTCCACGTTGGGGTCCGGACCGAGTCTGGGGGGCCTGATGCCCGGCGTCGGCGCCGGCTGGCTCCCGAGCAACCAAGCCAAGCAGGCGGCGGCGGGGCTCGGCGGCATGAGGAGGCTTCCCGCCCCGCCGCCGTCTCAGAATGCACCGCTGGATGTGCCGGGCCTCCCCTACCAGCAGCGGCGCCCGGGACCCCCCAACCAGGTGGCGCCGGACCTGGGGCTGCTCCCCGTCAACCCCGCCGCTCTCAGAGGCTCCGCCCCCAGAGCCACCCAGCCGCTCGGGGCCCCCAGCCAGGCCTCCCCCGAACAGAGGGTCCCGGCTGGGAGCTTCTCGGCGCCGAGCCCCGGGTCCGGGAGCTTCCAGAGCAACCGGGCCAACAGGCTGACGTTCGACTTCCTGCCCGAGGGAGACAACACCGTCCCGGGGATCAACACCGACTCGGACTTCATAGACTCTCTGCTCAAGTCCGGCTCCGGGAACGACGACTGGATGAAAGACATCAATTTAGACGAGATCCTCGGCGGCCACTCCTGAGCCTGAAACAAACTGACCCAGAGTTTAACAAATAGAACACACACCCTGAATACCTACGTGCAGTATATATATTTATGTATATACGTATATACTGTATGTAGGTATTCAGTGTGTGTGTGTGTGTGGCGGGTGGGGGGGGGGGGTTACATATTGTAAAGGATGTTGAAATGGAATTTTATAAACTAATTATATTATTTGTTCTCCGTATCGTTTTGTGTGGAGTCCTGTGAAAAGACTTTGTGTTGCGTCTGTAGTTCCCACTCGGTTTGGCCCCTGGTTCCTGGGGGCCCCAGGTTCCCCTTTGCCACCGCCACGTTGAAAACCCGAACTGTGGAGGAGCGAAGGGAAAGCCATCGCCGCGTCGTTTCAAAGCTCATCTTGGTATTTTACTCCAAGTTAAGTTTCCGAATGGGCGTCAGATATTTAGCATGAAGAGGTATTTACCTTGAAGTGTATTTGTTTTGTTTATGTACCATATGCAGTATATCGTCACACATAAATATTTTCCTACGCATTCTTCGAACTTTTCGTCTGTGGTAGTTTTTGATGCGATTAAAGATAAAATGTAACCGTTTAATTTCCTCCACGTAATATTTAATAAATATCGGGAACATAATGATATATATTGTAATTCATGTAATTAATAAAATTGATTTGAACAAACTATGTCTTCCAAGCATGACCATGAGAGCTGGGTGCCGTTAGGAACCGCACGAAACTGATTTATATTTACATTATTTTTGAACAATCTCATTGTAAATTCCCACTTTATACATTTCACAGTATTTGGAGGATATTCAGTAAATTGTAATCAGGATATGAATGAGACTCGTCTGCAGAAAGTAAGTACAGTATTACTTTTACCTTTAATCCTTCACATTTAAGAGAATTACTTACTGTATATACTTTTACCTGAGGAAACATTTTATTGTGGTACTTTACGACAGTAATTTTGAGCTGGGGTTTTGTACTTTTACTTAAGTAAAAGGTCTTGAGTAAATATTTCCTTTTTAATTTAAAGTGTTTTTAGTTTTTTTTACCTCCCCCTCGTGGCCTAGTGTGGTACAACAACAAAGTTCCGACAGGAAGTCCTGCTGCATTCCATTAAAGTCGGAACTCGTAAAAATCCAACTTGCTAGTGGGAAACTACAACGGAACCACCATTTAAATCCGAATCCCAAATTATAATTTGGAAGGAGAATGACGGCCCGAGTTCTCCGGGACTACACACGTGACGTCGCGGCAGCATGCCGGCTCACACAACATTGAACAGTGTTTCCTTTTCAAAGTTCCTATTTTTTCTGAAGTCACGTCAATCTTCGATTGAACCTACGCTGTAGTTGTATTTCCTGCGCAGATGCTTGTAGACTCGACAGGCTTGACAAAAACGCTAATTCATTGCGAATGTACGTGTCCCATGTTTTCCCGAGCAACGGAGACACGCGGGGACCATCGACTCCGAATGAACGATTTCCGAGTTTACCTGAATGCAGCATCCGTCAATCAGAGACACCTGGTGGAAACTGTTTTCACCTGTTGTTGTCCATCGTTTTTACCCTGTTTCCCACGTTCTGTTAAAATTACCTCGATTATTTTGGAGAAACAAAGATGCCGGTGTAAACGCTTATTTGTTTGTTCGTCGACGCAACCAAAACCTCAGCTACCAACAGGTACGTTCAGCCTCGCCAGGCGCTCCAAAGCGTCTCGGCAAAGAAACGAAAAAAATTGAAATGGCCGCCGGGTCAAAATCACAACGAAGGGCTTTTGGCGTCCACGTCATAGTAACTCAGTCATCATGAACATATCGCAAAATAATACAATTCTTAAGTTTCATTACAAACGTCCAAACATTTACACACACACACACACACACACCAGATGTATACACAGTTATTTATGATGTGTAAATGTAAACGTCCCGCGCCTCGTCACGCACGTCTCCCTGGTGCTTCCCGTTGCCGTGCAAGTTAATTGAGTAAAAACTGTGTTTTGCGTGAATTCTTCACCTGTAAATAATAGATCCTGCACTTCCGTAGCGGGCAGGCTCCGTCGGTGCCCCGACCACACCCTCGCAGGGGCCCGTTGCGTCGGGGCCCCGACCACACCCTCGCAGGGGCCCGTTGTGTCGGGGCCCCGACGAGGACGGGGCTCCGCCCACGCGGAGGGCGTGGTCCTCCGATGCGGAAACGAGGTTGCGCGCGGACAGGACGTGCGTCACTTCCTTCAGGACGCCCGGAAGAGAGCTCTGCAGGGAGCACGAGTACATGCGTGACGTGAGCGCATACAGGCCTTCACGTCACATTTTCATGTGTTGCAACCATCATGCTGCCACACACACACACACATCTCTCTCTATATATATATATATATATATAGATATAGATATAGATAGCTATATATATATCTATATATATATATGTGTGTGTGTGTGTGTGTGTGTGTGTGTGTGTGTGTGTGTGTGTGTATGTATATATGTATATATATATATATATATATATATATATATATATATATATATATATATATACACACACACTGTTTGTGTATGTATGACCGTATGTTTGTGACAAATAATCACTTGAAGTTGAAACAATTTGAACATAGGAAAACCATACAACAAATGCCAGATTTGTAACAAACTTTTTTTTATTTGTTCAGTAATTGACTGTAATACTTCAGACATCAATCTGCAAACATACTGTAAAAACCCTTTAAAAAGGGGTTGGGTGGTCAGTGCACACTCTGACACCTTTTTCTACATAACTAAAAATTAACAAAATATTGTCAACATAAAATCAACCTCGTGACCAGAAATGACTTATAATTTCTCACAGTATAAAAAAATAATATGCCCTTTAAAGCTTTCACAGAGGCACCAACTTTAAATTATACTGAAATTACCCAAACTATAAACATACTAAAGATTGTACAAATAAAGTAACTACATATACAGTATGCATTATAATATACTGATATAAGTATTGCCTGATCCAACTGCACATTGATACTGTCGTCGAAGCAGCTTTACAAATAAAAATATGATAGTTTGAATACTATCCCTGACACTAAAAAATGAACGACCACCTAACCTTACATAACCTTACTATAGCATTTGAAAATAACAATATAATCTAACATATCCATACATATGTATCTTTGGAACATATTTCACAATGGAAAAACTCAGGTGCTACTAAAAATGACACTACCCTGAAATGAAAATATCTGAAGTGTACTCATTCAGCTTTTCGTGATATCTTTAACTTCCTGACCTTCCACAAGTACTTGAACTGTGCTGGCACCATTGCCTTCAGCCGTTTCAAAACATGGAAACATTTATTTACTTACTATATAATACATTTACATTTACACAACTGTTTTTTGTTTTTTTTTTGTTTGTTTTTTAAGATTGATGTATAGGATATATTTCCATTAGCATAGTTTATTTCCAACAATCACTACATTGCTATATATATATATGTGGGCTGTCAATAGATTAAACAATGATCTAATGAATTACATGACCTGTAATTAATTAATCAAATTAATAACAAATAATCACATATATCAATATTTGCTGAGAAAAGTCCCCAAATGAAGATATTTCAATTCGAAGACATTACATTATTGTGGCAGACATGTAACATTGAATATACATTACAAAGGGTGTTTAAAAGACAATATATTGTTTTATTTCAATATCTTAGGATGTTTTCACATCACTAAGGCCGTAACAGCTCCATTGACCTTGGTTTTTTTTTGGTTTGTTTGTTTGTTTATTTATTTATATTTTTTTTATAATTAACTAACAAATGAACGTGGTAAAAGACACATCCTAAACCAACATTGAACTGAAAAGTGAAGACCCACACACTGAAACATTTTGTAAACTCAGGCCTGTTTCTTGCTGTATGCAGACGATGCGATTGCATAGGGCCACTGAGGCCACTAGGGGCCCCCAAGCTGCCATTTTAACCTTTTTTTTTTTTTTTTTTAGTTCTGTGTAGAAGAAGAATCTTTATTTGTCACACAGCACAACACATGCATTCATGCAGTGACAGTGAAATGTGGCCTCTGCAGTTGACCCATGCTGGCTTGTCCTTCCTCCGGGGGGCAGCCAGGAGCAGTGGGCAGCGTTCGACCACGCACGCGGGGACCTGGTTACACATGTCCATCGCTGGTCAGACGACGATGTGCATGTTTTACGTGGGGGTCCTTCCGTCTCATTTGTGCGCGTTTGAGACATGTTCTGATGCAATTGGGTAAATCCTGTAAGTTTTCATGAGTTTCTTGACGTACCGTAGGGGAGCGCCAGGGTTTCCCAGTTGTTATCATTTTCTGTAGGTTTAAATTGCTGGGGTCACGTTGAGATGTTGGATTTGAATTTGCGAGGGGAAAAAAAGGTGTTTTTTACGGCTCTGGCCTCTTTTCCTCTTAACCTTCACCAGATGGATGCGTTGGAATGTTAAATGCATGGCCCCCGGACCACCTTAGAGGGTTTGGAATCCCCCCTCATTTCATATGTTGTTGGGCACTTTATCACATACAACCGGGGTGAGCTCCACGTTGGCGTCACCCGCTGCTTCATTTAGAGGCACCTCAGCAGATGGCGGGAACATGGCCCATCTCACTTTGAGATTCGCGATTTCTTCCGACGCCTCCGCGGTTGCCGTTCCAGACGCCTCTTACACAAATCAAAGCCCGACCTGGACCCCGCCCCGGTACCAGTCCATTGTCCCTCGGTACGAAACCCTTGCCCTCCTCCATGTCGGTGCCTACTTGGCGAAGAACATTCTCGTGCACAGCATCCGCAGCGTCTGTGTGGACACTTTCTCTTGCTTTGACGATGTTCGCGGTACCGGTCGACAAACCCAACTCGGCACCTTTTTGACACCTGCCTCCGGGCCACACCCTTCACCTTGAAGCGACCCTGGCCGTTTATACTCCAAGCTGGCGGTGTGGACTTCAAGTCCTTACCACGTCTGCCTTCCTTGGACGCCATTCTGGCTTTCCAAACTTCTATCACCCGCACACGACATGTTACTTATCCTCCTTCTTGGACTACTAGTTACTGCCACCTGTTGACCTGAAATGTGAATCACTAAGTGACCAAAGTCAAAATACATACATCATACAATTGTTCAGTGCAAACATTCTTTGACCTATAACAGTGTATACATAGTTTATTGCAAACTATACAATGAACACAATACTTTCATTCTCTTTCTTAACATGTTTCATTTCCAACACAAACTGATAAAGACTGTGATGTATTCTAAATTTGACTACTTACTTGAATGATTATACATTACAATCAGCTCTATCACAACACACACACACAACTTCTTTGACTTATCATTATTTAAGTTTTCAAGTTCTCCATGAGAATTGAAGCACGGCATCCACAGCCCCACTTTGTGTCCATTAGCAAAGCACCACCATACTTCTTATTATCTTATATATCTCTTTAAGGTATCTTTTAAAGTGAAGATAAAATTGCGTTCTGAGTTTTTCACACCACAGAACAATGTGTTATTAACCACACAGCCAAATTTGAATGATTTAAAATAAATAAATCGGCAACAATATAAAATTATGTTTCAAAATCATGGAAGAAGGGGAGAGGGGGAAAAAAAAAAAAAAGGGCAGTTCCCTCTGCTCCGATGAGGACGCTGAAACCACACCCAGTCGCGTTAACCATGTGATGATAATATACAAACGTTTACATCGGAGTAACTTCCATGTTTAAATGTTGTGCTGAACCCAGTCCCGTGTCTCTAGTTTCTCACCTCAAAGCGCCGCTGTCTGACTGGGCTGCATTAGCATGCAGCTAGTGCTAACGTAACCAACGGGATGGTTCTGTCTTTTGTTTGTTTCGGGCGCAAAGGAGCCGATTTATTTTCCTGCCGGAGCGAAGACTCCCCGCTGTGCGACACCGCAGGCGCAGCACCGGCGGCTGCCACGGGGCCCTGAGATGCCCACGGGATGGGCTTGGCATGAATTGACTGTCTTTTACTCCAGGTGCTCATTCCTAAAACAGCATTTTACGCCAAACTCCGGGCTGTCAGGCACAAAAGTGGTGAGAAACAGTTCAACTCCACAGTTCAGTCCAACATCGTTCAGTCTTTTTAGAGATTACTTTCTAACATGAGTAATGTGGTTAGAAGCAAATCACTGAATTCCCTTTAAAGGGACTTCAAGTAATATTACATGGTGACCGAGTGTGTGTGTGTGTGTGTGTGTGTGTGTGTGTGTGTGTGTGTGTGTGTGTGTGTGTGTGTGTGTGTGTGTGTGTGTGTGTGTGTGTGTGTGTGTGTGTGTGTGTGTGTGTGTAAAAACTAGGAAGTGCTCATTTTCAAATTAAAACTGCTATATTACAGAAATTTGCAGACATCATTTTAACTTTCACACATTCATTTCAATTTGTACAGTAACATAACACTTTAATACCGATACACTTTTTGATAACGTTTTGTCAAGTTTAAATAGTTTATGTAGTCCATGGACCCCTTGGTGGGTAGGCACCCCCTAGGTTTTATTTAAATATAATGTGTTTCATTTTAAGCCTGGCCTATAACAACATTACTATTATGCCTTATTAACCTATTTATATACTCAGCTATGATGCTTACGGTTTCTGTCTTTTTTTATTTTAGATTTAGTCTGGTCTGGTCTGTATGGAAATAAAACCGTGAAATCCACCTTTTTCTTGTTTTCGCAAATATAATAAAGTTTCTGCATTAGGGTTTGAAATGCTTTTTGTACTTGTTTTTATAATCTGGTCCATGTTTGACTCCGATAACTATAGTAGTTTATTGATCTAGACATGGTGTTAATGGCCTGTGTGTAGAATAAAACAGTAAAATCCACCTTTTCTTTGTTTTTACGACTCTAAAAGTTTGTAGAGGCTGTTTAATAATACAAAGTGTTTTTACAGAAGTTCAGCCTTGCACCAGTTCTGTCTGTCAGACACAGTGCGCTTCTGAAAATTCCGAGGTTTTTGAACACAGCATAACATCAGAAGCTGCGAATCAGTTTTCAGTTGATTAGTGAAATAAAAATGAATTATTAAAGTTGTATGAATGGTTGGAGTTTACTCAATATCTTTTGGTTTTTTTTTTTTTTTGTCTAAAATACATTTTTTAATATTTTACAAAAATCATTTGGACATTTAAAAAAAATAATAATAAAAAAAAGAGAGAATTGGCAGACCCCAGGTTGAAGTTTTAATGTTGATAATAAAAATAAATGTAATAAAAACACCTTGGTGGGTTTGTTTAGGGTCTGTATGTAACTCACTGGTTCTGTGAGTACATGGTGGTTTCCACCCAGTGCCCTAGTTTCATAAGGGCCAAAGACATGCTGGCTAAACTAATTGCACCTCCCAAAGTGTGTGTGCGTGTGTGCGTGTGTGCGTGTGTGCGTGTGTGTGTGTGTGTGTGTGTGTGTGTGTGTGTGTGTGTGTGTGTGTGTGTGTGTGTGTGTGTGTGTGTGTGTGTGTGTCAAGTGGTGGAGAAAATTAAAGATTATATTTATAACTTGGTGAGAATTAGTTCCAAGTGAATGTTGTTAACCTGACTGGCTGCGAGGCTGCAGTTCAGGGCCCTGGCCACCAGGAGGCGACAGTGAGCATGGGTGTGAATGGATATTGTGGTTCAGTCATTTGGACACAGGCTGTGATGTTGATGGAGATTGGTCTTTTCCTAATATCTGAGGTTATAAAGGGAGTTTTAAATTGTAAATCTCTAACAGGCCTTCATACCCCTCTAGGACTCGTGCACAGTTAACCTTAACCTGCATGACCTTTGCTTTATGCAGCCCAACCCCCGGAAAGAGCGGATATATTTTGGAAGATAAATATCACACGTTCAGACTTTGGAGAATTCTGTCGCAAATGTTTTTATTTTTTGTGACCTTCGGGCTTCCCAGATCATGCTGTAAAATATAGCTGCTAATTATAGCAAATTATTTGTTTAAATTAGATGTCAACACGGGCCATCGTACAGACACATCCTCCCGCATCTCCGGAGTTATTTCATGATACATCCTGTGTCTTTACGATGAGTCATTTTTGACACATAACTATAAATTAGGATCCGTAGCGAACCTGCGAGTAAAGGAACTGAAGTTACATTACGTATGTGACTGTATTTCATTTCAAGGGGCTGTGGAACCTGTAAAGGAAAAGGACATATTGCACTGTGTACCTGTGGCGCCAAAACACCAACCTAACTCTTCACTGCAAACGCCGCTTGGCATCGTCATCCATGATCCTGTCTTGTGCGATACCTGTGTGACAGGACTTAAGTTCATCTTCTTTCACCAAAATATGGATCTGTCTTGAGCCAAATCAGTCACCATCACTTACTGAAATAAAACAATGATGTATTATGTATAAATTACATATGTGTGTATATATATATATATATATATATAAATGATATAAAAGCTGCTGTTTCTTTAGTAAAATGTAGCATATTACTCGAGAGCTATGCCAATATTATATAAAACAATAAATAGCTTTGCAAATTTCAACAAAATGAATAATACAGTGAAATGCACAGAAGACAGTTTTACCACAAAGTATATACTTTATTTCAAGGCCAATTTCAAAGTTTCATATGTAAAGATACAATGTAACAGAATTTATGGTTCTAGAACACATGCACGTATATCTATCAAAAATGAACAGATCATTATTGGATAAAAAAAAAAAAAGTAATTTGAGGTGCATTTAGAAAAGTCTAGATACAAAAAAAATAAAATAAAAAATCCTTAAAATCGTGTGATTAGTTCTACGGCTACAATGACGATACGCGCCAACTAAGCATCAAAATAATCATCGTGTTTCCGCGACAAATACGCGTCATTTAGTCGATTTAGTGTCGTCGTGCAGTACGGGAACTGTAGTGTACCACTCTTTAAACAAGGAAGTATAAAGTCCTTTTAGTTGCATTGTTCTCTCCAAACACTGTTTACTCTTCTCGCCGTGATCAATAAAGATAAATCTAACATAATGCTGTAGTAGTAGTAGTAGTGTAGTAATCTGCCCTCAACACACTTTGTTCTTTCTTTCCACCGGCGGCAGGAGGCGCACGCACCTCGGTCATCATCATGTAAACATTTTTAAACCGATATAACACGGTGATCATCTGAGACGAGCGCTGGGCGGTACTGACAACGGTCGAATATCCCAATAATCTTCACCGAACGCCTCAAATCCGGGAGTGGCCATCGCTTCTTTTGTGCAACATTTCATCGAATCCACGTGTGGGTGAAATTGCCAGTAAAGTATCCTCTCAACACAACGACATCAATTCAAACGTTGATTATTCACTGCACGTGGGCAAAACCAAACGGAGGCATTTGTTGGAGTCCAAAATGGACTCGTCGAAGCTCTTTCACCACAGTCCCCCGGGCGATGTCCAGCCTCGTGCCGCAATAATCAATATTTGATATTGGTGAAGAGCCCGGCGCAGCTGGCGGGGGGGTGAGGAGGAATCGTTCTGTGTGTTGTCTCCACCGTCGCCGTGGCAACGCTCCAAGAAATATGTAAACTGCAGTCGAACGCACCGGAGGAATCACTATTTTCGAGGACCTATCGAAAACCATCTGGTCTGTACAACGGGAAGTTCTCCTAAAACCTATGCAGACATTTCCGTTCAAAAGAAAAACACAAAACCTACATCGTTTCTCATTAGCTTATACACTTTTTTTGTAGTTTGTTCCATATAAAGTTTGATTACAAATCATACCGAGTTTGGGTAAAAAGAGGGTTTAGCGGGAACATCGGTCACTAAAAATCTTTGGAAACGCCGTTGCGATTCCCGACCGAAATCACAACTGATTGTTTCTCCAATTTCGTCTCTTTTCTTCCTCTTTCCGTGAGAAATCATACAAGCTGTGTAACTCAGTCAAACCCTGGACTTTTCCACTCGAAACCCACAAACCGACCTGCTAAAACACGTTCCCAGCACGGAACAGCACACGCCTGGAGGGGCCCCGGCTCGCCTTATTATTTAGTTCATTTGTTCGATCAAAGTGTTATAAATTCCGTTAAACCTACGGAATTTTTTATCTATTAAATTTTTTTTTTTTTTTTTTTTTTACCTTTTTTTTTTGGTTAATGTTCAAAGAGCATCCCAACGTTAATTACACAAACTGAAAAAGAAAAGCTGCAATGTGTTCATTCAGGCGCATGATTAAACATCGATACATGTACAAGGAAACGGAGTAAAAAGCCGACGGGTTGAAAGCGTCTTCGTTCATCCACGTGAAACACAAAGCAAGAGGCCGTTTGATCTAAGATATAATACACATGTCATAACCTAAAATAAAAGGATTACTATGAAGATAAAAACCAAGGCCGAACGGTGAATTAGACTTGGATAAGACTGAGATACAAAGAAGCTAGGGTTTAATAGAAAAGAAAAAAAACAAAAAACATCCCTAAATCCCATTATAATATGCCTTTCAACGACACAACAACAATACAGGTGATTACTGAACATGAGCGTATATAGGATGTGTACGTTCAGGAACACAGTCTCTGGATAGTTCTTATTGCTGCAATACGGAAACTTGGTAAATCGCTTGTTTTTCTTGACTCTGTAGCTCAAAAAAAAAAAAAAAAGTAAAAACGCAGAAGAAGGCACTTGATTTGACGAGAAGGTTTGTCCGCGGCGTGCTGGCACAGCCAAGCAGCAGCGTAGTGGGTCCCCGTCCGACACCTCCCCCCCTCCCCCTTCACTCCAAATCAGTATTGTTCTCCACGCTTCAGATACATCATTTTTGGTTTCTCAGGCTCGTTGAAATCTAAAGAGTTTTTTAAAAAAGACAGAAGAGGCCGAATATAAGGGGTAGAGTCTACGCCGGAGGTAACTCCAGACGGCGACGGTCCTCTTTGTCGTTTCAGAGTGCATGCGGCTCAGCATGATGGGAGGGAGGAGACGGTCCCTGCCATCCGGGTCAAGCAACCAATTTCCATATCGATTCACAGACGAGCCCCGTAGGATGTCGGGGGACCCCCAAAAGAATGTCTGTTCATGGGCCAGCCTTGAAAACGCAGACACGATAAAAAGGGAAAAACACAGCGTCGCTGCCTCACGAGAGGTGGGTCTTATTACGTCAAGACGGAAGACGAGATGTCCGAGAGGCGTGCTGAAATGTCTTGTTAAAAAAAAAAGAAAAAAAAGCATCTAGGCGTCCTTCACAGATAGAAGCAGGTGGAGCGGTTCGGGGAGGGGGGGGGGGGGGGGTGGACGACTTCTATAACCATGTGAGGAAACTCTCCTTGTCGATCTTGGTAGCTGCCAGTACGGACTCCATGTCGTTGAGGATGTCGGAGCTCAGCGCCTCCTGCAGGCTGGGCATCAGCTCCTCGCCCTCCACCGCCATGCTCTCGCCCTCCAGCGTGCCCAGGTCCACGTCGGTGCCGGGGATGGCGTCCAGGTAGTCCGGGAAGCGGCTGGGCTGCGTCGCCATGGAGGCCGGGAGGGAGTCCCCTGCACGGATCAGAGCGCGGGGGCGGGTGAGTGTTCCGGCAACATTTGACAAGCTTTTACGTGCGACACCAGATGCGCGTCCTCAAACAGTAGCACAACATGCTCGATGGATGCTCAAATATTTACCGTCAGGGCATTTGCTGGGGGAGGCTAAAGACATAACACTACATTAATATACAAGACAACATCTTAAGTATCTGGTTATGTACTAGACCAATTTATACGAGAATGTGTCTCCAATCTGTCCAATATGGCTCGATGCATATTCATTAGCATGGCCACTGCATTACTGCTGAGTGCAATCCTAAATATAGTATTCTGACACATCTTCTGTTGTTGTTCTGTATTTTAACTGAATCTTTTAACAATCAAAGCTCAAAGTACAGATTTACAGCTGCAACCTGAGTATTTACATGAAAACTGGTTTCATAACTTAGAAATAACAGCCTTTCTCAGATTACCTGTTACAGTAAGGCACTATTTTTATTACTTGGTTGGATATCTTTTATATGAAGTGAGTTTATGACGTGTCCGACACATCGCCCATCGCCAGACCCCAAAGACCATAAAACAACTTCTTTGAATGTCTCTCGATGGAAATTCAGCCGCAGACTCGACTGAACTGGCTTAATGAGCCGCTGGTCGTCACGTCAAGCCGGGAAATGCAGGAGATATGGATGAAGAACTAAAACCTCCAAGTCCCTCATTCCTGGCCTGACTGTGGTGATGGTGTATATGAGCAGTTTACAGTGGAACAGGTTGTTTTATGCTCTTGGATGACAACGTGGATGAAGATACTGAAAGTTTGGTCGTGTGTCAGAAAGGTCAACAAGTCACTTTCATACAAAAAGATATCTAACCAGTAGAAGAGTGCCTATTTCAACATAACAGTGATTTTTCATTGTACTTTTGGTTTCCCGAGGAAAGGGGCCCTTGCATGAAAAGCGTTGTTTCAAAGTAATTAAACCGATATTCATGTCAATTTCCTCAATGTCAACAATCTGTACTTGAAGCTCACATTAGTCCAAATATTGAATCACCTGACACTGTATAAAACATACAGCATATCCATATACCTTTTTGCTGTAACACCTGCATTTCCCGCCCGGGGATCAATAAGAAAAAGCATGTGTGTAGTTATATACCGTATTTTCGCGACTATAAGGCGCATATAAACGTCTTTTTTTTTCCTCAAAATGTGCGGCGCGCCCTATAGTGCGGTGCGCCCTATGTGTGTTGTTACTGCGGACGTTGTTGAGACCACCATGAGAACGTTAAAGGGGGAAGTGTGGGCGTGGATTGTGTATAAAAGAACGAGCGTTTCGACGGTCACTGTTCGACTAAAAGCAGTAACGCTAGCGGAAGAAATGAAAATTGAACATTTTCAAGGAGGTCCGTCGTGGTGCTTTCGTTTTATGAAACGGTGCCATTTTTCCATCCGGACCAGGAATACAGTAGCGCAGCAAGGTCCGGCGGATTATAATGAAAAGCTGGCGAGCTTCCACTCCTACTGCAGCAAACACATCGCCGACAAACGCATCCAGCCAAGCCACATCACCAACATGGACGAGGTGCCGCTCACTTTCGACATCCCGGTGAATCACACGGTGGAGAAGAAGGGGACCAGCACGGTAGCGATACGCACAACGGGGTATGAAAAGGCGTCGTTTACTGTTGTGCTTGGCTGCCACGCAAATGGACAGAAACTGCCGCCTATGGTGATTTTTAAGAGAAAGACTTTGCCTAAAGAGACTTTTCCAGCTGGAGTCGTTATTAAGGCAAATGAAAAGGGCTGGATGGATGAGGAGATGATGAAAGAGTGGCTGAGGGAGGTGTATGTAAGGAGACCAGGTGGTTTTTTCCACGCATCACCATCGCTGTTAATCTGTGACTCCATGCGTGCCCATCTCACAGCCGATGTGAAAAACAAGGTGAAACAAATGAACGCTGTGCTTGCTGTTATTCCGGGAGGTCTGACAAAGGAACTACAACCGCTCGACATCGGTGTGAAGCAGCCGTTCAAAGTAAGGCTGCGAGCGGCGTGGGAGCGATGGATGACCGACGGAGACCACAGTTTCACGAAAAGTGGAAGGCAGCGCCGGGCAAGTTACGCCACAGTTTGCGGATGGATTGTAGATGCTTGGGCTAACGTGTCTGCTGGCACTGTTGTTCGAGCTTTCGCAAAAGCCGGCATCATTTCCGAGGAGCCCAGAAAGCACGGAAAGTGACTCTGACAGCGAAGAAGGGGAAACTGGCATGTCTGATTTAGCGCAGCTGTTTAATTCAGAAACAGAGGATGATGACTTCGATGGGTTTGATTAATACTTTGTAATAAATACATGAATAAAGCACAAACATACTCAGTTTTGCTCCCGCTCTATTTTTAAATACGCAGTAGAGGTATTTAAACGTAGTAGAGGATATGTACCGGTATATAAAACCCGCGCCCTATAATCCGGTGCGCCTTATGTGTGTGTTAAATACAGTAATGGCACACATAACTGAGACTGCGCCTTTTAGTACGGTGCGCCTTATGGTCGTGAAAATACGGTAAGGTTCAGCATCAAAACCGCCTCCTACAGCTGCGGCATCTCCACCCGACCCGGTGCTCACCTGTGTCCATCTCGTCCACGCTGTTGAGAAAGTCGTCCGGAGTGCGTGGAACACTGTAGCTGCTCATACTCAACCCACTGTCGGTGCTCTCGTCCCTGGAGTGGTACGTCCCACTGAAACACACCAAAAACACTCACGTTTACTGGTTTTACTCAAACGATTGACCACATGGCGTCACAAAAATACTAACTAACGAACTCCATGGGAGGATGAAACACATATGGACATTTACTTTGTTGTGCAAAACAAGAAAGGGAAGTAATCTGAAGAGGCGGAGGAAATGGAAGAGAGCAGTGGAGAGGGAGGAAAGGAGTAAGAGACCGGAAGAATGGAATAGAGAGAGAGATTTGACAGGCCCGCTCTAATTAGCAGAGGGAAATATGTAAGCCGGGTTCGGTGGACGCGGGATGAATGAAGCTATTGTGAGAGCGGAGGAGGGGAGATTAGGCCGTCTACTGACTAGACCACATCTTCTCATGGCCGCTCGCTATTCAGACCCACATTCAGCCCGTTGTGAGTGGGATCCGCGCTCACACGGTCTGCACGCCACTTCCGGGTTCTACCGAAAGGGTCTACTGCCGTTCAAACTCCGAATGTTGGATTCGGGTTATTATTTTATTTTAATTTTTTTTCATTGGAAATGGAGCATTTTGTCTCCCCGGCCGACGGAAGGCTGAGCTCAGAGCTTTTTGAAAAGGTGCCATAAACCTGGGCCGTAAACTGTCTAATTTATTGTGCGTCCTCATTTTTTTCTCTGTAGCACTTTCAGATCTTTAACTTGGTGAAAAGTTTGTTCTGAGTTGTTCTGATTACATCACTATTCTTTTATGATTGTATTATTGTTGTGGTGCACGACAGATGCTTTCACTGGGTTCGACCCATTACAACCACCGACAGGGGTGGAAGAAGTACTCCCGACTTTTTACTTCAGTAAAAGTTGCACATTGACATTCCTAATAAAGTACTTGTCCTGATGCAAAAGAGCCTTGAAAGGAAGAAGATTTAAAAAGTGTAGATTTTTGCTTTGACATGTAATGGAGTGGATGTCCATGAAACAGAGTAGAATCAAGTAAGCACGGACACTAGAATTATGGACTAGAAACAGTCCTAGGTCACTTTCCACCACTGACAGCCGTTCCAGATCCCCTGCAGTACCACAGCCTCCCACTGGGGGCCGACAGTGTGCAGCACAACCCCGGTAGGTGTTGACGGCTCTGTGAGTCATCGCCATGTGAAGCGGGTTAAGCCCGAGTCCGGCCCTCGCTTGTGTAACTTTGGCAGCTGAAAACTGACAAAGACTTCCAGGGCCGCGGACTGGGTCGGTCCAGTGAGTCGAGAGCCAGATCGCAACGTGAGCCAAGAGCGCTGACGTCAAACGCAGCCAGACAAACTTCACCCCTCAACCGACTTTACAACGCCGACAAAGACGCCGTGGGCCTACGTCACAGGTGTGTGTGTGTGTGTGTGTGTGTGTGTGTGTGTGTGTGTGTGTGTGTGTGTGTGTGTGTGTGTGTGTGTGTGTGTGTGTGTGTGTGTGTGTGTGTGTGTGTGTGTGTGTGTGTGTGTGTGTGTGTGTGTGTGTGTGAACCCACCTGTTGAGGAAGGGGTCAGAGCTGTTGGCCGTCATGGTGCGTGCATCCTGGGCCATGGGGGACGACACAGAGTTAGCGGTGCTGGCGTCCTGCTCCATGCTGGTTGGCAGCTGGTTCCTGAGAGCCAGTTCCTGAAAACACACAAAGATGGCGATGACTCAGATTTAACATTGATTACGTGCAGTGGAGTCATGAAGAACCCGGGTTAAAAATAATTGAGATGGGGTTTGTTCTACAACTGGAAGTCCCCCGGAGAAAAGAAAAAAAAAAAAAAAAAAAAAAAAAGAATTGTGGACCATTCCAGGCAAACAGATCATTCCCACCTTCCCCCTCAATTGGTTTATTTAATTTGAGGACATCACAGCGGCTTAAAAGCCCTTTTGTTCTATATCGGTGTCACCACAACGCAAGTTCATCCGTCTCCTGCCCGCCAGAAGGGAGATGAACTCATTCTGTCACTGCACAGAATATTATATTTAGGTACTACATGAACGCCGGCTGCTTGCTCAGCCCTCTGCGTCGACACAAAGAGTTTCCACTTACATAACACACAGGCTGCAGCCCGACGGAGCGCGGCACCGGATTAAGCCCCGCACCGGAACCCTGGTTCTGCAGAACGTTGGTACTGTACACATCCTTACCTCGATATGAGCCCAGACACTGACGAGCACGGATTCCGTGGTGCACAACATATTTTTCTATTTCTTTTTATTTTTTGGGGGGGGGGGTCGCAAACTAAAGTAGGGAGAAGGTTCCGATCGTCTCGTCAAATTCTGGTTTGTGTCGTACATCAAAAAAAAAAGGAACCGGACGGTGCACTTTAAGACATCGATTGTCAATAAAGGAACTGATTTCAGTGGCGAAAGCTTGTCCGCGTGCTGTGTTTACAGTCTCAACATAACACCACGGTTATGACTCCGCAGGGAGTCGTTTTTATTTGATGAACTTGCACGGGCCGTTAGGACTCGCTGCTTCATATTTTAGGGCGTGAGGGACAGGTTTTTGACACAGGGTTGGTGGGAGCGATGCAAGACAACGGAGAGGAGCGACAAGCTTTTGGTAAACGCGGACGGCAGCAGGTCTACTTCTATCCAGCGGAAAACCTTCCGCAAAGCGTCTATCGCTTTAAATATTTTCCTTTCCTCTTCCTTTACCTTCTGCGCTATATGTCCTTGAACGGCGAGTCAACTGACTCTGGCTGGTTGTGCGAGTTGAGATTTCATTAAACTTTCCCCGAGCCAAGGACAACATCGGGGAAGGCAGCGAGTGGGATATGACGTGTTCAGTGAGAGTGTTAAATTACCGCGAGGCGGCCCAGCGGTTAGCCGAGGCCTTTATTGGCTGTGGCCAGGAGGAAATGGACTCTGTATCCTCCAAGGGAAGAAAAAGGGGGGAAAAAACATATTGTTGGGCTCATTAGCTCTTGAGGAAGGAAAGTTTTAAGGATGTTTTCCATGTCTTTCTTTCTTTCTTCCTTCCCTTTGTGTTTTCAGATGCACTCGTACCTGAGTGCGTTTCCTCCTTGAGCAACAAGACCTTTTCCCCCTCCGTCCCACGCACACATGTCAACGGTCTGCTTTTGATTACAGCTGATTGTGAGGGTTGCGTACTGTAAACAACGTTTATGGAGTCTTTTTTTTTTTTTTTCTTTTCTTTCCTCTGGGCGTGATAGATCAGCGCCAGAGCTGCATTGGTACTATGGGGTTGCTGCGTACGTATTTACCAATCTTGACACTTTTACAGTGCGGGATGTAGCTGGGTGTGTCAGGCGACAAAATTAAACTTCTATCTCACCACGCAGTCTGCAAAACTTCAAAATTGGCCGTTTTCAACAAGCACGACAAAGCCCAATAACTGTTGAAACCTCGGGCCTGGGAGACGTTTGCATAAATCAAACGTCAGTTTTGCTGAAATACTGGTGCACGCCGTGTGTGTATGCACGCTTTCCATGGCTGCACTTCGAGGTCATATCTCCACATTTCTGTATTCATTACGCCCTTTGGTTAACCGGTCAGTGTGGATGTGGAATTGGATAATTGAAAGATTCAAAAGGCTTGGATGTACTCTTCCAAAGCTGTGGCAAGTTGGCTTGTTTTTTTTAGTTTTTTTTTTAACTTGTCAAATAACACATTTCTCTACATATGGACGTCCTGTAGAAACTCAAAGCCACGCCCAGGTTCCTCAGAATGGGCGGCGCAGGCCACGCCTGTCCTCGTAGCTTTGTGCGTGTGTAGACTTTATCCCCGGCCACTTCCTAAACGGGGAGCTTTAAAAGAGCAACGTGGATCCCACTGTCAACAGACCGGTTGGAGCCCTCATTCATAACCATAAAAATACAGTTCCTGTCAGTGACACAGCCCTGTGTAAACTACTGAGCTCCACCGCCCTGCGTGGGCGTTCTGATGACACGCTATTGTCAGGAAGTGATAAAGCGACCACAGATGACTCACTGCCCTTCATTTTAGGGCAGAGTAACAATTAAGATAAGATCAAAGCGGTTCTACGACTTAGTACCTGGAATAGTAGGAGTTTGGGTTGGGGAGCCTTTGAACTGACTGATGACTAGAGAGCGAGTGGTTCAGAGGTGTCTTAGAGACTGTGACTAGTTAGTGCACTACAATGAAAGAAAGATCTTAAGGAAAAAGATCCACAGTCCATATACTCAAGGCAATGATACGGTGAGGAAAAGAACCTCCCTGCACCCTGGGCTGGTCAATCGAGATGCAAGACATAGTGGGATATCTGCACCAGGGCTGGGTTAAAAAAAACAAAAAAACTCGTCAAAATTGTATTGATTTGTATCGTGTCCCTTTTATATGAATCGTCACATCCTGCCACCTTTTGAACAAATCTCAAAAATCAAAACGCTTTCATAAAACTAAAGAGAGAAAAAAAAAAAGTTTGGTTTCTATTTGAGTGAACCGGTAAATTCAAACAGGCCGTGTAGGAAAAGGTCACACCTGTGGTTTCAGGCACCTGACTGTCAGGGTTTCTGTTCCTCCCTCCCCTCTCTCCCTCACTCCCTCACTCCAATGGTCTTTTCTCAACGGCCGGTCCGGTGTCCCACCTGAGGCCTCTGGCGGAGGAGCTCCTGCTGCTTGAGTCGGAGCCTCTCCTTCTCCAGCTGCTGCAGCCTCATCTGGCTGTTTCCCCCCATGACTCCGCTGTGGGGGCTGGGGGGCACCGGGCCGCCCTGCTTCACCGGAGCACTCTGGGTAATCCTCTGTTGGTTCAGGGCTGCAAGGTAGACAGACAGGTTCAAGTTGAGTCAGGTTATGTGTGCAATATCTGTATCACAGTTACAGTATTAAACAAGAGATTAACAGAGTTTTTCCCATTCGAATGTCTCCAAACCCCCATAGAAACACATTTCAATTCTTTCATCAAGTGCCCACTTAAACGAGTAAAAACATCCCTCACTGGAGTAAGAAGTTACACCACTTTCATTGAGTAACAGATAATTGCTTCAGCAGTTTTATGACTGGTGGCCAAACAGATCACCTGCGTTCACATGCGGCATAACAAGTGTGACGACTCTGTGATTTGTCGGCGAGGTGAAGTTGCCGGAAAGCCGAGCCAGTACAGCAGGTTGAGTAGGACGAGGGCCGGCCCAGCCGAGCTTTTCTGCCAAGTCTGAATCAACCGCTATTCCTGTAAGACCTGAATCCCTCCCACTCCCCGACTGAGACGGGCTTTGTTAGTTTGGTGCATTGCATCAGTCATGAGTGATACTCATTGTGCGCTTTGCTTTCTACAAGCCCAAATCTCAGCTTATCCCTCGGCACAGACCGACGGACGTGTCTCCGAAACTCCGTTTGAATTCAGGGGACCAACGTGGAAACGCTCTGCGGCGTGAGGTTTCCCAGGCCGAGCCTCACGTCCCAAGCAGAGGCAGTTTGTTCACTGCGTTTCGTTTGCACACATTGAACTTAGCTTTGTCTCATACAGGCACACGGCCCGACGAGCTTCCACATCGCACTGCGGACTTACAGTCCTTGCATGACGCTTTAGCTGATACAGCTGATTCTATCAGCTCGGAGTGAAACAATGAAACCGAAATCCAGCCGTCGACTGAAAATGTATCCGATTTAAATTTTGAAGATCAAATAATTGGCGAAGCAATCCGTCACGTAAAATAATAAATGTGCATGTGTCTTTGAGCCACATTATACGTGGCATATAGAGAAAATTCAACATGTCTACTTGGGCTCTGATGGCGCTTGATGCACATTTACCACCGCTCTGATGGTGACCGACAGATTGATCGATCACGGAAATAATTGTTTCGGTAACAGCCCCCGTATCAAGCACCAACAAACCTGTACCTGCTTTGAATATCAATGGCAATTTGTAGTGGAAAACCTAAACAGCTGCTCTGCTTTTTAGGACCTTTTGGTCTTTAACCCTGGGGGGGGGGGGTCTATATACACATAATACATGTGAGTAAAAAGGACCGGACTTTGGGAGTGATTTAACAAAAAACAGTTCAATTCTGAGGCATTTGTACTTTACATGAGTAATTTATAATTAATTATAGGGGGCTTGCACCTTATATTTCAAAGGGAATATCTTGGGGTTAAACTTTTTGGACACATTGGTTGCATAGCTTGTATGAAAACTCTTTCAGTGAAAATAAACAGTCCTTGCATATGTTAAGTTTTAGAGAACCATTAGAGCAGCTCTAGGTCTAGACTTCAGTTTAATACAGTACGGTTTTAAACTGTTTAGCACAGTCTAGCACTTTTGGGGCTGAATGCCTCTTCACAAAACATGAGGTCACTGCGTAGAAAAAGGTACTCGAGTGCATTCAACTAATTTAATACTTTAGTTTAAGTAGAACTTTTAATGGGGGACTTATTCCACTGCTGAGGGTATTTGTGCTTCCACTCCAGGATTTCATGCCTTTTTCCCCACCAGTGGATTTTCAGCGACCTGTGCATGCAAAGTGGGTCACACGTCTAAATCCCGGCCATGGAGACAAGCGCGCCGGGGTGTTACAGTAACCGGACCAATGAGAAGTGCTGTTTGCTTATTTGCTGGAGGCTCTAGGAACACAAAGCATTGTCGGGGACACGGTTTTCATGCGCCCCCGCCCCCATACCCACACCCCACTCATCACCACTCAATCACTGTCTGTTTACACTATCTCTGCGGCTGAATGAACCACGGCTCAGAGCTCTCCCTGGGAAGCTGCGAGGCCCCGCCCATCCCCCGCCCGGCTGCCGGCCCCCCCAGGCCAAATTAACCCCCACACACCCACACACAGTGGGGGAACCACCTTCTCGCTCGCCCACACACAGCAATCCCAGCCCTGGGAGAGTGTGACTTCACTGCGCCGCTCCTTATCTGCGGCAGAAATGGGGGGGGGGGGGGGGGCGGCTCTGCGTCCTTATCACTCCTCCATCGGGGATCCATTAACCGTCCTTGTGCGCCGGCCCTGCCAGCGGCTGCCGATCTGCCCAGACGCGCGCTTTGAAGAGCGCCGGGAAAGATCCATCAATCTGTTACACACAGCGCTCGACTTGAAAACAAACCAAAGTAAAAGAAAACATAAGGTGACTGGCACGCCGTGTTCTCGCCAGACAACTTATTTCCACCAAAATAAAAAGCCAAGGACGCGCTCACAGACCAAACAGGCAACTGTAAGCAGCGAAGAGGAAAGAAAGTGATAGGACGCCAGTGATGAGACGAGCGTATGTAAGCAGGGAATTAAAACTGTGGGCGAGATAGCAGGTTCAGCTCTGGGCCACAGCGATAGGATAAAAGTGTGTGTGTGTGTGTGTGTGTGTGTGTGTGTGTGTGTGTGTGTGTGTGTGTGTGTGTGTGTGTGTGTGTGTGTGTGTGTGTGTTACACGGTAGACCTGGAGATAAGGGACAAGTTAATGCCGTCTGTCTTTTGTCCTCTTCACGCGCCTGTGCAACTCAACGCGCTGCAAACACAAGGCTTTATCAGACCATCAGTGCACTGTATCGACGCCCCGGGACGCCGGGTGCAGGTAGGGCCCGGGGCCGGGTCGGGTGGGGGGTGGGGCTGGCTCTGGGAAGCCCTTTCCGGGGCCCGCGGGGCTGCCGCTTTGAAGCCCAAGTAAATATTTGCCCGCTGTCTATTTAACAAGTTTTAAAATAAGAAAAGGGGGCTCACGGCGAGGTGTCGCGTATCTAGATGCAAGATAAAGCAAAGTGGGGAAACAGTCTGAACGTGGAGCTGCGGTGAAGTCTGGAGTTTGAGCTGCATGGAAAATGGAGAATATTAACAGCGTCTCCGCAGATGTCTTGGCCTCAGTTTAATAATAAAGGAAAAAAAAATTAAAAACGGCATCGTGTTAAGTACGACCACAGAGGTCTTTGCGATGAAGCAAAAAATGAAAACATAGGAATCAAAAATGTTCGCCCGTTGCTTAAATCCGGCGAAGTGTTTGGACCGCGTCCCTGCTGAGCCGGACACACCCCTGGAAAAGATGAGCGGCGCGATGAAGTGCCCGCCGAGGCGGAGCCGCCGCCGCCAGAGAGAAATCACATGACCATGCGCCGAACTGGGCTAACGATGAAGACTCTCTAAAAAACAAGACATTCAACCTTACGCGTTGAAAGTGACGATCCATTAGATCATCGTGTTGGATGACAAGTTCCACAATTCCATCACTTTCTTTATGCTGCTTTAGCAAATTCACCGCAGCTGCCTTTCACTTCTTATTGGTGGTGGCGGACCCCCCCGGACAATGGAAAGAACATAGAGGAGCACATGCACCAGCACGTTGAACACCAACTACTTTTGAAATGCCAGATAAAATAAAAAACAACAAATTTTTAAAGTTATTTTCTTTAAAAATATCACTAGGAAAAACTGTATTTTCTGCTTTCTTGTGTTTACCTCACTGTCGTCAACAACAACAACAACAACAACAACAACAACAACAACAACAACAACAGCAACATGAGTGCCGCAGCCCCGGCTCCCCCTCAGCTCGCTGGCTCTTCACCGCCTCCCCGGGTCTTAAAAGGCTGGACGGGGTGGGGGTGGGTGGGGGTCTCCCCCCCCCCCCCAACTCACATTGGAGCTCTTTGACTGAAAAGGTCTGCAACAGATTAAGAGTTGGACCGCAGAATAAAGAGGCCTGGCAGATATTCAAGTCTGTCTGAGGCGGCAGGAGAATGGGGCCGAGCCTGCGCTGGGCCCCACGGAGGAGGGGCCCGCGGCAGCTCCTCCGTTAAAGGAGCTCCGACCATCCCGTAAAGCTCCAACTGGTACTGAACAGCTGGATATTACAGAGCGATAAGGGGAAAGACTGGTTTGTGTATCCATGACTACTACAAGTGGTTTAGTACCACGTTGAATAAACCACAACCAGCAGGCTCCGTGTTCTAACGTCCAAAAAGAAACTGGCAACAGGGACCAGGAGTGATGGGAGACATTTCTGCAACTTCTCAAACTGTAAAATCCAGTCACATGGTGCAGCTTTTGTGTAACATGGAACCAAAATGGCGAACTTTGACGGCACGTAATGAGTTAACTCATTCTCTCTCTCTCTCTCTCTCTCTCGTAAATCTTCAAAGAGTTCTACCCCATCGGAGCCGCCTCCTCCGCCCAGCTGCCCCGCTCCTCCTGTTACCCCCGTTGTTTGCACTTTCCAGAACGGGGTGCACAGTTTACTCGTAGGAAAAGGGAGGGGGGAAGCCTTGCTCCTTTAAGTGCCCCGTCTCAGTCAGAATAAGTAAAATTAAAGAGATAACAGGCTGCGAGCTTGTTCACACATGTCGGCTCCGAGGACGGCACCTCGAGCGTAAATGAATCAGAGTGACATAAGCAGGAACCTCCATCTCTGTAAGCCTTCCTGGCAAACAGAGGGATTAGGAGAGAGAGAGAGAGAGAGATTCAGATTTATTGTTTTTATTATTTTATCATTACTTATGATGTTTCATTCAATTCCAGATGCTCACAGTAGAAATGATCAAACCAGTAGAGCATTTCCTAATTTAACATTTAAATAGGAAAAGGAGTACCACAGACAGTCAGTTAGAAAGTCAGACAGACAGACAACCGGACACACTGATAGTCAGTCAGACAGACACACAGTCAGTCAGTCAGTCAGTCAGCTCTCTACCTGTCTGTGTCTCTCCGTCTCTGTCTGCGGAACTCGGCCTCAGGGATTAATGGTCAACTCAGCTGTTGCTCAAACACTAAAACGTGAAACAAAAGGTTTGGCCCCGCCCCCCCGGCCCCTCACTCTGACGATGAACTGACGTTTGATCCGATCAACTTTTGTATCATCGGTTAAATTAATGACTCATTAATCGATCGACCAAAGAAGAAGCCACATTTAATTTTTAGCAAGTGAATAATGGTTTAATGACGTACTGACGTTTCTGATACGTGCTGTTTTACTGGGTGAGCAAACGAAGCAATTTCAAGACGTCTTGTTCGGTTCGGGGAACTTCTGATGACCGTTAAACATCGTTTTGCAGCTTTTTTCCAGACAGATTTATGCATTTATGATTATCATTAATGCATAAATCAATCAAAACCATCATTAAAAAAAAAAAAAAAAAAAAAAAAAGCCACAGCCCCCCGCGTTCCATTAATAAAAGCCGTGGGATCAGATGTTTGAAATGACTTTCATAAAAATTCAAGGACTTATTGTTTGTATTGGAACGCGTCTTTCCAAACTTTTTTCCCCATTAAAATGTATAATTCCTAAAAAAATGAAAAACAATAACAGCTGCTATTGTGAAACACGGCCGGGCGTCTCAATACGACCCCTTCATTTCAGTCAAGAGAATGTGAACGGCGGCAGATCCACAACAGACACACAGAGGCCTCCGGGGCGCCGGTCCTTACCGAAGCGGGGGTCCAGGCGGGGGTCCAGCCAGGACGTGGTCTTGTTCTTGTGGTTGATGTAGTAGATTTCCCCTTCTGACGTGATGGCCTGTTCCCAGCCCTCAGGTAGAGGACCTGCAGGAGGCCGGGCACCAAGTTAGTTTGCCATCGCTAAAACTATAGATTTCTATTTTAATCATCGGTCCGCTTCTCTAATGAGTCCCTCGTTGGGTCGGCGCCCGCGAACCGCCGGGATCAGGAGGCCACGCCTTCGAGAAAACGTTGACTCCCTGAGCTTGTCGCTGGTTATTTTAGCCTCGATTACTTTTAGAAAACGCTAAGACGTAAAGACTGTGAACTCCCGTAGATGAATGCCGTTCTGAGTGACGCAAACGTTTTAACATCTTCATAGTTCTGCCGCCGGCTTGAAATCAGTTGTTTTTGGGAGGGCAGCGTATTTCCGAATTGTTGCCGATTCTCCCCCGTCGGCCGTCACTTGCATTCGTCCATTTTCACGACAAACTCAAGCCCCTGGACACCGAGAGACGGCTTTAAAGGGTGCATAGCATCGGGCTGGTCGCCACCAATAAGAGGAATTGTTAAACTGAAATACATCCGTTAGTGAGGCGGCTCGTCGCTTCCAGGGAATTTGGAACGGGTTCCGTAGCGGCACTGGTTCTGGACACCGAGCCCTAACAGGAATCCGACTCATTTCTCGTGAACGGAATCGCCGCTTCGAGGGGGTCAAGTCGTTGCTCGCTCCTCCGCCGCGTTTGGTCCCCAAGTCACTCGGTGCAGAGCGTCCCTGATCCACGGGGGGTGGGGCCACACCCAAAAACTCATCAACAAATAGGATATCTGTTTGGGATCTCAAATTCGGGGATTAAAATATAAAATCTCAAGCAAATAATTGCGGGATTTTTAACTGGGCTTAAAATTTCAAATTGAGGTTAAATCCTCGGATAATATCACTTAATATCACTTTTTGTTCTTCCAAAATAAAAGTCCCGCAAATATTTCAGACTTCAAGTTGAGAGGAACTCTAGGTTATATATTGTCATCCTTTATTTAACACTGCTTGATTTGACCATGTCCACATTTCATGACAACACAGTAGTGCGATAACTTCGTCCCGCCCAACAAAATCATATACAGAATAGAATGACAGCTGGTTTGAGCTTTTTATTTATTTTTTATTTTTTAATGCAAACCACAGGAACCATGAGTAGCTGATGGAGACCAGTCTCTCGCTGCTCGTTAGAACAGCGATCTCCACGGAGCGCCAACGCCGATCCAAGCTGCGCCAAGAGCTCCCAAACATGTCTGACAGGAGCCGTCACGTTCTACCTTTCGCTAACTCCACCCGGGGCAAATTCCTGCCGCACGGACAGAGGGAGGAACGCCGAGCAATCCGCGACAAGTAAAAACGAGAACGATCCGGCTCCCTGGGACTCGTGGCAGATGTATAGGAGGACATGAAAAGATTTGAAAGATGGAAAAAGATGATCTATGGATCATCTATCTGGCTATATACTGCACTGTAGCTATAGATCCACCCCTACCGCTCTCTCAATCTAATCTATATGTAATATTTAATATATGATACATGCAGCAAGAATATTTACGTCTGGATGAAAATAAAAATTGAGAAAAATAGGGATAAAATATAGAACCTGGGAAAAAAGTTTTTTTCCTATTTTTTGTCCTTAAGTCCTAAAGCTAAGTATTTTTTTTTCTTCAACTAAAATTAAGGGAAAAAATAGGAAAAAAATATTGCAAAAATAAAAACAAATATTTATCTGGAGACGTGCACGTACCAGTGGCCGGGCTCATGATGTTCTGCTGCTGCACCGGCACCGGGCTGGCTGGGGGCGGCTGGTTCATCTGGAGCAGGGCCTTGCGGGGGTCCTGCCAGGTGGTAGACTGGTCGATGTGGCTGCAGGGAGGAAACAAAAACCACAACGTTAGATTACATTCATAATAACAACATAGAGACGTGTACGGCATTCGATGGGGAGGCGGGGAAAGCGCTTCACCCCTGACTGCCCCTCACAGCGCACTGTGCCGTTACTGTGTGAACTATGTGTTGATGTTCCAGGAGATGGAAACTGAGATGCATGAGCTGCAAAGTGTTTTGAGTGGCTGTATTTGTTTGGAAAAACCTAAACGCACTGAATAAACTCAGTCTGTTTTACACTAGACGGAAAGAGTCAACTGCAGTGAAATACTATAAAAAAGACTACATGAAAATCAGCCCAAAGTAAATGACAAATAGGAAAACAACGAGCGGCACTAAGTGTTCGAAAAAAAATAAAAATAAAAACTTTATTGAGGCTGGGGGGAATTAAAGATTTAAAAAAAGATCATCTAAGATTGATTTGTTACACTTATCAGCAAAACCAAATAAACGTGTATATTACCATCAGCAGCAACGAACGGGTTAAAATATTGAAAGGTGGAAGGGGAGTCACAGAACGCTCTTGTACATTAAAGGTATAAATAATCAAAAATCTTCACAAACATAACAGCTGAAAAAATAGGAATAGTGAACAATGTACAACAAAACCTTTAACTTATACTTCTTCTAACTCGCAGTTGAACAGGGGCTCTGATTGGCTGCAAACAGAATTGGGGGCTGTTCTGTGCTCCCTTTGCAGGGTGGGCGCGCCCTGCAGCAGCATTGTGCTGCGTTCTGCGAGGGCATTGATAATTAGTGCTTTGTTGGTACTTGTTGCTTGATTAAGATGGAAAGCTAATACAGGAAGCCCTGCTCCGCCGAGCGGGACCCTCCTCCATTCAGGAGGGTCAGGCCCGGGCCTCCACGCAGGGGGTCCCTTTTCCTGGAAGGGCCCGGACACTGCCGAGTGCAAGGGGGCTTTAACAATCTGGCGCCACATTTACAAAGCTTTCACCTGCTGGACAAAGGCACAGACTGAGCTACGACCTAAAAACCCGCTATTCACTTGTTCTTTTCCCCCAAAAACCGTCCTGAGCCACTGTTTCCACCGCGGCCTTTCATGCCGGTGGTTACTGCGCTGCTGCGGACTGGAAACCCAACAAGATATACACATTTATATTTACCCAAAGATAACTTTCCAGCAGCAACGAAACAGAATCTGGGCTTATTTTTAGACTGGACCGTCAAGTTTTGCGTCACGTTGAATATAAGATAACACAAAAAAACATGAAATATAAATATATTATTTTACGTTAGTCAACAGTGGTCGAAGGTAATGAATTTTAAGTACTTAGTTACCGTACTTTTGTACAGTGTACTGACTTTTCCGCTTTTACTTCGACATTTCAAAGGAGATATTTCTACTTTACTACATTTCGAACGGTCGCGTCACTTCATGATCGGTGATTCATTTGACTCCACCTGTTTTATTTTATTGTAAATGATAATCAGAGTAGACATGAGCACCATGCGTGGGGGAAAAAGGGCGTGGTAGTATTACAGGCTCTGTTATATCAGGTCATTGGATATGACAAGAAATTTTACTTTTAATAATTGAAATACATTTAAGAGTAAGTATTTATGCTTTTTACTTGCTCCACTTTTATCTGGAGTCATTCATCTCAGTCTGAAGACTTGGTCAGAAGTAATGAAACAGTAATGAAACAGACCGTAGTAAACCACCGTCTTTGTCAGCACAGTAACGTCAGCGGAGTCACAGTTGTTTTTAGGGTTTTTTTTTACGTAACATTATCCCGAAGCGCCGACATTCAGAGGAAGCAACAGACTGATCTCACAAGTTCCGAGTTAATTTGATCCACGAGCGCATAACAGCAGATTTTGGAACAGCTGGACTGAAGGGGAGAGTGAGGGAGAGTTTTTGGGTCCCTGCGGTAATGCAGCCTGTCTGTCTCTCTGTCCGTCAGTCGGTCTGTCTGTCCCTCTGTTTGCCTGTCTGTCTGTCTGCCCGTCTGTCTGTCTGTCTCTCTGCCAGTCTGTCTGTCTGTCTGTCTGTCTGTCCCACACTGAGCCTGACTCAGCATTCCCTCCCCCTTCCCAAACCACACACACACACACACACACACACACACACACACACACACACACACACACACACACACACCCACCCCAACCCATTTTCAAGCCTCTTGTTTATGCTTTACTGATCAAAGGAGTTGCCAAATCCCCCCCCCCCCCACTCAATCCCCCCACCCCCAATTCTCCTAACCCCAACACACACACACACACACACACACACACACACACACACACACACACACACACACACACACACACACACACACACTAACCCCTCCCCAAAAAGCCCCCCCCTCCCCTCTCACACACACAAACCAAGCAGAACAGCTCTCACTGCTGAGACTGGAGGGGCCCCTTGAGAGGGGTCACCAAGGGCCGGGGGGGAGGGGAAGAGGGGGGACGAATCCCCCCCCCCCCAAAAAAAAAGAAAAGACAGATACACAGAGAGGAAAAAAAACAACAACCGCGGAAGCAATCCCCCGCTACGCTATTGGCTGCAATAGTTGCTGCGGTCCAGTTGCACCCCCCCCCCCGCCTCCATCCCACTCTGGAAACTATGACATTTCTAATGGAGGAGCGCAGGGCGGGGGAGTGGGGGAGGGCTTATCGTAACCCGGAGGCCTGCACATCCTGGTACTCCGGCAGCACTAGGCCGAGGAGCTGAGGAGGAGTCCCTCCAGCTCGGAGCGAAGCACAAATATTGAACTTTGCGACAAACACCCGGCGAGCTGCGTAGCGTTCGGCGGCAGCGACGAACATGGAAACCGAGAACAAACACTCCGTCTCCAAACACGGCCGTCGCCGCGATTATCAACAAAGCGGCAATAAGAGCGGAGCGCGCAGAGCTTCCCCGGAGCGTCGGGCTGCGCACCCTGCAGCAAGCAGAGCGTGCACGAGACAGGGCTGAGAGGCTGGTAAATGAGTGACCTGGTGATTTATCAACAGCTTTTAAAACTAAAAAGATAATCCATTCACCTAACCTCAGCCCCCCAACCCGCCCAATCCCGCCCCGACGGGACAAAAACCGAAACCAGCGTCATGGCAACAGCGGGGTCCTTCTGGAAGAGCAACCAGTTGCCGAGAGTCATTACTGATGCTCCCAGAACGGTGTGACGGGCTCCACCCCGGCGTTATGTTTACATGTCCCCCAGATAAAGGAGAGCACAGTAGGGCGGCCACACTGGCCCTCCCCCTCTCGAACCCAACACCCTCCAGGGAAACACGCTGGATCTGGTTCAGTGTGCCATGGCCAAAGTTTGGCTACAATGGCTGCACCAAGGCTGACAGACCCGACAAACCATTCCCAATTATACTTTTAAAAAAGCCTGCTGTAAAGTTATTTGGATGCTTTACATTTTAAAAGTTCAGTTTCTCTGTAGAATCTGGATCACACCGTGCCATCAGATTTTGTAGCTCTTGGCCAACAGACGTTTTTTAATGGGGTCGGGGTCGGAAGGTAAGACAAGTAAAAAGTGAAATACCTTTGACAACTCCCAAGTATAGTTTTTCAGGAGACATTGCAGATGTCGTAGTGACATCTCACCAACAAAAAGGCTGCCGCGCTGCACACCGAAATATTTAACAATTGGTGCAGAAGACTTGAACATGTTCACATTACTTTTAAAGGAGCGTCAGAAAAAAAGTGACTCATCCAACAGTCACCATTAACCTCTTATTTGGGGATGTGAGAACGTCTTGGCATGGCGGCCGGTGGAGTCACAGTTTTCCTGCAGACGGGGACTCGGATCTGTGACCGAGCCGGATCCGGAGCCTGGAGCTCGGCTTGCAGAGTTTCACTCAAGCTGTCATCGTTGTGGCCTGCGGGTTAGCAGAGCACTCGATCCACCCAAGCGCTCGACATCTACTTGACTGATGGCCCAATTATCAAGGTGGCGTTTATTGTGGCAGCGTTATTTATAGTGTCACATGCACTCTTCACATAAAGGCTAAACCTGACTTCACTTAACTGATTTGGCAAGACTTTCCATTGCACCCACCAATACAAGTTGAGCCAGCCTAAGCTGCTTACTTGTGCATGAATAAAACACAAAATTGCAACTCATCATCTTTATAATGACGAGAATTCAGAAGTCATCCATATGACTGCAATAAAATGAAAGAAAAAAAACTGCCACGTTCCCACATTTACCATTACTCCAAACCGATATAGTAGAATTGTGAGTGCCTTCATTTGTTGGTGACATTGGTTACTTTGGCAACCTTCCCATTACTTTGGCAACCTTCCCGACACACGAATGTGCAGCAACTCAAATTGTGCCATTACGCATGTGTTTGTGATGGGAACTCAGCATGTGGGCTAAGCCCAGCAGAGTGGGACGCTCTCCAGGCTCGCTACCGACCAGAGAACCCGATGAGAGCTGGATCAACAGAAATACTCCCTCTTCATACGTGGATGTCACCAGCCATGTTTTTCTGGTCCAAACAGTCGCCGCAGCGGAACACGCCCCACAGCTGAGTTGTCGGATGTTAAAACGGGATCCTCCAGGCCGCAGGGGCTCCACCCAGTGCCGACACCCGGTGCGGGATGGAGGGTGAGGCCCGCGGGAGAGGGAGCAGCACCGAGGGAGGCCAGGTCTAATCACAGCTCTCACAGGAGGCCGACAACCTCCACCCGGGCTGAGCGGGGGTGTCAGGACGCCTGGCTGCCCCTCTATCAGCAGGACATCATCAAGAGAGATTATTGGGCCAAACCCTGTGACCCCGCCGTAGATTTAAGTTTCCCTTTGAAGGAGGTTCCATATCAGCAGACTCTCCCACCAAGCCAGTGATTCACAAAGTGCTGGCACAGAAGGTTCACTTCAGTTTCAGTTCGACTACTCACATCTCCTGCTACGTTCAAGGACACCATTGTGAATTTAGCCATATAGTTCATGTTAATGTTGTGGTTGATAGATATCAAATGCAGAGCATTGCTCCTATTTGGCAAAAGAAAACTTTCATTTAGGTGGAATGAGTTCAACAAGAACTGTACAATTATTGACAAAATCTGTAAAAAATGACAAATCAATCCGATATGGACAAAGTATACGACATGAAAACTGTATTTGCATCTGTTAAACTTCATCTTGGAGATGCGCACAAAGGGTAATTTCATATTTCAATAAATATATTAAAGTAGTTCTGAAGGGAATTCATATATGTGACGAATCAATTCCCGATTTTTTTTTTTTTTTTTTGTGTTCTCCATCTGGTTTGGTTTTAACCAGGTCTTTTTAGGAACCACAAGGAGCTGGGGTTGTGGAAACTCAAAGCGACTCTTGAGAAGCTCCTCTCCAGCAGGAGGACAGATCCTGGGTCTGTGTGGGGAGATGCCCTCGGTGACAGTGGAGGTATTGATGTCTGCTCTGCTGCAGAGGTGTTTCACCAAGTCTTTGGTAAACACTGGCCCGACTTTCTCACAGTCCCATTTGTGTACAGAGCTGACAGCTCCCCAGCTCAACAGGAAGGGGCTTGTCTGTGTGTGGTCAATAAACCAAAAGTTTGACAAACACAAAGTTACTCCAAATGAGGGCTCTCGGGTCCAAACAGCACCATTTGGGTAAGGGTACGGTAGCTCAGGAGGTAGAGCTGGTCGTCTAGTAATCTAAAGGTTGCTGGTTCGATCCCAGGCTCCTCCTGCTAGCATGCTGTAGTGTCCTTGAGCAAGACACTTAATCCCTCATTGCTCCTGATGGCTGCGTCCGTCGGTGTTTGAATAATTGTAAGTCGCTTTGGATAAAAGCGTCTGATCAATGACGAAATGTAACGAAATGTAATTTGTGAGCACCCTCCATTCAAAAGCGCTGGAGATGGAGGTTCTCGCATAGGGTTTGATGCGAATAAATTAACCAATGGAAAAATAACAGGCATTATCACTATATTTATATATATATATATACACAAAATAATCTTCTTTCCCAAAACTGCCTTAAACTTCTACTACTGTCTGCCGCAAACCTTGTTACGATCATTGTCCTGACATTATCCAGGAAAAGAAGCTCCTCGCAAACACTTTGATAGTCGGTTCAGAGTGAGTTTACGTGGCTTCCTGAAC
Organism: Zeus faber; assembly: GCF_960531495.2. NCBI lineage: Eukaryota > Metazoa > Chordata > Actinopteri > Zeiformes > Zeidae > Zeus > Zeus faber. The sequence continues at coordinate 4,232,924 of NC_137197.1, forward strand.
ATCTGTTGCGTTAAGCAAAAGGCAGAGAGACCTCCTACACAACAGGAAAGATTAGTGCTCATCGTTACCCAGGGGCACAGAACTTTACAATATAATTGCACGGTACAATCTACAGACTGAAAACATAAAAAATAAAAAAATGATAGTCTGTGGTGCCAAACCTCTGACAGCTAAGGTGGAAATCAAATAAATCTGTTTACAGTGAAGACCGCTCAAGTAAATAATTTTACAGTTTGTTTGGTCAAGTATAGACAGCATCCGGTTTCTGACACATCATGAAATTTTATTTGACAATTAATTGTCAAACAAGTATTTGCGGTTCATAATTAAACTGTCTAATTTTAATTCATTTTATGGTACTATAATCGTGATTGAAATAATACATGTCTACCTATTGCAGAAGAGCTATATTGACAATGAAAATAGTAAAGTTCGACTGATGCCAGATTTTTAGGTACAATGCTGATCCAGAGCCTGGCGCACAAGTTACCAAGTGCAGTTTGAAAAACGTATAATTTACTAAAGTTTCTATCTTTGAGAACATTAAACTTATAAGCAAACAAATAAACAAAAATAAACACACAAAGAACTTTCTGATAGATTAAAGAAAAATGTAAAAGATGATATTAAATCAAATGTTTATTTTTTCCCGCATTCCAGCGAACGCATCTTCACTTCCGAAACAAGTTACTTTTCAGAGTTCCCCATGAACGCAGCATCGCTTCCTGTTTGGAAACCCATGTCCGTATCTAAATGCAAGTGTAAACAAACATGGATGGATTTATAATGCCTAGACGGACTTCTGCTCTTATTTTGGTGAGTAACTTATAAGTAATGTGAAACAGACAAGTACAGGATAAATAATCCATGGTTTTTATTTATTGTACTTATTCTAAAATTGGGACACGTCGGCTGCATAACTGCCGATCAAAAAAGTTGAATAATGTGTCGGCCAAACCGATATGCCGTTCGGGCTCTAGAGGATTGGAATATAAAAATTTGGGTAGACATTTCGCCTCAACCCGAATGGAAGTCACCTAATTCACATTTTATTGATTGCGAACATTTCTTTCAAAAAACATAACAAATAGGTTCAGATTTGCCTATGAACATGCGATTGTGGGAACTAAAGATTTCACAA